>NC_137816.1:41155797-41330797 GCF_963921795.1 Nannobrachium achirus | reverse complement strand
CAACTTTTTGACCCTTTTGAAAACACTGATAGAATCTGTCTCTGCAGCCTTCATCATCACAAAAGGCCTTTTCAGGTCTTTCAGCGCGCACACACGCACGCAAACACACACACACACACACACACACACGCACATGCGCACACACACACGACAATAGGGCATTGATGAGTTGTGTTAATGTTGAAGTGTACAGTTCATACTTAACAGTTCAGATGCCATCATCAAAAGATCAGTCACATAACAGCAAACATTTGTCATGTCAGAAACTCACACGAGAGGACGTGTTTATGTCTGTCAGTGAGAATATACCGTCTAGTGTGTGTGCACGTGTGTGTGTGTGTGTGTGTGTGTGTGTGTGTGTGTGTGTGTGTGTGTGCGTGCGTGCGTGCGTGCGTGCGTGTGTGTGCATGTGTGCGTGCGTGCACATTTAAGCATGTAACTGCATAGCGTATTAGTGAGAATGACCGCAAGGGATTCTATGTATATGCTTGTGTGTACGTGACGTGTTGGACAGTGCATTCACAGTTCGTGCATGTATGTGTGTGAGTGATGCTGGACACAGAACATCTGCTTGGCTGGGTCAGGGTGAGTTTGACACTGCAGATGTTTGGGTTGTCTTTGGCATGGCTCTGCGGTGGCTTCTTTCCCGTCCTCTTGTTTACAACTGGAGGGATTACCCAGCGTCCCAGTGTGGGACATTTGAAGACTTGTTAGATAAAGCCAAACGCCCCTCCTGTAAAACTGTCAACCAGCCTGTGTCATTGCATTTACGTATCGTCTAATACAGTGGTTCTTAAACTTGGGGTCGGGACCCCAAGTGGGGTCCCCAAATTATCCTGTGGGGTCCCCAGATGATTAGCTTAATGTAAAAAAAATCTCACTCAAAGGTAAACAAACCAACATAAGTGTATACGGGGTAGGCTGCACATTTATAAAGTGACAATTTAATTTAAGGATGTTCAAGACCGTTTTAATGCCAAACTGGCCAAACTGTCAAATATTAAGTAAGAGGAAAACATTGGGAAAATAGCAGATCTACATGCTCACAACGCCTCGCAGTGCGAGGCATTGGGAGCATGTAGATCTGCTATTTTCACAATATTTATCTGTGGAACCGAGTCACATTAAATGTAATACCTACAATTCCAAGTGCTTGTCAGGGTGGGGGTCCCCAGTTCAAATATGTTTATTTTGGGGGTCACGGCCTAAAAAGGTTTGAGAATCCCTGGTCTAATATAATGAGGCCCATTCGTTAGAAACATGTTTCTTTTGTGCTTCGTCATGCAAGAATGTCACGCTAATGTAGTAGTGACAATAGCCGTTCTGCAGTACAGGCGATGGTATGCGTTGTCAGCTTGAAGGCTATATGGTCTATTTTCGCTACTTTTGAAACATTTTGAAAGTCAAAGTGGTAAGTGCATACTGTAGATATGAAACACTAGATACCTCATCTGCCTCTGCAGTTCATTGGAGCGATGTGTAACAACTAGAAACACGACTTAACAGGAAAAACTAAGGGATTGCTGCCAGTCAAGTGACTACTGGCCAATCACAGCACGTCTTTTCCCGGGATATAGCAATTCAATTGAACAGAGCCAGTTCTGATGTTGCGTGGCTCAGCTGTTCTTACAGGCTGCGTAAAGACCAGCCCCCACCTGCCTGATTGGCCTAGCAACTTCAGTATGTGTGACGCACGTGGAAGCGATGCACAAGTGTGTGTGTGTGTGTGTGTGTGTGTGTGTGTGTGTGTGTGTGTGTGTGTGTGTGTGTGTGTGTGTGTGTGTGTGTGTGTGTGTGTGTTTATACCAATGAAAATTATTAATACCGATAAGAGCTTGTGACTTGTATAATAACTACATTCTTTCTTTTTTTTTTTTCATCTGAAAAGAAAACAAATTGGATACACACAAACAAAAAGGTTCAGACCCGAAATATCACATGATCGGAGAAGGTTGCGTGAGTTTCTAAACCATGAACTTGGCATTGATGTACAACAAAGCTCATCTCTGGCATTTCTTTTACTGGTATGTCATTGTGCTGGTGAGTGAAGTGGAGTTGCAACTGCTTTTTTCCATCTACAGTACACCAAATCTCTTCGTGTTGTGAGCTGGTAGATCGGCATCAGTTAAGATACCAACAAACACCAGGAATAGGAAGGAATACGTCACCTCTAAAATGACTCTTTGTCTATCAACTACTAAAGCAATGCCTGTTGGGATTTGGGAATGCATAAATTCGATGGCCAAAACACAAAACCTCCAATCTGAAAAATTCACTTTGTTGGGAAAATGAAAAAGAAAATGTGTGTTCAACATTAAAACATATCTACTATTTCTAGTCACATGACATTTTTGACAAAATGAGGGGCAGAACGATCTTGCAGACAGACTGACCATGTGAAGCACAGCCTGTTGTCCTCATTTCAAGTGAAATCCAAAAATCATGAAATTTGCAGATAGGTTTTTGCGTTTTGGCCATTGATATTACACTATGTATTGTAATACGCGCTGTACCCGTTTTCGGGTATTTAGTGCAGACAGTACACCTTATCATAGTACTTGTAGGCCAGTGTATGACATCAAGTTAAGTTTGAAGTGAATTGGTCAGACGGTTCTTGAGACGTGGGACAAAGCCAGACATACACACTCAGATTTTGAACATTTATAGACAGATTACTCACCCAGTGATGGCTTGAATAAGTGGACTTTTCATTTGTATAACATTCTTCTATGGTGAATGAAGATTTCCAAAAACCAAGAGAATAGAGCTGAAAAAGAAGAGAATAGAAAAATAATGGGTAACAGTTTGACAACAGCAAAGGTCAACTCAGTACAGAGGTCAACTAGGGTATATAGGGTTTAAGTCTGACATTCAGGACTTATTATTACTAATAACCGTAACTATTTTAACCAATTTGTATGGTAGAGGAAGATGTTTTCCCCCTGAGCACAGCGTATGTTTTTAGTTGTTTACAATGGGACTGCCGGGCTTTTGGACAATCCAGCAACGTGACAAGAGCCGATGAGCTTTTATTTTGTGCTTGCTTGTATTTGCTTGCTGAGAGCTCAAATATTTCCAGACTTAGGCGTTTTTAAAGTATCTCCTCTCCTTACTTTTCCATTGAGAAGTGGTTCTCAAAGTGGGGTAAAGGACCCCCAGGGATCCATGGAGGGGTTTCAGGAGGTCCCCAGCAAAATGTGTTAATTTAGTATCAGGATCTGTTTAATTTAATCTGCTTTTTTTTCTGAAAAATGTGGATTATTTTTTAAAACATTTTATCAACAGAAATCTTGTAAGGTGGCCTCCGACACTAAATAGTTTCAGATGGGGGTCCTCAGCCGAATAATACATTGTAATTGTCACCTCTGCCACCAGTGTTCTCCTCTGGCCATATGCAGGGGCGTCACAAGGAGGGAAAAAGTGGGACTGAGTTACAAGGGCCCAAGGTGGAGGGGCCTGGAATTATTTTATACTTTAGCTATTAAAAAATAGCAGATATACAAGCTCACAGCCGCGCTGCGAGCTTGTAAATCTGCTATTTTTTGAAAAGTTGTGAAAATGTGTGCAAATCTTTGAATAAATATGTATATTTTAAGCGAACATTTGTAACTCAAATTTTGTTAATGGGGGGGGGGGGGGGGGGGGGGTCCCTGGAACTAGATATTTTGAGATGGGGGTCCGTGGCCAAATACATATCATTTTGGGGGTCCTTGATATGAAAACGTTTGAGCACCACTGACATAGAAACATAGGTTTTTCAAAAAACTAATTTTCACGATTTTTCAAAAATAGCAGATCTACAAGCTCGCATTGAGCGTGTACATCTGCTATTTTTCAATAGTTAAAGCACCCAGGGCCCCGAATTTGGTGCGACACACCCCTGCGTGGAAGGGAAACAGAGCGAGGTGTCACTTGTTGTCAGTATTAGCGCGGCGGGAGATAAGAAAACAGATGGGACAGCCCGGGTCAGAGGTGCATGCTACGCACCACAGCTTTGTTTATTTGGCCTGTCTCTGATTTCCTGCACCCCCCCCCCCCCCTCCCTCCTGCTCCTTAAGATGCCCCCCACCACACACACACACACACACACACCCCCACACACACACACACACACACACACACACACACACACACACACACACACACACACACACACATACACACACATTGCCATAATCGCGAGGACATCAAACGTTTATCACAGTATAAAAAATTGCGGAAAGATTGCAGATCTAGATGTGCAATTTTTAAACCAGGCATAACTCCAAACCCAACACCTAAGCCTTAACCTCTAAAACAGGGGTCTTCAACGTTTTCAGGCCAAGGACCCCTTAGTTGAGAGAGAGATGAAGCAGGGACCCCCACAACCTTTTCATAGATTCCATATAGTTTCATCGTTTGACAGCATGATCATAAGTGTATTTTGGATTCATGTGAATTTGTGTTTTCAGATATTTAACCACTTGAACTGTCAAAACTTGACCTTTTACTCTGTACTTAGTCGGCTCTTTTTCCCCTCTACACCAAACCTTGTTCATGAAAATAGCTGATCTACAAGCTCACAACGCCTCGCAGCACGAGGCGTTGTGAGCTTGTAGATCTGCTATTTTTGGCCAAAGTTATCAGAATAAGGAAACACTAGGGTGTCCTTATTCTGAGTGGTAAATATAAAAAAGTATAGTAACACACACACACACACACACACACACACACACACACACACACACACACACACACACACACACACACACACACACACACACACACACACACACACACACAGTTGCCCCTGCCCAAGGCATGACCTGGAAGTGGACACGCAGGGACAGATCAAGGCCGCAGAGTAGAACAGGCAAGGGGCCTCAGACTCAGAACACATGCAGCCAGTGTGGACTTGTTGTTAACCTTCCTTAACCTTCCTGAGACTGGAACAACAAGCGGCTCATTTGTACTCATCCACAGTGGAGGAGAGGTTAAATAAAGAGGTTATGGATGGGAAACACTTTGACCCAGGAAGACCTGAGGCCGACTCTTCTGCAAATGCCTTCTAAATCAGTAGTTCTTCTTCACTTTTCAAGATTTTTCAAAAATGTTAAACAATTGCATATGTACAAGCTCGCAGATCTCGGAGCTTGTGGATCTGCAATTTTTAATAGCCAACTCGAACATCTAAAGTTACACAGATGCTTTCCCGCTTTTTTTTTTATTTAGTTTTTGGGCTTTTATGCCTTTATTGATAGGACAGTAGACTGACTGGAAATGGGGGGAGAGACGGGGAGTGACACGCGGCAAAGGTCGTCCGGATCGGGAAACGAACCGGCGACGGCGCCAGCCAGGCATCCATGACTATGTGTAGTAGGTCAGCGGGCGCCCCGCTTTCCCGGTTTCAATAAAAACAATTATGGCTGACACAGAGGTTTCCGACAGAAAACATATTTCTGAAATAGAAATATTTCAGACACATCTGATATATGGTTAAAAAAAATTAACAGCAATGAACTGATAACATTTTATTTATTAACCACTTAGATTGAAATAGCCTAATCTGGTGTCAATTCATCACCGCCTGTCGGGCTGAACGCCAAGTGTTTCCTCTTGCGGAGCGTGTGTGTGTGTGTGTGTGTGTGTGTGTGTGTGTGTGTGGTCTCTACTTCTCAGCTCCTTCAGGGCTGAGGTAGAGCAGAGATGATAACAGTGTCACTAGCAGCAGATAATGCAGCGCTCTATCTGATCCCACTAACTCACAGCAACCAGCAGATGCTCTGCTAGGCTGCTGGGAGATCAACCCCACCAGGCACGTGCGCACATAGACATCAAAGGGGGCTTGAGCCCCTGCCCTGTTATCCATCGTAAAAAGTGCCCTCTCCAGACCATGAATGTAGTTTTTACTATGGTGAAAGAAATGAAAATGCCCTCTTTCCATGCTATACCTGAAGGCAGCATTCAAGAGAATTTCCTTGGCCAAACTCTATTGAACTTGAATGAAGTATAATCTTATGTTGAAAGAATTGCCATTTCTGTGTAGAAATCCATGCCATACACCACATCTCCAGTATTGACTTGATTATGCTTAGTTCAGTGTGGTATCAAGCACCAAAAATAGCCGACCTCCAAGCTCACAACGCGTCGCAGCGCGACGCGTTGTGAGCTTGGAGGTCAGCTATTTTCTATATTTTCACCAAAAGGCCCTTTTAGAAATGTCAGCCCCTGCCTCTCTAACATTCTCTGCACGTCCCTGAACCCCACACTACAGATTCCACGAGCTGACACAGGACAGACTCCTTAGTCAGCGTGAGTCATTTCCTTTATACAGAAAAGACAAAAAAGACGAAAATAAAAAAAGGAAAACTAAAGATAAACAAAAATAAAGACTGTGGTGCACCCAACATAACAGTAATCATGTAACAGTAAACACAGGATGCAACAGTTGCAATTGTAAGAATATATGCATAAACTGCAGAGCAGATTGAACACATAAACAAAGATATGGTAAGCATGTATCACACCGTAGGCCAAGCAGGGGGAACAATAGGATTCACAGCAGCCATACACATCCACGTCACAAACGATTGTGTCTGAACGACAGTGGTGGAAAACGTACTTGTGTTCCTTACTTAAGTAAAAGTATCAATACTGCAATATAGAAATACTCCGTTAGGGTGCACACACACCAAAATAACTATGAGAGTGGAATCCGCGTTCCGCCAATGCATTTCAATGAGAATGGAGCGGTTTCACGCCAGTAGAGGATTTCTGCGTGATGCGACACGTTGTGAGCTTGTAGATCGGCTATTTTCAAACATTTTGTTGTATATATATATAAAACTAAATGTATAAAATAGGGCTGAAGTGGTTTATGTATGTTTTATAATACTATAATATATAATATCTGCAAAGTAACTAGTAACTCAAGTTTTCAAATAAATGCAGTGGAGTAAAAGTACAATATTTGGATCCGAGATGTAGTGCAGTAGAAGTAAAAGTACAGTACTTAAGTAAATCTACTTAGTTACTTTACACCAGGGGTCTTCAACAGGGGGTCCGAGACCCCTAGGGGGTCCTCAGAGTTACTACACGGGGTCCAAATCTTTGAGTGATAGAATGTTTTTTTTTCTCCTTTTTTATATTAACCACTTGAACCCTAGCGTCCATATTCTGAGAACTTTAACCAAAAATAGCAGATCTACAAGCTCACAACGCCTCGCGCTGCGAGGCGTTGTGAGCTTGTAGATCGGCTATTTTTGGCAAAGAACTTTGGTGTAGAGGGGAAAAAGAGCACACTAAGTACAGAGTGAAAGGTCAGGTTTATTAAGCATTGACGGTTCAAGTGGTTAAATATCTGAAAACACAAATTGACATGAATCCAAAATACACTGATGATTGTGCTGTCAAACAATGAAATTATATGGAATCTATATGAAAATGCTGTAGGCGTCCCTGCTTCATCTCTCTCTCAACTAAGGGGTCCTTGGCCTGAAAACGTTGAAGACCCCTGCTTTACACCACTGGCCTGAACGAAGCCCAAGCCAGGGCAGTTTGGCAGGGCCCGCATGAAGCCCAGCCAGTGGCATTTAAACAGCGTTACCATGTATCAATTCACTACCCTCCTATTCTCTTCTAATTCAATCACTAAGGTCAGACAAGATAGATCAGAGGAGCTGCCATTGTGTTTATGAAGACAGAAATATACCCGCCCCATCCCCATCCCCTTCCACTGCCCTCTCTCCAGCCATAACTCTCTCACTAACTCACAGGTCAAGATGTCCCTGAAACCAGTGGTGGAAGAACTATAGTTCTCCTATGTTTTACTTAAGCAAAAGTATTAGGATCAAAAAAGTACCAAAAGTAAAGGTTGTCTTTATGCGGAATGGTTCATTTTTTTTTTTTTTTTTCAAAATCTTAAAAAAATAGCAAAAATAGAACATAGGGCTTAATTCGTTAATTTTTTACATGTTTTAGATTACAGTACAAGTATAAATCGAAAAATGTAAATACTAGTCAAGCAAAAGTCCCATAAATCAGTGACCCGGGTCAAGATGTCGAGACTCGAGACGGATCCCCCACGACGGGGTGGGTGGTGTGGGGGCGGGTCTTGTGGGCGGAGCAGATAGGCAGTTGATGGTGCCAATCTCTGACGACAGGGGAGGAGCCGAGAGTCGTTAAGGGATTTCCCCAGAGGGTGTGAGACGGAGGGGGGAGGGGCTGTAACAGGAGAGGTGGAGTATAGCTGTGTGTGAGGGACAAAATGTTAGGCTTACAATAAGGAAAAATATATTGTAATTGTAAACTGAATCAGGTTGGTGTAGCCTAGGTTAGGGTTAGGCAAATTAGTGGTTTGGTTTAGGGGTACATTGGGCTGGACGTATGCCTGATTTATAATTGATTGCGTGCCTGTGTCATGCACTGAAAATAGCCAATCTACAAGCTCGTGAAAAAAGGTAACATTAAAAAATATATGAATAAATGGCATGCATAAAATTGCTGTCCTGAAATGCTCATGTCCTCACAAGTAGTAATACAAGCTGTGTGTGTGTGTGTGTGTGTGTGTGTGTGTGTGTGTGTGTGTGTGTGTGTGTGTGTGTGTGTGTGTGTGCGCGTGTGCGTGTGTGTGACAGAGGGATGGGATGGGTGTGTGCAGGGGTGTCGCACCAAATTCTGGGCCCTGGGGACAAGGATTCACTGCGGGACCCCATGAATGTTCTTCCTAGGGGAGGGGATTTAACCCATTTAGACTGGGAACGCATTATTTTGTGCTTTAACTATTGAAACATAGCAGATCTACAAGCTCACAGCGCTGCACTGAGTGCCCCGTTGCGAACTTGTAGATCTGCTATTTTCTTTTTAATCGTGAACATTTGTCTTAGAATATTTCAAATCCTTCCAAGGTTTTTTGAAAAACCTATGTTTCTATGTCAGTGGCGCTCAAACCTTTTCATGTGAAGGACCCCCAAAATTATATGGATTTGGCCACGGACCCCCATCTCAAAATATTTAGTTCCAGGGACCACCCAGAAGCAACATTTGAGTTACAAATGTTCGCTTAAAAATACATACATTCAAAGATTTGCACACATTTTCACGACTTTTTTTCAAAAATAGCAGATCTACAAGCTTGCAGCGCGGCACTCAGTGCCGCGCTGTGAGCTTGTATATCTGAGTTATGACTGAGTTACCGCGCTGCGATCTTGTATATCTGCTATTTTTCAATAGCTAAAGGCCCCTCCACCCTGGGCCCTAGTAACTCAGTCTCACTTTCTCCCCCCTTGTGACGCCCCTGGGTGGGTGTGTGTGTGTGTGTGTGTGTGTGTGTGTGGGGGGGGGGGGGGGGGGTTAAGCAAGCTGTCAGAGCTGTGAAGGGTTAGGGTTAGGGTGTGCTCCAGTGGTCTGCATCTGCCGCGGGGCAGCAGGACCGTGGCTGGAGGGCTTGTGGGTCAGAGGTTGCGACGTTGCTCCGTGGGGCGCGGGGGGATCGCATGGTCGCCTCCGCTCAATAGACAGGAGGATGTCGCTATCAGTGTTACACTCTGCAGGGACGTGCAGAGAATGTTAGAGAGTCAGGAGCTGACATTTCTAAAAGGACACTTTGGTGAAAATATCGAGAAAAAAAAAAACAGACCTCCAAGCTCACAACGCGTCGCAGCTGTGAGCTTGGAGGTCAGCTATTTCCGGTGCTTGATACAACACTGAACTGAACTAAGCTTTATCAAGCCAATACTGGAGATGTGGCGTAACGGCATGGATTTCTACACAGAGAAGTTCTTTCAGCATAAGATGCCGCATTCAAGTTCAGGAGAGTTTGGACAAGGCAGTTCTCCTGACTGCTGCCTTCAGGTTTGGCATGGAAAGACGGCATTAGTGTTTCTTTCACAATAGTAAATTAAACTGCATTCATGGTCTGGAGAGGGCACTTTTTACAGACGGGTAAAAGGGCAGGGGCTCAAGCCCCCTTTGATGTCAGTGTGTGCACGTGCCTGTTACACTGAAGCGCTCTGAGAAAAACACACACACACACACACACACACACACACACACACACACACACACACACACACACACACACACACACACACACACACACACACACACACACACACACACACACACACACACACACACACCTCTCTGCTGTACATTGAACTGTTAACTGCATGATTATGTGGAACGACATGGGCTGGATTCACGCTGTTTGTGTTGCTATTTATTCATTTATATCCTCCATCATATGACAGTGTCGCGCGCTGAAAATAGCTCAGTTTTCAGCATGCGACACTGTTGTATGGCAACTGTATATATCTGACTATTGCTTTATTATAAATGTCTTAATTTAGCAATGGTAACTGAGGAATTGAGGAAATTCAGTTTGCATGCATTAGGAATCGTTTGTGTAGTTTCAAAAGTAATAAAACCTTTCACAACTACAGTATTTACAGCAACAAGAGGGGAAAAACGAACAAAATAACAAGGAGATCGGGAAATTGTTTTGATGTAATCAAGAACTATATATCTTCATTCCAAGATACTAATAGTTCCATAGTCTATATGGCTTCAGTTGGAGTCAAACCCTAACTGTGTGTGCCTTAATGTGTGACTGTTGCATTACTGTATGTTCACATGTATGTACAATACATGCGTGTGTTGTGTCAGCGTTTGTATGTCGCATTAGCGTGTGTGTGTGTGTGTGTGTGTTTCGGTGCCTGTGAGGGGCCTATAGAGGTTGATTCCAAACAAACGTTAAAGGCAGGAGTCTTCGACAGAGTGTCCGGGACCCCTAGGAGGTCCTCAGAGCTACTACAGAGCTCCCGATGTCCACAGACAACGGGAGCTCCCGGCCAGCAGGCTGGTCCTGTGGGAACCAACGCGCGGACATCGATCGCGAGGACGTTCCGCGTTAACGTATGTGGACGTCCTGAAGAAGGATGCGGGAGTTGAAAGCTCTTCGGAGCTGGCCGGGTGTTATGGAGAACCGGAAAGATTGGAGACTCTGATGGAAGCTCGTCTGAGGACGACCGAGAGAGACAGGGCGTCTTCCAAATCTTTGTGTGATAGGATAATTCTTTTAGATTAACAACCCTCACATCCCTATTCTGAGGAGAACTTTGGCCTAAAATAGCCGATCTACAAGCTCTTGTATATCGGCTATTATCCTCAAATAGGTTGGGTGTGGAGGTATAAAAAGGGCAGACCAAGTACAGAGTGATAGGTCAAATTTACAAAGCATTGACAATTTAAGTGATTTAATATCTGAAAAAAAAAACACATTAACACTAATCCAACATCGACTGATGACAGTGCTGTCAAACAAGTCTATGAATCTACCTACAGTATGAAATCCATGGAAATCTGCAACACAGTTGTATACAACATGTAGAGGGGGTCCCTGCTTCCTCTGTCTCTCAGCCTGAAAAGACCCCTGGGTTAAGGTTAGCAGTGCGACCGGGGGGGGGGGGGGGGGGGGGGGGGGGAAGCTGATCCCTTTGGCTCAAAGGCAACACCACTTCACAGTCTGCATCCCTCATGTAAACAAACACAAACTTCCTGCTGTTCTGCCACTAACCGCCAATAAATCAACCAATGGGCACGCAGCGTCCAGAGGGTCAGGAGAAGTCGTCTCTGCGTTGAGAGTTTGACCTCAGCGCGGTGATCTGCTGTGTCCCGGAGCCACCCTAACCTTGAAGTTTGTTTTCTCTGGATTATCTGATCCAGTGTCCACTTTCCCCCCGACTCCAAAACACAGCCACCACCCACCCCTCAACCTCCAACCCTTAACCACTTAAACCCCATACATAGTTGGTTGACTGCATGAGGTCCCCTGGGGTTCTGTTCTCATACTCCCCCCCTTCTAGTCTATACCAAAACTCCCGCCGATCTACAAGCTCACAACGGCGTCACATCCTGAGCTTGTAGATGTTCGCCCCAAAAGTAAGCATGCTGAAATTGTTCTTGTATTAGTCAATTAATTGTTTGAAATTACCAAACCTGCCTGCCGATGATGTCATTGGTCGACAGGTTTCTGAACTGTCCACAGCCGTCCTCTGAGACTGTAGACAGAATTGGTGCCATCTTAGAATTCAGTGGTTCTCAACCTTTTCAGGCCGCAACCCCCAAAATAATCATATTTTAACTGGGGGACCCCCACCCTGACGAGCACTAAGAGTTGAGGCATTACATTTTGTATAACACGGTTGGTTCTATTGTGAAAATAGCAGATCTAGGCGTTGTGAGCATGTAGATCTGCTATTTTCACAATTTCTGCCTCTAATATTTGACAATTTGGCCAATGTTTAATTAATGTCATTTTAGAGGTACTAAAAAGTCCTCAAATTGTCACTTTAGAAATGTGCTAATACCCTCTATACACTTACTGGTTTGTTTACTGTTGAGTGAGAAAACTATGTTGCACATTAAGCTATATCATCTTGGGACCCGCCAAAATAATTTGGGGACCCCCTTGGGGATCCCGACCCACAGGTTGAGAACCACTGTTATAATTAACATGAGTGAGAACCAATGAAGGTAAGGTTGAGAATGGGTGCAGTGCTCCTACATAAGCCACGACTACCTCGCCGGCGAACAAAACTCCCCTCATACTCCCAGGTCTCCTCCAGCAGTCTGTGACCCCCGGGCGGCTCTCCCTCGGTGCCTGATAATGGTTTATTTTGTGTCAGAGTGCATTTCGCTCCCCCTCTGCTCACAAACCCCACCCCCCCCCGCCGGCTGACTGCGCACGCCATGGCGACCCCTTCACCATGAGCTCACGTGTTTACGTTGTTTGTCACGCCTTTCAAATAAAAGGTAGCCAAGATGGACACTGTTTACCGCATGGGGGCGGGGGGCGGGGGGGGGGGGGGGGGTGTCCATAGGGAGGGGGGGTTGAGGCCTCATTTGACTGTTGTCAAACCCTGGCCTTTACCACCAGCCTACCACACACATACACCTTGTGCTTGTTCCTAGTAGATAGTCTACACCAGGGGTGGGCAACTTTGATGATGACGTGGGCCACTGTGATGCGTTTTGAGCTTGTAGATCAGCTAATTTTGCATCTTTTGAATTGGAATCCTTATTAGTTTTTTGTTATATTTTAATTGGAATCCTGAAATGTAACATTTTGATTCAATTTCAAACGCATTTAATTATATACTCATGTTAACTTTATGAACTTAAATACAAAAACATTTGACAAAAAAAAAATACATTTTAAATACAACTATACTAGTCATTTTAAATACAACTATACTAGTCATTAAGCTACTAACATAGACTGACGGAATTAAAGCAGGTCATGTTTGTTATTCCAGTACTAACCTGCGGGCCACATTAAGTGAAGGTGGGGGCCGCATGTGGCCAGTAAACAAACCAACATAAGGTTTAAGTGTATAGAGGGTATCTGCACATTTCTAAAGTGAAAATGTAAGGACTTTTTAATACCTCTAGTCTAAAATGACAAATTAAACACTGGTCAAATTGTCAAATATTAGAGGCAGAAATTGTGAAAATAGCAGATCTACATGCTCTGTGAGCATGTAGATCTGCTATTTTCACAATAGAACCTTGTTATACAAAATGTAATGCCTCAACTCTTAGTTGAAACTCCAGTTAAAATATGATTTGGGGGTCGCGGCCTGAAAAGGTTGAGAACCACTGCTTACATCACCATGATAGGTTTCCCTCACACATCTCTAGGATAGGCTCATTTGCCTCTTCTCACACATATGGGACCCTGTTCTGAGGCCTATAAACCATAGTAACCAAAACATGTATGGAGATCTTTTTAGACTTTATCGCATTCTTAAGCCAATACTTTGATGACCAAAGAGTCTCCACTGAGTCTCCGCTGGTCATTAGGAATGCGACAAAAACAAAACAATCTCCGTGATTTCAAGGCTTCATGCATGGGGTGTGCAATTCATAGAAATAAGTAATGTTTTGGATGAACTATTCCTTAGCACAGAAGCTGTGCAGAGAGCATCTGCAGCATCTCCTGTACAAGCTCTGTGAGCTTGTAGATCGGACTTAGCTGAATGGGTAGAGTCAGAGAGGCCGCCCTGGAAAATGTTGCAGGTTCGAGCCCCAGAAATGTGTAATCAGGATCTCCTATTTGATCCCGTGGGAAAGAACCGAATTTCCCACCACGGGATAATTCGCGACTACTGTCATTGGGCGACACCATTGTGCAATTACATATACATCACCCTTTACTCATGGTATCTTTCGCTAGGGTGGTAGTGATCTTTATCCTGGTGTATTCCACAATTTATACCTTATCATCGCGTAAAAGTATGGCGCAACTAAGGGGCCTTTAAAACAACCCAATAAATCTGGAGTCATCAAAGAAGTTGTGCTCTCAGGCGCCACGGCTGCAGACTCTCTGATCCTCACGTTGGAGGACAGACAGAGAGGTCAGACGCACAGAGCCTGAGTCACACACGCACACACACACAAACACACACACACACACGCACACGCACACACACACACACACACACACACACACACACACACACACACACACACACACACGCACGCACACGCAGTGAATAACCAACTTCTGCCCCGACCACGCAGCACCTTCATTCTGACACATTCACTGCTTTGTTATTCCAGCACTATAACACTGCTGTGGGGAAGGAACCTTGTATCTCCATATTTCAACTTTTTAGTTTTGTTTGATTTTGTTTAGATTTTTGGGGGGAAGTAGGGAGGAAGGGAGGGGGGTAATTCATGCCTTTCTTTTCTTAATTCCAGAAAAGTAACAATTCTTCTGGACATACAAGGTCTCCAGTGACGTTAACGCAGACTGAAGACAGGGGCGTCACAAGGGAGGGAAAAGTGGGACTGAGTTACTAGTGCCCAAGGTGGAGGGATGGGCCTTAATTATTTTATACTTTAGATATTGAAAAATAGCAGATATACAAGCTCACTGCGAGCTTGTATATCTGCTATTGTATATCTGCTATTTGAAAAGTTGTGAAAATGTGTGCAAATCTTTGAATATATGTATTTTTAAGCGATCATTTGTAACTCAAATTGTTCTTCTGGGGGGTCCCTGGAAATAACCCAGGGCCCAGAATGTGGTGCGACACCCCTGCATCACACAGACTGAAGAGCTCATGCAGTCGTAAAGATGTGCCAGGTCCTCTGAGTAACCTTCAGAGGTAAGCGTTGTTGCGGTTTGCCTCCATGTCATTTCCAGCCCGCTGTGACGACAAATGAAGTCAGGGGTGTCGCACCAAATTCTGGGCCCTGGGTACAATGGGAACGCATTATTAATTTGTGCTTTAACTATTGAAAAATAGCAGATATACAAGCTCACAGTGGGGCACCGAGTGCCACGCTGTGAGCTTGTAGATCTGCTATTTTTGCAAAATCATGAAAATTTGTGGGTTTTTGAAAAACCTAAGTTTCAATGTCAGTGGTGCTCAAACTCTTCCATGTGAAGAAATGATAGAAATGATATGTATTTGGCCACGGACCCCCATCTCAAAATATTTAGTTCCAGGGACCCCCCTAGAAGCAAAATTTGTGTTACTAAATGTTCGGTTAAAAAATACATATATTCAAAGATTTGCACATTTTTTCACGACGGAAAATAGCAGATCTACAAGCTCACAACAGTGAGCTTGTAGACACTGTGAGCTTGTATAGCTGCTATTTTTCAATAGCTAATGTATAAAATAATGAAGGCCCCTCCACCTTGGGCCCTGGTAACTCAGTCCCACTTTTCCCCCCCTTGTGACGCCCCTGGAGGTGAGCGTTGTTGCGGTTTGCCTCCACGTCATTTCCGGCCCGCTGTGACGACAACTGACGACGCGTGTTTACGATTGATGATTCAACATGCTGCTTATCTTATCTATTGTTTATGTTTTTAGGAGTATCTGAGCGTATTGTAATGGTGAGGTCAGACACTGTGTACAGTTAGTACACATGGGGTCCAACATCACCGCTAAGGAATGGCTCTCTAGCCTCTATCCCTTTTCTCAGTCACCACTTTCAACCTGACGTCCCCATTTTTATTTGGGGCATTTTGTTATAGGCAAAATACAGTATGAGATCTACAAGGTTACAATGCATCAGGAGCTTGTAGATTGCGTTAAAGTATAGTGTAACCACCAATAAAAAAGCCTAATAACATTAGGATTTAATCTCTCATCACTACTTTCTTGAAGTCTATGACTGTAAGTTAAGGCCGATAATATAAGTAATGCTTGATAGGCAATTTTCGCAAAGTGAAACATTTTGTAATAGCAGAGACGGTTTTTGCCCATAATGATTATACTCTAGGCCTATCCAAAATATGGACGGCAGTTTGAAAGTGGTTAAACAATCAAATCGTCGTTATCGGGTGAAAACCCTGTATGTCCAAAACCGTTAGTTTTGCATTTAGCATTTTAAAAATTTAAACTACTGAAAACAGCCGATCTACAAGCAAGCTTGTAGATCTGCTGTTTTCACTACTTTTGTGCGACCGCCTTGTATGATGAAGCAGGGCTTTACTTTACGAAAGAACGTACAAATTTGAAACTTGGAGATACGAGGTTTCCGCTCGACAACGATGAAATGAAGCCTTTGCTCTCCTTTATAGCGCCTCAATCCAGTGAAAGGCCTTGCTCTCAACGACTGAGAAGCAGATCTATTTGAACAAGGTTACAATGAAATGTGAATGCTTTGACTGCATGATGCAGGACGGAGGATGGACGAGATGAAAGCCAGGTAGGATGATGCAGGCTTTTAGCATCTTTCCACCTCAGACGATGACACACATTTAAACAGACAAGTCAAAACTCACACACCTGGTTTCGTCCAACAGCTGGTGGTCGGGACCAAGACACAGAGAGGGAGGGAGACACGGTATTGAGATCTGTTGAATAAAGAAAAACACCTTTATGCCCTTGATAATATTACTATCCGTTGGCCCTATCCATGCAAAACTTTGCACACACACTCCTTGGATGCCAAACCACAACCTCCGCCCCTCATTTCTCACATGGCCCTCTTCTAGCGCCACCATCAGGCCGATTTTAGCAAAACACATTTTTGGACACCACAGATTGCTACAGATTTTGCCCTAAAATCACGCAAAGCGTTACACAGTATCTCTAAAGTCATGTCATCAACATGGATCTGTCCCATTTCCCATATTCCCTCCTGATTGGCTATGATTGCCTTCTAAAGTTTGTGTATGCAACGTGACGGTCGCTTATCTCCCGATTACGGAGTCTTACTGGTATTATAATACGTTTCTGATCCATAACAGAAAGTACTCAGAGAAATTTAACAGTACTGCAACAACAACAATGAAAACCTGGACAGTACTGGAGGTGTGAC
The DNA here is from genome assembly GCF_963921795.1 of Nannobrachium achirus. NCBI lineage: Eukaryota > Metazoa > Chordata > Actinopteri > Myctophiformes > Myctophidae > Nannobrachium > Nannobrachium achirus. The sequence goes on along the minus strand of NC_137816.1, from coordinate 41,313,475 downwards.
ACGGTTATGTTTATGTTAATAAATACAAATATCAATCAATATTTTTCTAAATCGATTAGGTTGGATCATTGCCCGTTCAATCGACGGATTGATCCAGATCGATAGATCGCAATCAAAGATATGGAGATTAAGAGTGGAGTATTCCTTTAAGCACTTAAGCCCCACATACTGTACTCCTCGCAGGATGAATAGCGAAAATTCCCGATCTACAAGGTCACAACACATCCTTCGTTGTTGTTTTGTGAGTTTGTGTGTTTGTGTGTTTAAATTGCTCACTAATGCTCATTATAAAATGGCACAATTCCTGTCTACTCACTGCTGTGTTTCATTGGTAGGCTGTGGACAGTTCAAAAACCTGTCTACCAATGACATCATAATGAGTACTTCTATTTTTGGTATGTTAAGCATATTTTGACGCAGTGCTTTTGTACTTTTACTCTCAATCTTTTTAACACAGGACTTTTACTTATGAAAGAGAATTTCTGCACTGTAGTATTGCTACTTTTACTTCAGTTAAAAATAAAAAATAAAGGAGAAAGAGATGGAGTACTTCTTCCACCACCGATCGTATGCAATGTCACAGGAATGGCGTGACACCACGGGCCCAGCGGTGCGGCCACCACTGATATCATTAAACTGAGTGGCTGTGACACTGTGACCTAAAGATGATTGCTGGTGTCAGCTGGCTGGCCAAGGTCACGGCACCGTTTTAACCAGATTTGATGCACACAGCTCTCCCTCCTCACCCTTTGCCTAGTAATTTTTTGTTATCTCTCTCTCTCTCCTAGTCTCCATCCTCTCTCACATTTAAAGGCACTGTATAAGCTATATGTTTTTGTTCAAATAAGTGTCAAGTATATCTCCATATTCAGTGTTTGTTCAGAAACACGTTTCTCCAGTAAACAAAACAAAACATTTTCCGTTCAGGATATCAATTTCAGTTTCGGAACTGGGGCATAATTGGGTTCTCCCTCTTTATTGGATGAAAATGACAACCCAACTGACGTATTTTCTATTTACTAATGAGCTGGAGAATGCAGAATCCCCTGTCACTGAACAAACATTCAACAGCAATGATTTAATCACTTACTATCATAATAATAGAGCTTGAATTTTATAACCAAAAACCTTTAGTTTAAACCAAAAGAATAATCACTAACACTACCTTTAAATATTTAGCATTCTTTGGTCTTTTATTGTAGGTTGATTTGTATGTGGTTCTTTTAATATATGTCTCTCTCTGGGTCACATTACACCCTCAGAGTTAAACAAACATGCTCCATCTGTGATAAATGTTCTCTTTGTGTTGAATTGTGACCTGCATGGTCTGTTCCATGAGGAAAAACTCACTGCCTGTAGTTTAACACAGTTAAACCCTCATTTGAATGGGACACCTTTTTCCTTGTATCCCTTCTTATTGTCTATGTTGATTGCGACCGTAGGTCGCATTTACTATCAAAAGCTCCACCGGCTGTCCGTGTGTCAGTGAGTCCGTCACACTTTTGCCCTGCTCATATCTCCACAACCGTTGCCCCGATCCATGCCAGATTTTGCACACACACTCCTTGACTGCCAAACTACAACCTCCAAGGACCAAATGACCACCCCAACGGGGCTGATCACGGGGAATTCCCGGGGACCACCGACTCCTGGTGCTCCAGAACGGATGCAAAAGTGGTGGCGCCCCCAGTGGAGGACCCCCTGCCACTGCAGCGCACATACAATGCCGTAACTTGGGCTAGGAGCGACCGGGAGAGCCGGGGCCGGTACCTATTCGTCCGCCTCGGCGGCGCGGAGACCCCACCCCTCATTTCTCACATGGCCCTCTTCTAGCGCCACCATGAGGCCGATTCTTGCAAAACACATTTTTGGACACTGCTCCTACAATTTTGCCCCTAAAATCACTCAAATCGGTACACAGTATGTCTACACTCATGTCATCAACATGGATCTGTCCCATATAGCGCCACCTTCAGGCTGATTTTTGAAAGCACATTTTTGGACAATGCTCCTCCAATTTTTCCCCTATTATCACAAAACTCGCTACACAGTATGTCTACACTCATGTCATCAACATGGATCCCTCCACATTTTTTGGGGAGACTGCTCCCTACTCTTTGTGTATACATGTGACCTACGGTCGCTTATCTCCCGATTAGGGAGTCTTACTGGTAGATAGTTATACTGTACATGTATGCAAACCATATTCCAAGTGTTCAGGTCAGTGGCTTCTCTGGCCTTGCCTATCGGCATAAACACCAACTGGCGGAGATTTGAAAACAGAATTTGAACTGACTGACTCTGTCTGTCTGTCTCTCATGCTAGCGGTAGCTCCCTACTAGCTATAGGGACACTGAGCAGTGTGTGGCTGGCTGGTTGGCACGCTGTCTGTCTGGAACACATTAACAACCTGCATGTTTCTGCCTGGGAGAGCTTGTGTATGTGCGTGCGTGCGTGTGTGCACGTGTGTATGTGTGGGTGGCAAAAGGTCCTCCCTCAGTGTCCTCCCACTCATGCTTAATTCATAATCTAATCCGCCGTATGGTGGAGTCAGGCGCCAAAAACAGATGACCTACAAGCTCACAGGGCGTCGTGAGCTGGTGTTTTGAGCTGGTGTTGGGAGCTTGTAGGTCTGTGATTTGTGGTGTACAACACTGCTGTACCACGACTCAGGCTTGAGCAGGGAGGTGAGGAGGGGTGAAGGGTCAGACGAAAGAGCAGGGGTGTCGCACCAAATTCTGGGCCCTGGGTACAAGGATTCACTGTGGGCCCCCCATGAATGTTCTTCATAGGGGGAGGGAGTTTAACCCATTTACCCATCTGATGTCATAAATCCCAGGCCGAAAATGAGAATGTTAGGGTATCCCCTTATGCCCATATATGGAGATCCACAGGCATCAAACCAAGGCCCTAACTCACCAAGGCCCTGCTTGGCATTAGCCTGATAAATCAGTCCGCAGATTACCACCCCCTGTTGGTGGGTGGTGTGTATTGTGGACTGACCCCGGAGATTAAATATTTTATTTCAGCTCGCCCGAGGAGCGGGCGGCTTGAATGGGCCAATCAGGGTTGTATGCTTGGGGCACGTGGTTTGGCGTCTGGTGGATTCCCAAGGCTGTTCCGGTCCCAGCCCCCCCCCCCCCCAGCCCCCTCCCTCCAGAACTCTTCTGCCCACGTGAGAGTCCCTAGTGGACTCTGATTGGTGCTCTTTTGCCCACGTGAGTCGCTAGTGGACGCTTCTGCTTCTTTCGCACTTCAGATGGCAGGTCCGGGAACAGTTTTACCGGGTTGTCTTCATACAGTAGCTGGTCCTTGGCTCTGGCTGCTTTCATCACCTTCACCTTGTCTCTGTTGTCCAGGAACTTCGTGATCAGGATCCTAGGGCGGCCTGGTCGAACGCTGTCAGCTCTGCCAATGCGGTGCGCCACTTCCACGGTAGTAGTTAAGCCCAGTGTTTGGGCTATCCAATTTTCAAGGAAAGCACATGGATTATCTCCCTCAGCCTTTTCTACTAAATTAACTAGTCTCAGGTTCGACCTTCTCGATCTCTGTTCCATAGAGTTGAGGACCAGCTCCATGTTCTTGCATTTCTTCTCAAGGCTCTGTACCTTGGCCTGCAGTATAACCACCGCATCCTCGTTACTGGGACCTCCCTACCTCAGTATGCAATTGTTTTTAACTTACTAATTGTCTATGATGTCTATGATGTTTTTGTTGTTTTATATTTGTATGCTAATAGTTGATCTTTTTGTATGTAATCTCGTCAGCATTGCAAATGAGGGTGAACCTCAATGCTCTTTTCGAGAATAAATAAAGGTTTCAATCAATCAATCAATCACTGGAGATGCGGGTCTCCGAAACTTCAATATGCTGGCCGCATTCCCCAATGTCCTTTCTGAGTCCCTCAATAGTCGTCATAACAGAGTCCAGTTTTTTGGAGAAACTAGCCTCTAATCTAGTCTCCAGGTCCCGAATAGCCTTGAGGACAGGATCGCTGCCAGGGACTCCCTTATCTGCCGAGCCTCTGGCCCCAGCCATGTTGCTATCGTTAGCTTCAGTTCCCTCGGTGCCCTGAGATTTCTTAGTACTGTAGAATTTCAACTTTGATTGAACGTTGCCACGGAGTCTTTCCGATCTTCTGTTGTTCATCTGATTTTAAAAGGCGATATGATATCTCACTTTTCCATCGAAGTCTGTTTTAATTGTTACAGAAAATAATCACGCCTGCGGAGCGGAGAAAAACACGTCCGCCTAGCACGCCGCCATTTTGAAAGCCCCCTCAAGGACTCTTCTGATATAGTAGTCATTGCTAGACAGCTCTTTAGTCAAAACAAAATACATTTTCAGGTTGGGATACCAATTTTATCAATTCAGTGTGTTCAGGTCCAATTCTGTCTGTTTGCTTCCAATTTCACTTTTTTATCCTGAAAGCACAAACAAAACCAACTAACATGAAGTCAAAGCAACTGAACTAATGTACTTCATTTTCATCAATACAGGATGTTTCCTATCACGTCCAACACAAAGACCTCTGTGTTTTACAACTGTTAAGGTCATGTATAGTCTGTAGAGGCATACATGTTTTATTGTATTGTTTTATAGGTACATTTTGTATTGTCCTGACTGTTTTATTGTTGTATACTGTAGCTGGCCCATGCAGGGACTGCAGATGAACATGAGCTCTTAGTTACTGTATATCTGGTAGTGGTACAATGTTTTTTTGTATGTTTCCATACAATTTCCATTTTGTATGTTAAAAACTATAACTGAATGAAGTTCAAATAACCAGTGCAGCACAACTATTGGCCTTATCGGTTAGTATTGTAAAGACATCCTTATTTGGGGGGACGGATGGACGGACGGACGGACGGACGGACGGACGGACAACGACGGAAGGACGGACGGACGCACGCACGCACGCACGCACACACACAATAATTTGTACATGACACACTAGATGTGGTGGGAGCACGTCTTTTTGCAGAAGACGTTGAGGGCTGATTTCTCCCTCCAGCGTGGTGGGAGGGAGGAGTGTGAAAGAGAGAGAGAGACGAGAGAGAGAGACGAGACAGACTGACAGACAGAGAAGAGAGAGACAGAGAGGGAGAGAAAGATGTGACAGTGAATGAGTTCAGTGTTTGCCTGTAGAGCACACATTACACGCTAGTCAGCAGCTCCCGGCTGCCCTTTACCTTAACCAATTTTCACGCCTGTTAGCGCGGCCTGCGGGCCTCGCCCGCCGCTGCCAACATAAGCATCGCTCCACCATTCTTCGGTCCCGTCAAACAATGCTCCATCCACAGGCCCTCGTACTGAGGAATGTGCAGCGAGCTCTCCCTGGAAGGAGCGCTCTGCCATGCTCCTGTCAACGGGTGGCAAAGAAAGCCTTAAGGTGAACAACTCCACACCGCTTCTCCTAGGCAGCACTTTTGACTGTGGCTATGATCGCCTCTGGCCTCGGGTCTGTATCTACAACATTACCGCATGTACGTGCGGCTAGAACATAGTACGGCACACAACACAGACGCACGCACGCACGTACGCGCACACCCACACGACACAATATAACCCTCTATTTCTCCACGTCTAAACTCCCCTATCCTTGCAGAAAACAAATAGCTCCGTGCCCGGGCGTCCAAGATGTGTTTGACAGCACATGGCATGAATTATCCAGCAGTGGAAGAAGTAAAATTATAGCAATACCACAGTGTTGAAATAGTAAAAGTCTCGTATTCATAAGTAAAAGTAAAAAAGAAAAAGGAGTATACAACAATGAAGAATAGGTCAGTAAATTAAAAGTACCTGAATCTCACTAATGGTGATGATAAAATGATAAAAAAAAAGTCCTCTCTATGTCTCAGAGGAGTACTGTGGACACTTCAGAAACCGTTTAAATTTGGGTTTTTATTGCATTGTATTATAGCATGCTAACTTTCGTGGAATAGAATTGGCTTGGATTCCCCATCGATTATGTCACTGGTAGGTGGGTTTCTGAACTGTCCACATCCCTCCTCTGAGACACAGACCGAGCAGACAAAAATGGCACCATTATAATGAGCATTAGTGAGGACCAATTATATGGAGATAGGTTGAAAATGGGTGAAGTGGTCCTTTAAGTACAGAAGTGCTAATTGAGTAAACATACTCAGTTACTTTCCACCACTGGATCCCAGATATATTTGACAGCAGATGCTATGAATTATTTGCTGGGGTCTCGTCCAAAACATCTTTGACGTCTTGGTTTTGGACAGAGGTGAAATATTTATGCGGCCCGTGCCAGCCAGCCTGCGCACAACGGAGCCCCCCGCCATGTTGTTGTTGTGTTTCTGTGTGGAAAAGAGGGCCGACCGCAAACACCGGGGAGGGTGAGCCGCACCGCTGCTGCCGACGCTGCTGCCTTAAGCCCAGGAGTGTCGACAACAGTTATGTCACATGTCAGATAGGTTTAGCCGAGGCCACGTTGGCATAGGAGATGTAAGAGATGTGTTATGTATTCTCATATATCTGAGATAATGGAGAAACAAGATCATATTGAGAGTGACCGAAGGGACATGATTCATAAACTGCAATCCAAAGAGGGAACAAGATATAGGACATACCAAGCCATCAACCCAGATTTATCTGTCCATCCACTCTACACAAGCACCAGCAGTACACCTTACATTGAGGACTATTTGAGGATAACCTTTACACGGTTCCGGTAGTCCTCTCATAGACCGCGTGTGGAAATGGGAAGGTGGAGTCACATACCACCTGAGCAGAGTATACGTCAATGTGAGACTGTAAACAAAATGAACAGCATATACTGGTGTGTCCCCTCACACAGGACATCAGAGGGAAGTATGGACTTGAGTTTGATGATCTGAGCTCATTCTTTGTGGGCACTAACAGAAAAACCTTGCGTATGATGCATGCCTGCCTGTCACTTTTGGAACAACAGAAAGTTCTGGTTGTATGAGTCAAGGGATTTTGTGTTGTGTGTTGTTTTTTTTTGTATTGTATTGTAATTTGTACTTTTTAAAGTTTTTATTAATGGGTTTTTGATTATTGTTTGGACCCAATGTTTTATACAATTGTGTCAATAAAGTAAACTAAACTAGGCTGTGTCGCCTTACAGCCACACTAGGCTAACGTGGACCAGTTAGTGTAGGCAGATGGGCGGGCACGGCGAGTCTCACCGCAAGTCTCCGACCAATAGCATGTGTTCTCCTCCCCCCTACCCCCTCTGCTGCTCTGCTCAGCGCAGAGAACGCTGCTGCGTCATGACGTTCTCTGCACTCTGATTGGTTAGGGAAATTCTACACTTCCTCCAACAGTGATCATAACACGATCGCCCAGGCTTCATTTTCTTCCGATCGCCAAATGAAGCCTGGGTTTCCGAGGCTACCTTACAGCAGTCTGACATGACACACAAAGATCACCATTCAACAAGGAGGGCTTTAATAACGGTGTGGCTTCCACGTGGATCCGTTTCCATTACTCGCCGTTAGGGAGCTGCTGTTCCAGACTCTATATAGCATTCAGAGATTGTGGAATAGTTGTCTGGCTACGCGAGACTAGGGGGGGGGGGTCCCCTGTTAAATTAGATTATTTTGGGGGTCGCTGCCTGAAGAGGTTGAGAACCACTGATATAATAGACCGATTTCTCTGAGCGTAAACCATATATTGCGGTGTCAAGCGGCACTGCTTCGCACAGCAACACGGCAGCCAAACAGCAGCTACACGGCAGCGCTGAAAAAGGTCTATATTACATATCTATGGTTGTGCCGTGGCATTCGTCTGATGGTCCATTGTTGAGAAGTACCGTTGGTTCAACGATGCGCATTATAGTTAAGCCTAACACTGAAATTTGGCAGTGATCAGTTCAGCGGTTCATGAGATTAGCCCCAGACTAATCTCTCAAGACATATTCTACTAACAGCAGAATCTGTCAGCACCACTGCTCTAAACATATAGTGTTGTTGTTAGTAGGAATAAACACAGACGCACGCGAGAGGAAATGGACTAAGAAAGGGGAGGGGCCAAACCAACTTAGTTGTCTCTACACAAAAAAGGAGGAGGTTCTCTCTCTCACACACACACATCATGACACATGCACACACACACAGACCCGTCTCTAAACGGCTCGCCTCCCTCCTAGCCAGGCTGTTAACACCATCACAGAATAAAAGTAAGTAAGTGCACTCCTCTGAGCACAGGTTGTTCTAGTCATGGGTTTACAGCTAGCAGGACCAGGGGAACAGTTGTCCGGATTTAAAATAAAGCAATCACGGAACTAAAAGTTGATTGGCCGCTAGTTGCGCTATTCTAGTACCAGAAGCAACACGTTCTCCTTCCATTCATTTCCCCCGAACTTTTACATTTGATTTTCTTACCTTAATAAACATTGTCATAAATACTTTATGGTTCCTGACGCTAGTTTAAAGCTTTGTTTCATTCACCATGATATGCATTTTGTGAAAATAATGGTCCAATTTATGTTATAATTGATGTTAAAGCAGGGTACGCTGTAGGAGAGGCATGTGATCATAGGCTTGTGATGATTCTTCTTCGCGTGCTTTATTTTCGGCAGGCTCAACACATTTACCCAAGTATCCCTGCGGTTGCACGTGACCGTTGGCAGCCAATAGCATTTAATGGTACCCATTAAAACAATGATGGCGACACCCATACAAGGGCAGCTTTGCAGCATAGAAACCAATGGGTTCCCACCGTCCATATTCTTCACAGTCTGAGCAAGACGCAAGGAAGCTGCAGAGGACATAGTACTGTTGACGTTTTTGTAGCGCCCCCTATCAGCCAATGTGATTCCAATTTGGGGATGGTTGGATGTATATGCATGGTGTTTATTGTAATAAATAGGCCCCTATCACACAATTACAGGCAAACCCCATGGAATATCAAAACCCTGTTTGACAGACATTGTCACATGACTCACAAGATTGTTTGTGCCTAATAACTGTACTCTTCAGCTCTTTGGTTTACCTTGCTTACTGTAAGTCGCTCATGATTAACACAGCGGGTGCCCACGAGGTGTCTACGCGACAATTTCTTTGATGTCGCTGGAGGCCCACGACGCGTTGGACGCGTTTACTGTAATTACAGTATAACTTTATATCTCACCGTTAGGTCGGGGCTACGCCTGGATGTAGCCCATTAGCCGCTAGTCGCTTCGAGTCGACGCTGAGAGCATCGCGCGGCCGTTTTTCTCTGTATACTCCAATGCATTTCCCCATCTTTAAAGCCCTTTATCTCCGATGTTTGTTTTATGGCTAAAACTGTGGCCGCTTGCGGCAAAATGTCCAAATCTTGATCGGCAGTGAACAGCTATGATCAACACTAGCCCATACAGTAAGTTACACAATAACATCCTGTCTGCGCTCATGTGACCAAGTGACGTCATCACGCATGCATTGACGCAACAGGGCCTCGTATTCTTCTATGGAAGTGCTATGGGGGCACTCAGAGGGGATGACTGGCGCCTCCTGGTGGGCAGTCGATGTGTTAAGAGTGTCTACTAAATGTCTAAATTGAAAAGCTCCACAGGCTGTCCCTCCGTCCGGCAGTCCGTCTGTCCCTCCGTCTGTTCGTCACACTTTTGCCCCTACACTTATCTCTGGCAACGTTGGCCCTATCGATGCCAAACTGATGATTCTCCTGATTTCTCACATGGCTCTCTTCTAGCGCCACCATCAGGCCGATTTTTGCAAAACACATTTTTGGACACTGCTCCTACAGATTTTGCTCTAAAATCAAGCAAAGCGGTACACACTATCTCTAAAGTCACATCATCTGTCCCATTTCCCATATGAAATGGGACAGATGATGTCACATGATTGGCTACGATTGGCTACGATTGCCTTCTAAAGCTTGTGTATGCGACGTGACGGTCGCTTATCTCCCGATTAATGAGTCTTACTCGTAGAAAAAATAAAATCCTGGTGTTCTACGTTTTCCTGTGTGCCCGACACTAGTCCGGGGAGAGTGAATGTGTCTTGTCAGACTAATGCACACAGCAGACAGCTAGGGTAATGTTCTGTGAGCACACATGAGGCTAACGTTTCAGAAGATACCGCAGCGTAAAAACCACAAGACGAACAAATATCACAGCTGTCTGCACACTAACATACTCAGTTTTCATTTAACCTGAGAGGGCAAATAGACCCTGATTGGTCCATTTGGTTACCTTTATTGTACCCTCTCAGATTTATAACAATGGTTAAAAGACCACTGAGGATTTTGCTGTGCACACCTATTTTTGTCTGAAAGGAGCATTCCTTACGTGACCAGACTTCAGGTCCATTTCAAATATGGCTGCGATTATAGATTATTCCATTGAATTGTTTTTGATTCATTTTTTTTATCACACTGAAAAAAATTGGTGAGAATTATTTTTCCAAAACAAACAGTTAATAACTAATCAAGTTATTAATCAAAACACGTATACATATTTTGAAAACAGCAGATCGACAAGCTCACAACACGTCGCAATGTGACCAATGACATCTTCGACCAATAGTTCAATAATATACCGTACACGCTTATGCATAATGACCTTTACTTTTGCTACTTTACGTGTATATAAATGTTTATGCTAATACCTTTATACTTTGAGTTAAGTAAACAGGACACATTGTGGTATTGATACTTGTAATCGTCAAAATCAATCAGAATCGGAGTACGTCTTCCCCACTGGTCTCAGGGTTGCTTCCCAGTCCTTCAACACCCTGGCACCAAAAACATAAAACCACAATTCTATTATTCTGCATGTTCATCTGTATGTATGTACAAGTCACTCTTAACTACTTAAATCCTATATCCGTTGCTATTGGGAAGAAACCTTTTATCATCATAATTTCAGAAGTAAATTATTGACAAAGTAGTTGTAGAAGAGTGTCTCACAAAAGTATCCGAAATAGCCAACAGCTCACAACATGTCACGATGCATCGTGCAGTGAGCTCGTAGATCATCTATTTCCGCTATTTATGAAAAATCACACCCAGTGTGAATGAGTGGTACAGGCTGCTCAACAGCACCACTAGGTGGCTGATAGTGGTTAAGTCTGTCTCTGTGGGTTTTTATCAATGAAAAGTATTAGCAAAAGTTTGGGACTAAATACTGACTTTTACTTTTACTTATACTTCGGGGAAAACGTTGTTTTTTTTGTTTGTATTTTTCCATAACAGTTTTGAATGTACAAGGATTCCACCAACAGCGACACATACTTTGCCCCAGGGCTACGCTATATACACCAACTCTCTTCGCAGAAAATAGCCGATCTACAAGCTTACGTTGTGAGCCATTTTAGCTGAATGTCCACCTCAGAATAGGGACACGAGACAGGTGCTTTTTCTCTCTCTTGTCTCCATTTAGAAAACGGCTGTCTCGGAAGCTTGGACGCTCAAGATGTCTCGTTCGTTTTCCCAAAACTGGGAACGTAAGCGTTAACATGGCGGCAATTAAAACAAAACACGAGACGAGAGTCTCTGCTTTATGGCGGATTTATTTTCAGGGGATCTACTGGTGAGTCTAAACAGCGGTGGGCTGCCACCCACGGCATGGCCCACCACGCCAGGCCAGCCCCTTCAGATTCCACAGGAGATAGCGGCGGTCCCTGTAGGCCATTAAAAAGCCATTCATCTCAATACAGAACGGCAGGCCTTCATCCACAGCCCAAGTGTTGCCGGCAGGGGTGTCGACCAAATTCTGGGCCCTGTGGGTACAAGGATTCACTGTGGGGCCCCCTGTGCTTTAACCATTGAAAAATGGCAGATATACAAGGTCACAGCACGGCACCGAGTGCCGCGCTGTAGATCTGCTATTTTTGAAAAATCGTGAAAATCTTTGAATATTTCAAATGTTTCTATGTCAGTGGTGCTCATGTGAAGGACCCGAAAATTATATGTATTTGGCCACGGACCCCCATCTCAAAATATTTAGTTCCAGGGATCCCCCCCAAGAAGAAAAATTTGAGTTACAAATGTTGGCTTAAAAAATACATATATTCAAAGATTCGCACACATTTTCACGACTTTTCAAAATTAGCAGATCTACAAGCTCTGTGCTCTGTGTGGGCTTGTATATCTGCTATTTTTCAATAGCTAAAGTATAAAATAATTAAGGCCCCCCTCCACCTTGGGCCCTAGTAACTCAGTCACACTCCCCCCCTTGTGACGCCCCTGGTTGCTGGTCTTAATTTAACTTCGCCGATTCTCTCCTGGCTGCCAAAAAGCTGCTTGTGTTACACCCCGGGTCTTATCTGCGGTTCCGTTTGGCTGGGTGGGCTAACCTTATACGTCATCTACACTCTGAGGGAACCAAAACAAGACAGTGTCAATGTGCATTGATTTGTTCTGCTGCAGTGGTGCTCAAACCATTGTTTGGCCTCAGTACCTCGCTTTTTTCCTGAATCCAAACACGGCCCTATACCCGACTACAACGTTTGCATAGAAAACTGCCACAGAAGGCCTGGGCCAGTAGTGGTCCAGACACCTAGGCTGGTAATCCAGCCCTTGCAACGTTGCAGGTTCGAGTCCCGATCCTGACGACCTTTGCTGCGTGTCACCCCCCCATCTCTCTCCCCGTTTCCTGTCAGCCTACTGTGCACCTATTAGTCCAGTCATTTTAGGCCAAAATTTGTCCAAACCTAGAACAAATTGCAATAGTAGCAAACTCAACTGATTTTGTATCCTCAATATGTCCTTAGTGAGGGAAAAAAAGTCCCAAGGAATCCCACCGGGGCAAAGTTTTGAAAACGACCTATCTACCTTCACTTACTATACACTACAATATAAAGGAAAAAATGACTGAAAAAAAAATCTGCTTTAAGTGGGATGTGAGGGGTCAAACTAGGGGTTTGTCATCATGCTGAATCCATTGCAGGCATTTGTTTTGCACAAAAAACATTCTGTGGGCTAGAAATGGCCTTAGAAAACAATACACATATGGGTGCGTTTTCATGTTAGTCGGAGGCCTTAGGGTTTTTTTTTTCTCGTGCTAATCAGTCTAAAAGTTCAAAATTTTGCACAGATGTAGCTCAGGGCATGCTCTAATGATTTAGCTAGGGCGCCCGAGTCTGCGACCTTCGGGGTCACCACAGCACCAACAAAACTCTGAAAAGTCACTTTTCATCACTAAAGTCGATGGGAGCCCAACTTGGCCGCTGTAGCGACCCCGAATGTTGCAGACTCGCGCGCCCTAGCTAAATCATTAGAGCATGCCCTGAGCTACATCTGTGCAAAATTTTGAACTTTTAGACTGATTAGCACGAGAAAAAAAAACCCTAAGGCCTCCGACTAACATGAAAACGCACCCATACGTGTATTGTTTTCTAAGGCCATTTCTAGCCCACAGAATGTTTTTTGTGCAAAACAAATGCCTGCAATGGATTCAGCATGATGACAAACCCCTAGTTAGACCCCTCACATCCCACTTAAAGCAGGTTTTTTTTCAGTCATTTTTTCCTTTATATTGTAGTGTATAGTAAGTGAAGAGATAGGTCGTTTTCAAAACTTTGCCCCGGTGGGATTCCTTGGGACTTTTTTTCCCTCACTAAGGACATAATGAGGATACAAAATCAGTTGAGTTTGCTACTATTGCAATTTGTTCTAGGTCTAACCCTAAAATGACTGGACTATATCAATAAAGGCAGAAAAAGCCCCCCAAAAAATATCTTAAAGGACAACTTTGTTTTTTTACAACAAGGGTTCATATTTTAGATAGTCATTAGAGAAGAGAAAAGATGAGCTTTAAAATGTTTTTATTTACTTTTAGTGATTTTAACGATTTTGATTAGCATGCATGCAAGTGGCTTAATATGTATTTTTAGACACAATAAGCGCATTCCCAAGATGCAACGCAATCTTTCATGGGCAGATGTGACTTATGGGGGCAGGTGTAAATAGTAACAAAGAAAATTGACGGCTTATTGTGTCTAAAAGGACATATTTTGCCACTTGTACGCATGCCCCCACCCACTGAAATCAAAATACTAAAATCACTAAAATAATAGAAAGCAGTAAATGAAAACATTTTAACACTCATCTTTTCTTTTCTCTAATTACAATCTAAAATATGAACCCTTGTTGTAAAAAACCAAAGCTGTCCTTTAAAAAAAAGAAGAAAAATAACTGCCAGAGAAAACCATAACTATGATGCTTCGGATGAAGGATGAAGGACCTTTTGGAAATTAACAAAGTAAAAGAGTTGCAATTAGTCCTGAGCAGATTTATTTTTTAATTTTTTTAAATGGTCGTAACTATCAATTTGTCAATATTATGTTCAAAATGATGATTACTATTATTATTAATTAACTTTTTTTTTCATTTGGTTTAACACGTCAACAGGTTTATACAAAGTGTGTAATTAATTAAACGAACAGTCAAATAGATTCTTTAATTGTTCATTCTCTCTCGGGGTAACCCCCTGTAGTTCCTCCATGTACCCCTAGAGGTACACGCACCCCCATTTGAGAAACACTCTCCTACTGTCATATATTATGAAAGCCGTTTCAGCTTTATATGAAACTATTTCATATAAAAAACTAAAAACAAAACACCCCTCGATTATCTTTTTACAAGAATTGAGGAGGACACCCATGGAGTGCAGAGTCAGCGTTCGCTAGTGTCTCACAGCACACGCATCATGCCCCAAATAACTCCACACTTCACACAAATATTGCTCAGTATTCCGGCCATAAAGATAGCCGTTTTCCCCACCGTTAATGTACTTGCACGATGTACAGTTTCTATGAAACTCCCTTATTACCCAATCATTTTGCAGACTACTTCCGCAAGTGGTCTGAAGCAATATACATCACACATTTTCAAAACAGACGCCAGACAAAGAAGGAGTGGGTTAATTAAGCAATATTAATTAATTAAGCAATATTAATTAATATCGTGATTATACAACAGTTACCCTTAAAAAACACGTCAACTTCATTTCATTGTAATTAATATTCGATAGAAATTTGTAAAAAATAATTAATGACAGATTTTACTTACTTTCCCTTACAAATGAGGGGCTAAATACATATTATACTTTTCCCCATTTAATTACAGTACATTAAAGGCCCAATATGTCCACACATCTTCCTATATTAAAATTGCCTCAAGGGAGGATGGGCAGGCAGACGAACCACATCATCAAGCTCATGTCACCATGATTAAATCAGTCTATATGGCCATAAAAGGAACAAGGACTGAGAGATAGAGATCTCCATATATGGCCAAGCGGCCCAAACCTCTACTGTAGTTCAATTAATTGAAAAAAGAATACAAATTAAATTGTATGAAACGTCAGGAGCAACATTGGACAAGGATGACTTGCCAATATTATCAATATGTCTTGCTGCATATTCCAATGCTATGCATTTGCATTAAGAGACCACATGCTATGCTATATATGCTATGTGTACATATACTGAACAAGTACTGTAGCTTCCCTATTGACATTGGCCGAGTTTCCCAAAGCGATTTTAGCCAATCGTAGCTCACGCATGGTCGTAGAGACCAAGCCCCGACCGTCATGTTCCCGTATTTACATGGGTTCGGGCAGAGCGACTTATTTAGCCCCCTACAACTACACCAACATTCAGATTTCACAAAGTGCTTAATAAAGTCTCACTCCTGTCTAAATACGGTACGGTATTCTATAATTACCTGTATCCTCCGTGTTCTTTAGTAAGAAGCCTTTTTATCCAATCGCTTTCTGTTTTCCCTTGTATTTCCTGGCGCACCAACCCCATTGAGATAAACAGTGATCGGATAAAAAGGCTTCTTATTAAAGAACACAGAGGATACGGGTAATTATAGAAAGCCGTACCAGTGAGACTTTATTAAGCACTTTGTTTGTGAAATTTGTAGTTGTAGGGGGCTAAATAAGTCACTCTGCCCGAACCCATGTAAACACGGGGCTTTGTCTCTACGACCATGCGTCAGCTACGATGGGCTAAAATCGCTTTGGGAAACCCGGCCATTAACTGCTCATGTGACAAAATATCTATGACTGTACCGCTGTAAATGTGTTGACCGGGACGAGACAAACAGAAGAAAGAGAGCTAATTGGAGAAGTGCATGTCAGGAAAAGAATCAAGAGACTAAAACAGAGCAGGAGATAGACAGACAGACAGACAGACAGACAGACAGACAGACAGACAGACAGAGAGCAGGTTGCAGTGTGTTGCTGCATGGCTCCCAGTGGAGTCATCGATCCAGTCAGGCCTTACATCACAGACAGGAAACATGAGCTGCATGCTTCCTCACCTTCTGTATGCACTGCACTCCTCCCCCTCCACGCACACACACACACACACACACACACCTTTTTCTTTTTCTCTCATGCGAGTGTGCCTGCAGCCCTAGTGAAGCAGCGGTGTGAGTGGTGGTCTTCAGGGGTGTCGCA
This sequence comes from Nannobrachium achirus, assembly GCF_963921795.1. Taxonomy (NCBI): domain Eukaryota; kingdom Metazoa; phylum Chordata; class Actinopteri; order Myctophiformes; family Myctophidae; genus Nannobrachium; species Nannobrachium achirus. The sequence goes on along the minus strand of NC_137816.1, from coordinate 41,297,070 downwards.
CCAAATTCGGGGCCCTGGGTACAAGGATTCACTGCGGGCCCCCCATGAATGTTCTTCATGGGGGGAGGGGGTTTAACCCTTTTAGACTGGGAACGCATTATTATGCGTTATTTTGTGCTTTAACTATTGAAAAATAGCAGACATACTCGGTGCCGCGCTGTGAGCTTGTATATCTGCTATTTTTCAAAAGCTAAAGTATAAAATAATAAAGGCCCCTCCACCTTGGGCCCTAGTAACTCAGTCCCCCCCCCCCCTTGTGACGCCCCTGAGTGTGAGTGGTGGTCTGTCACAGGCAGGCAGCTGCCATGATGCTCCCCCCAAAACACACACACACACACACACACACACACACACACACACACACACACACACACACACACACACACACACACACACACACACACACACACACACACACACACACACACACACACACACACACACACACACACACACACACAACCCACCCTGCTGTCAATTCATCATCTCTGGTCAGGACTGTGCCGCGCCCGGTGCTAAGTGCACCCAGCCATCCATTCAAAACAACTCATTCATTATAGGACCCATGCACGGCGTGTGTGTGTGTGTGTGTGTGTGTGTGTGTGTGTGTGTGTTTGTGTACGTGTTTTATTACTATACTTGTGACGACCAAATGCTCCCACAAGTATACTGTAGTAGAATTTGAGAAATTGTCTCCTCACGTGAGGTATGTGGTTTTAAAAAAAAAGATTTGGGGAGTTAAGACTTCAAATTAGGGAACGATTAGCGGATCCACAACACATTATGAGCTTATGGATGGGCTGTAAAGGCATTCATAAAATCAGCGTCCTAAAGTCTTATGTCCTCACGAGAACAGTAATGCAAACACACGCAAGTGTGTGTACGTGTGTGCGCCTGTCTGCTCAGGTTATTGTTTTGAATGGGTGGGGTGGAGGGGGTGGGGTGTGGGGGGTAGACGGTCAGTGCTGTGTGACTGGGACTAAAGGGTAACAAGGTTAGGTTATGAGATTTGTTTAGGCGTCACAGCTTCTCATGGGAGTTGACTAAACCCAATCTCCACAAGAAAACACAGCCAGCCAAACCCACCCACCCACCCCCATCACTTACAACACTGTCCTATCATTAGCCAGGCTGCATGCATGTACGTTATGGAGTCCCTCCCTCCCGTGTTAATTTTGACAGCAAATTAAGTCTTTTGAATAAAATTACATTTAGTTTTAGTCAAATATTCCATCTGAAATGTTTTGGTTTTAGTCTAGTTTTAGTTGACTAAATAGCATATTAGATTTAGTCCACACAATCTACAGTTGAAAACATGCATTCTTCTTTTTAGAACATATATTTTTTAATTTGTTTCATGTTCAGTGTGTCAATCGATCTTTCAATTTACAAACTGAGATAATCAACTCCATTCATTTCTCTAATCAGTACAGGTCACTGGTGGTTTCTTTAGCTTGTATTGTCTTTCAAGTTTAGCATGAAGACACACAAGCTTACCTGATAAAATCACTTCAACTTAGGAATGACTGAATGTATGAATGTCCACAGATGTGACTTAAACGTTGTTTGTCTTTTTCCCTGAGATTCCTGCTACATGCTGTATTTCAAAATATATAGTATATATAGTATATAATAAATAGTATATAAATATAAGTATATAATAGTCTACGAAAAATGCTATGGCTTCCACCCTACCTCACATGGTCAGGGTTCAAGCTCACAATGAGATCAGCTATTTTTGGTGAAGATATTTAGATGGATTTACTGTATGTGGATCTCAGACTTAATCCCAACATTAATACAACTGCTCACATGAAAGTGGTTGACACCCAGGTCTCAAAAGCTGTTGGGCAAGTACAGGTCACATTCTACTTGGCTAAAGTTTATGATTGCGACCGTCAAGTCGCAGTTACTATCAAAACCTCCACCATCAGTCTGTCAGTCAGTCTGTCAGTCACACGTCACACTTTTGCCCTACTCATATCTCTGCCACCGTTGCCCCTATCCATGCCAAACTTAGCACACACACTCCTTGGCTGCCAGACCACAACCTTCACCTCATTTCTCACATGGCCCTCGTCTAGTGCCACCATGAGGCTGATTCTTGCAAAACACATTTTTGGACACTGCTCCTACAGATTTTCCCCTAAAACCAGTAAGACTCCCTAATCGGGAGATAAGCGACCGTAGGTGGCTTATCTCCACAAATAGGGCAAAAATGTGTTTTTCCAAAATCTTACTGATCCATGTTGATGACATGAGTGTAGACATGCTGTGTAGTGATATTCGTGATTTTAGGGCAAAAACTGTAGGAGCAGTGTCCAAAAATGTGTTTTAAAAATCGGCCTGAAGGTGGCGCTAGAATAGGGCCATGTGAGAAATGAGGGGTGGGGTCTCCGCGTTGCCTTGGCGGACGAATAGGTACCGGCCCCGGCTCTCCCGGACGCTCCTAGCCCGAGTTACGGCATTTTATGTGCGCTGCAGTGGCAGGGGGTCCTCCACTGGGGGCGCCACCACTTTTGCATCCGTTCTGGAGCACCAGGAGTCGGTGGTCCCCGGGAATTCCCCGTGAGCAGCCCCGTTGGGGTGGTCATTTGGTCATTTTTGCACATTTGGTCATTTTTTACATCTGGGGGTCCCCCAGGGACCTCCGGGGGTCCTTGGAGGTTGTAGTTTGGCAGGCAAGGAGTGTGTGTGTAAAATCTGGCATGGATCGGGTCAACGGGTGCGGAGATATAAGCAGGGAAAAAGTGTGACGTGGAGCACATTTGGTCATGTTTTACATCTGGGGGTCCCCCTGGGGCTGCGGGGGTCCTTGGAGGTTGTAGTTTGGCAGTCAAGGAGTGTGTGTGCAAAATTTGGCATGGATGGGGGCAACGGTTGTGGAGATATGAGCAGGGCAAAAGTGTGACGGACTCACTCACTCACTCACAGACAGCCCGTGGAGGTTTCTACAGTACGGTCGCAATCACGCAAAGCGGTACACAGTATCTCTAAAGTCATGTCATCAACATGGATCTGTCTCATTTTCCATATTCCCTCCTGATTGCCTACCATTGCCTTCTAAAGTTTGTGTATGCGACCTGACGATCACTTATCTCCCGATTAGGGTGTCTTACTGTTGTATATGCAAATATTGCCAGTCCTTTATCTGAAAATGTTTCTGAAAAATTAAAGACTAAAAAGATTAAAATGAAAACGAGTCTTGCTATGGTACTTAAGTTTGTGGATGTGTAATTGAAAAGTATTCATGTTGACCTGTCTTGACCAGCCTGATTATTAGACTGAAGCGAGAAGCTTCAGTCAACTCAGTGCATGGGGTCTATCATGGTCTGTAGCCAGGCTAGTAGACTTTTCATGGGTCACAGCTAAACCGTTTTGGAAAATACTGATCTAGACCTGTGTATATAGGCAAGTAGGTAGGTTTCAAACTGTATGTGTTAGGACGTTTTCAGCACCATCTGGTGTAGATAGTTGGGGGATGTAGAGCACTGTTTCCCAAACAGTGGGACGGGAAACCCACTGCTGCTGACCATGCACTGCTGGTGACTGATTAGGGTCGTGCTTGGACTTCCTCCTCGGGCCCACCTTACCGTTCATCACCACGAAAGCGTGGGGTGGCTCAAAGTACGTAGCTGACAGAGTACAGCATCTTGAAATGGGCCTAGTGTACAAGATACACTACACCTCCAAGATACCCATGTACCTGACAAACTACTTCTTAAAGGTCAAGGATGTCCATGATCATAAAACAAGAGGCAGCTCCACCAATCATGTTCAACCTAGATTTAACACTATAAAAGGCTCTAATTCGTTCTCCTGCTATACCAACATGTGGAACGCCCTTCCACAAGCCTTAAAGGAGTGCAAATCCTTAGCCTCCTTCAAAATTGGTCTGAAAAAGGCGGCTGCTACTCGAGACTTGTAAATAGACTAAGCCCCCATGTTTCCACCTTTTCTCCCTTTCTTCCCTTTTTCTGCTTTTGTAATTGATCCTATGCAAAGTACTCTGTTCAATCCTTCTGTCTTTCAATGTTATATGAGATAAGAAGCCGTAAAGCTTACTAGGATCTCCTTTTAGTTGACCTTGTACCAGTGATTTGTGCTGTCATGAAACTGTACTTTTTTCTATTGCAAACTGCTAATAAACTCTTCAATCAACGTTAACGTTACAATCAGGGGCAGAGCGTCAGTGGGGGGACGGCCGCTTTCTGCCCAGGGCTCTGGCCATCACACATCACATTATGTCCATGTGATTATAAAAAACTAAAAACATTGACTTTGTTATAGCCTTGCATAGCCAGACAATATCACACTGTTAGCAATGGCAGATAGAGTCTAGCTGAGCTAGGCTAGGACTTTGTCTCCATATGTATTTAGGGTAAAATCATCATCAAGAGCTGAAAAACTAAAGTTAAAGTCCAAAAAATCATGTGTTCTTTGGCTTGTTCCGCCACTGGTTACAATTGTGAGTGAGTGCTATACCGACTGAACATGATGTGGCAAAGCAATAGCTTTCAACTTTGACACGCTGCTGGCTAGGTGCTACAGTGTCTAGGCGTTATGTTAATATTATATATGAAAATATATGGAAATAAATCGTCACTGTCGGGCAGAAACCTCATGTCTCCAACTTTCAATTCTTTTTTTCGCGAAGTAAAGCCCTGTTTCATCAGACAAGGCCGTCGCACAAAAGTAGTGAAAACAGCAGATCTACAAGCACACAACACGTTGTGTGCTTGTAGATCAGCTGTTTTCACTAGTTGAGTTAATTTTTTTTAATGATAAAAACAAACGGTTTTGTACATACAAGGTTTCCACCCGACAACGACGATATACAGTAAATATATAAAATAAAAATAAAATGACATGACATCCTCAAAGTCCTACATATTTCATTGTACTATTTGGGGAAGTTTTGAAACATCTTTACAGTGTATTTAATTTCAAATGTGATCTATGTAACACATTGTGTCTAGCCTGTCCAGCGATCGGATTCATTCCTTCCTTCCTTCAAGTTCATAACAGCTTCAAATGCCTCCCAAATCCAATCTATCAAAATAAACCGTCTGAGAATAAATGTTTTAGTCTGATCACCAGTCGCTGTATTCTAGTGTCCATTCATGTTGCGCGTATTGACTGAATTGAAACTGAATTACCCCAGAAAGCACAGTATACAGTACAGTACAGCACAGCACCACGTCCATTCATCAGCTCATTTTCCATTTTGCTCATAATGGAGCTAAGATGATTTTCATATTAGAATGCTCTGGGGGGACCCCGTCCACGATGCGTCTTCAATCAGATGCTTGTCCATGGACTACACACTGTGAGCCAGAGTACACATCATGTGATGCGCTCAGCTTTCACCATGAAGACACCAGACTGATAAACAAACCCAACAGTCAAACACATTTTTTTCTCCTTTTCCCCCTTTCATATAAATATGATACTCTCTCTCTCCCTCTCACACACACAACTATGCATTCTTTTTTTCCTCTTCCTCCATCTGCGCTTCCCTCTTTCTCGCTCTGTCTCTCTGTCACTCACACACACACGCACGCACGCACACACACGCACACACGCACACACACACACACACACACACACACACACACACACACACACACACACACACACACACAGTAGCTATCTAACTGACAACATTAAGCAGTATCATTTGAGACAATTCCTCGACCCCCCCCCCCCCCCCCCCCCGTACATCCTGTCGGTCTGCAGGACAGATCAATGGTGATGGAATTCCCCGGATAACACTGATAAAGAAATAAAAATAAATAAAAAAACACACTATACATTTTCCCATGAATAATACATGGACTGGCGACTGAAGAGTGACATCAGTCTGCGCTTGTGTGTGTGTGTGTGTGTGTGTGTGTGTGTGTGTGTGTGTGTGTGTGTGTGTGTGTGTGGAGGCAGGATGTGCCCGACATTCATTGCCCTGTTGTGGTGGAAATAAGTACGGTTCAACCTAAACACTTGACTCTGGTATTTTTGTATAGCTTCCATAGCTTTCAATGCAGATAAGGTTGGATAAAAAAACTACAAAAAATACATATATTTCGTATAAAAATAGCCAATCTGCATGCTTCACAATGCATCAGGACTTAAAGGTAGGTTAAGTGATATTTCTTTGTTAAAACCAGTAAGACGCCTAAGGGCGAAAAGCGACCTCGACCTAAAGGGTGAGGTCGCGCCATGTCTTGGCCATCTGGCCAGTGATGTACGTATATCGGACCAGTTACCCATATATGGATGGAGACCCCTGGTACCCATTCACAGATATGGGCTTAATTCTGATGACATCAGGGATCTCCATATTAGCATAAAAGGGATTTAGTTCCCCTGGCATCACAGGGATCTCCATATCTCAATATATGGGCATAAAAGGGATTTGGTTCCCCTGGTATCACAGGGATCTCCATATATGGGCATAAAAGGGATTTGGTTCCCCTGACATCACAGTGATGTCAGAGCATGATGTCAGAGCATGAGAGTCAGCGTGATATCAGAGCGGCAAATCCATAGATCGTAAAAAAAAGTGCACACCAACGGACGGACAGACACGGACATGATGTGCCATTTCTCATAGTAAACTGCTACCTTTGGTCGCAATAAGTGTTACATAGCGCTATATTCTGATAGAACTTGTTATAGAGTGTTTGTTCAGTAACAGAGTCTCCACGTCTCTCCGGCTCTTTACTAAACAGAAAATACCTTTTCAGGAGATGATATCTAATACATATACAAAATAAATAACGAAAAAGAAAACAAGAGATTTGGTGTAGAGGGAAAAGAGAAGGGCCTACTATGGAGCCCTGTGGACAGTGGTGATAGTCAACATATAAAGGGCTTAAGTGGTTGAGGAATTAAAGATGCATTCGGTAGATTCCAGCCCACCGAGCTACAACCTTGACATTAGAGGCTCCCATAAACTCTGCAGAGAAGAACATAAAAAAGGGTTATTTCAAAAATTACTCGCGAAAATGATTATCCGCCTCGCGGCGAAAAGTCACCGCAGTTATTGCAGAGGAATCGCACATGGGAGGAAGCCGGCAGGGCCAACGCAGCGGGAACATCTGAGATTTATGGAGGCAGAGGTATGATGTCAGCCCAGAGGAGAGCCCATATGAAACATTAGCCGGGCAGCCTGTTTGCCTGTTATATCCTGGCTAACAGGGCCATTCAGAAAGGGCATTAGCCCGTCCTTTCCACATGCATGACTTAGCCGGTGCACTTGGCCACCCTCAATGAATTTTTCAACGTCGCAGGTACGTTGTTTCAGCAAAGCCTGATAAAAATGCAGATGCTAACTTAAGACGAAAGCCCTCCTCCGCGTCCGTCTGGGCATAGAAGAGATTTTCTGGGATGTAAATAATGTAAAAAGAGGACAGGGGGAAATGCAAATAGAGAGACATTGCATGTCTCTCAATCTATACAATTGTGGATTAGGGTTTCAACAATTAATCAAACTAATCAAATTAACGCATTATTATTATTTTTTTAAATCAACAATTGATCATTTAAGAAAGTAATCAATTAATAATAAATCCCTATTTTGGGTATGTCATTATTTGTGAAATATGTAAAGTTTATATTGACAATTTTTGCATTACAGTTACACTGTTGTGCGACAAAGTGGTTAATTGATTGATTGACACACACACACACACACACTGGCACACAGACGGGCGCGCACGCACGCACGCACGCACGCACGCACGCACACACATTTTGTGTATGTTTAAAAAAAATTACACTTTTGGTTATGCAAAGCAGCCTTGGTTGTAAACAATTATGAGAAATGTACATTTAGAATATTTGTTCTCTTTTCACGGTAATGCATTTTCTTTTTTGGTGTGTGTGTATGTATCTCTGTTTAAAAAATAAGGAAGCTTGTTTATTGTCTGATTTGAAAATGTATATCTTTATGCTGTAAAAATATTTGAAACAAAAATGCATATTTGCAGCCCTGGATGTGAATATAGTAAAAAGCAGTGGACAGAGGGGGCAGAGAGATAGAGACATGTGTCTGGCTCCATCCAACAACATCATCATCATTGTACATTCATACACTGCAGCCCCGCCATGGCTGGAGGTGGAAGAGACGTGTGATATATTGTTTGTCCTGGTGGGGGACAACCTTGCAATGTCGACATCAGCTTGAATATCCAGCTCAAATCCAGCTCATGACCTTTGTTATCAGTCATCTACCCCTCAACCCCCCACCCCCACCCCCTCCCCATCTGATTCTCTCTCGCAGCCAACCATAGCTTTAATTATGAAATCTCTTATTTTCTCCTTTCTCATGTAGACCTGCAACATTTGAAAATGATAATATGCAAGCCTTAATACTGGACAAGGGTGCTGTGCACTCTCATCTGAATACATATTGCAAAGATTCAGCTGGCCATTTCTTTCTTGATTAAATGATTGACGTCATTATTGATGCAGAAAGAAAATCACATCTTACATGCATCTGTACTTCTGTGTGCTTGTAGATCTGCTATTTTCACTAGTTTAGTTCATTTTTAAAACGATAAATACAAAACGAAAGGTCTTGGACATACAAGGTTTCCACCCGTCAACGACTTATGTGAGTAAGTAAGCACATTTTATTTGTATGAGCTTAATATTGATGGCATTAAAGGGATTCTATTAGTGTGGCTACCAGGGCATCATCTGGGAATCAGATGTAGAGGTCAGATCCATATATGGAGACTTGGAGAGATAGGTGATGATACAGTCATCTCCATGTATGGATATCCAGGGTTTGATCTTTGATGAGGTGATGTCACAATGTCAACAGCTATAACTATAGACATTGAGGCGTTACGGAGATACGGACACGATGTGACGGTTTTAGTTAACTGCTACCTACGGTCGCAATAATAACAATTTTGTCTGCGCATTCCTTTGCAGTATTTGTCACTGTATATTCCCACATCCCGTTAATTAGGAAAATTAGACAATATTTCCTTTTAGTTGACCTTGTACCAGTGAACTGTACCGTCGTGAAACTGTACCTTTTCCTATGAAAACTTCTAATAAATACTTCAGTCAATCAATCAGTAGCAGTAGTAGTAGTAGTACTGTAATTGTTTTCAATAACTCAATCAAAAATGACTGAGACCAAAAGGCTATAGAAATCTATATACTGTAGGGGAGAGCGGGGTAAACTGAGACACCGGGTAAACTGAGACGCTCCATTTATCTTGGCAATGGAACACATTTGTGGCCATGTGACCATTATATTTTCAAGCCCCTTGAATTTCCCACTTGTCATGAAAAGAGAGACCTGATAGTGCTGTAGAAAACATGCTTTTTTCACAAAAATGTGTTTTTTGCATGTAAAAGTAAATTTTCTTGCTGTCAACATAATCAGCTGTTGTGTCAAAGCAAATTGATGCAGGGAGAACATTTTATATCATACATGTTGATGAACTACCAACTTATAAATCCATGTGATAGATGCTAGCTGAAGATTACCCTGAATTGATAAAAAATATCCCTTTTCCCAAAATGTGGCTGTGGGGTAAAGTGAGACAATTGCTTCGGGGTAAAGTGAGACTATCCTTAACATGAAAGACAGGGAGAAAGCTGTAAAAACCTAATTAAAGGGTGTACCAAACTAGTCTCAATTGATTCTTATGTATTTTCCCCTGTAGAATCCATTTTTGATATATATTTCTTTGTATTGTGCATAATTAATGAGATAATTAGCATATTTGACTAAATATGCGAATTATTTCATTAGTTATGCACAATACAACAATATACTTTGCAGAAATAGATTCTACAGGAAGAATTACATAAGGATCAACTGAGGAAAGTTTGGTAAACCCTTCTATAAATTTTTTATAGGGTTTTTAGTTTTTTCCTTCTGCCCATGTGTCACATTATTTGACACATGGGTGGAAATGACAGGACAAAGCCTATTAAAAGAATGTCTGCTATGTACATTTTTGTATTGCGCATATTTAACCCGGTTAACCGGGTTTTTGTGTTTTTATGGTAGTTTTAAAGTGAAAAAAGTGAGTGGATCACTTTACCCCGTTGATTTCTCTGGTCTGTCTCAGTTTACCCCGGTCCTGGGGTAAACTGAGACACAAGACCACTTTTTTTAAAACAATCATATTTTCTCTGCCTTTTGTCTTGAATATGTTCTGATAACTTCCATTGTTAGGAAACATCCCAAATTACTGGGAAATGTGTATATTTTTACTGATATATCTTTTAGTTCGCCTCTAGGGGAGAAAATGTAAAAAGTGTCTCAGTTTACCCCGCTCTCCCCTACTATACAGTATAAGTTGTCTGAGAATTGCCCTTAAACACTTAACATTATATAATTCCATGCCCTCAAGGGTCTAACTTTGGCCCACACTATGTGTCTCTTTACACCATGGGCCCTTGAGTACAGGGAGGCTGTCAAATCTTTGTGATAGGAATGTTTTCCCCCCAAAGAAAAGCAAATGTCTGAAAATACACAAGATATGTTATGTGTGAACAAACAAACAGAATATTTAATTTACACAACATTGCTAATTGTGCTGTGAAAGACATCTATGAATCCACCAAAGCTGCAGAATCACTTGGAGGCAAGCATAGGCATTTAATTAAAAGAAAAGACTGCGTAAAGGCCCTTTCAGATGGACGGAGAGTGAAGCGAGCGTTCTCGCTTGGATCAGGGCCCGGGATCGCGCTGAGGTCTCTCATGTTGAGACATAAAAACGTGCATAGCGTAGAAGAAAAAGATGACCACAATCCAGCTCTTGCCGCCCACATGAACGCCAGAGAATTTCACGTGAACGCGCCCGCTTGCCTCTCCGGCGCTCAACTTCTCTGGGCGTCCCAATTTCTCCCAAATAACTTCCCACCTCTCATTGAAAATTAACCAGTAAGACTCCCTAAATCGTGAGAGAACAAACTTTGGAAGGCAAGAAGGCAAGAGAGTACACTGCTGAGGTGACCGGAACAATCGCCTAAAGTGTAGGAGTACTAAATCTCACAAGCAGCGCATTTTGCACCCTCATCTCTACAGCGCAGCAAAAAAAAGGTTGAAAAAGTAAATGAAAATAAAAATAATTAAAAACCGTTAATTAACCGGTTAATGCTGACGGCTAACCGGTTACTAAATTAACCGTTAGTGACATCCCTAGACTAGTCAGATCTGGCCTAGAATATCACCTGATTTCAACCAACATAAATCCTGCCCACGAAAACGGACGTCCTGAATTAATCAGAAAGGGTCCGATCGAGGCCAGATAAATATCATAACTAGTCAGATACTGTATGTCCCAGAATATAACCTTACATGCTCATATTTCAACTAACTTTACAAACAATAACAATAATGCTATAGCCCATATGACGTCCTGGTAATGACGTCAAGATCATCCCATGGGCTGTGATCTGGTCTAGTTCTGAACGTCACTGGAGTCACCGGAGGACGTTATCGTAACGTCATCATGGCGTAATTTGGCTTGCAGGGAGGTGTGTGTGTGTGTGTGTGTGTGTGTGTGTGTGTGTGTGTGTGTGTGTGTGTGTGTGTGTGTGTGTGTGTGTGTGTGTGTGTGTGTGTGTGTGTGTGTGTGTGCGCGTGTGCGTGCGTGCGTGCGTGCGTGAGTGAGAGAGATAAATACAATGTGAAACATACAGTAGTGTATACAGTTAGCCCCCATAAGCATCAACATCAGTACTGGACCCTGCCTCTTCTTGGCTCCGCCCCTACACAGCTCCACAGTGAGGAAATGGTCATCAAGATCAATACCTATTTCCTGTGGTGTCGGGTTTCAGAATAATGTCCATATTGAACCAATGTTTCAGCAGACTCCCACCATGCACCACACACCCCTCCACCCCACCTCTCCCAGTCCTCTGTGATTTCCGCTGCTCAAGGAGAGAAAATCCCTACAAATCAGATTAAACAAATGATTTTCGAGCAGCTCATTGATCGTCTATCTCGCTCCGCTGGGTTAACTGGGAGATCCTGGCGGTGCAGAGCCAGGCATCTGAGAAGAGAATGTGCTTCTAATCTGGTTTGGGACTCCTGTTTATCCTGCATAGATCAGCAGTGTTAACTCAATAAGTGGAAGCTCTGGGGTCTACACTGCTACCCGGAGTGTTTCATGGTAAAAACCCACTTCTACCACTTTTTCTAGTCACATGTTCAAATACTGGATTCTGATTGGCTAAATTCCGGAGGTTATGGCAGAACAACCGCCGCAGTTGTGTGAGGACGAGATCAATGCGCCTCAGTGTACATCCGGGGACTTCAGGAGGTAGTCGGAACACCTTTCCCCCAACCAACATATGACGGTCGTAGCGGTCCTATGTTTACTAACGTGCGTACGACGTCGCCGATTTATTTGGATCCAATGCAATCCGCCAACTTTAAAGCCCCTTTTCTCTGAACCTATGCCTTTCTGGAAGCGAACAGCCTCTATTTACGGCCGGAACGGTCCTTCTAACTGACGTTAGCTTAGCTGTATGCTAGACATCTTTCTCTGCATGGAGTTGGCGTCATCTGGTGGTGAGTAGAAGATGTTGTTTGTGGAACTATTTGCTGTCGTCGCGGAAGTTTTATAGGCAATAATGATTGTAACTTAATATCCTTGCAAGTTACAACTATGTGTTTTCTTTCATGTATACGGAAAAAAGTGGTAGAAAAGCTATTTACCACTCGGGGTCGGACATTATGCTCTGATAATGTCCTGTGTGAGGGTGTTATCGGACTCGGCTTCGCCTCGTCCGATCACCCCCTCACACAGGACATTATCAGAGCATAATGTCCTCTCACTCGGGGTAAATTGCTTACCTCTAAAACACAATGCACAATCAACATCTACTGTAGGATCTGACACTGGAGTAAGTTGCTGTTTCTTTTCTTCTTTTCTGTGTGCGTGCGTGTGCGCGCGTGCGTGCGTGTGCGCGCGTGCGTGCGTGCGTGCGTGCGTGCGTGCGTGCGTGCGTGTGTGCGCGTGCGTGAGACTGTGCGCTCTCAAGAGTTAAATCATTGTTAAATATCTGCATTAGGCCTACTTAATTTACAAGAAATCTACACAATTAGAGAATGTAGAAGAACTGTTATTGTGATCAAGACTCCTATACCACATCAATGCAGCATGCAATTGTGGACAACATCGTATCCGACGTATCCAAATTTTAGGTCTGATCGGCTAAATCTCATCAAATGAGAGGCTAAATCTCATCAAATGCTGAATAAATAATGGACCTTGATATGATAAAGGTTGAAAAGCACTGCTCTACATGCATCAATTGGTTCAGCACCACCATCGATGGACAGCGACAGACCATGCAGGCTGTGACCCAGCACTGCAGCACGGAGAGTGGCCAATTACAGTATGTGTTTCTGTATGTACAATATACATCCCCTTATCCCCTTAACTCTGGCAGTGTACAAATGGAACCAAATTAACCCGTTGTACACTGTCAGAGTCCCTGGAATCCACTTTGAGAACCACTGATAAAGAACACACAGAATTCAATGATGGAATGAAAGCTAAGTTGTGAAAAGTGTAGTTATCACTGCCACATTTTGTGTGGACAGTAGGTTAAACAAGTATATATTATGTGTTACATATACATTATAACTAAATCTAACCCGAATCTCACACTAATCTAACATTTGTCTGACTATTGAGATGTCTGACTAATGGCCAGTATCTGGCTCTATAGAAGACAAAGACGTCTAGAAGAGGGTCTGTATGTATGCATGTTCGTCCGTCCATCTGTGACTTTGTGTATAGCGCTAATCTAAAAAACCACTGGACCGATCAGCACCACACATTTCCCCTGCATTTAATATTTATATTCTTTTTCTGAATTGACTCCAGAAACAAACAAAAAAACAAGTGGCTTCTTAATTCTCCTTACAGTGATGAGTAACAATTGCTTTGTGAACATAAACTCTTTTATAAGGCTGTGAGACAGCAAAGCTAACATTTAAATCAATGATGTCATCACAAGACACAAGGTTGAGTGCTTTCACAGACAATGAATTGAAGACAGACTTTATGCAGTGTAGGTCATTTCACTGTGTCCACAAACCTGGACTCTTGCTCGCACTAAACGGAGCTACAGGCTTTATTTTGGTGATGTCACCAACAGAGCCTTCACTCTAACTTTTTAAAGGTGCTGTAAGTGATGTTTTTAGTGAAAAAAAAGAGGAAGAAAACGATTGTTAAAAAGTTAAAGCTCTATATTGTGATAATCATGGCTATAGTGTGTTTGTTAAGTTAAGTGGTCAAATTGGTGCCAATCAGTCTTGGATCAATGGAACTAACATAACGTCGTTGTCGGGCAGAAACCTTGTTTCAAATTTGTATATTTTTTTGTAAAGCCCTGCTTCACGATACAAGACTGTCGCACAAAACTAGTGAAAATAACAGATCTACAAGCACACAACACCTCACGGCGGTGTGAGGCATGGTCTGCTTGTAGATCAGCTATTTTCACTAGTTTAAATCATTTTTAAAACCAGTAAGATCGGGAGATAAGCGACCGTAGGTCACTTATCTCCACAAATAGAGCAAAAATGTGTTTTTCCAAAATCTTCCTGAGCATGTTGATGACATGAGTGTAGACATACTGTGTAGTGATTTTCGTGATTTTAGGGCAAAATCTGAATCGGCCTCATGGTGGCGCTAGAGGGCCATGTGAGAAATGAGGGGTGGGGTCTCCGCGCCGCCAAGGCGGACGAATAGGTACCGGCCCCGGCTCTCCCGGTCGCTCCTAGCCCGAGTTACGGCATTTTATGTGAGCTGCAGTGGCAGGGGGTCCTCCACTGGGGGCGCCACCACTTTTGCATCCGTTCTGGAGCACCAGGAGTGGGTGGTCCCCGGGAATGCCCCGCAGCCCCGTTGGTCATTTGGTAATTTTTGCACATGTGCTCATTTTTTACACTTGGGGGTCCCCGAGGGAGCTGGAGGTCCCTGGAGCTCCGGGGGTCCTTGGAGGTTGTAGTTTGGCAGGTAAGGAGTGTGTGTGCAAAATCTGGCATGGATCGGGGCAACGGTTGCGGAGATATGAGCAGGGCAAAAGTGTGACGTGTGACGTGTGTGACGGACGGACGGACAGACGGACACCTCGAGCAGCTTTCTGTAGTAAGTGCGACCTACGGTCGCAATGATAAATAACAAAATGAACGTTTTTAGACATACAAGGTTTTCACCTCCGCACCAACGATAATAAACTAAAACTTCCTTTGATGTTTTTAAAGAGGAAATACAATCTCTCTCTTAGTGTTTGGGCACCAGTGGGCCCGGGCCCATGGATTGGGAAGCGCTGCTATAGAGCTGAATGTTTCCCCGTCAGAAACAGAACCGCTGCTACAGAGCTAAATGTTTCCCCGTCAGAAACAGAACCGCTGCTATAGAGCTGAATGTTTCCCCGTCAGAAACAGAACCGCTGCTATAGAGCTAAATGTTCCCCCATCAGAAACAGTGTCAGTGGTGGTGGCGTTTAAAGCTAAATGCTATAGAGCTAAATGTTCCCCCATCAGAAACAGTGTCAGTGGTGGTGGCGTTTAAAGCGAAATGCTATAGAGCTAAATGTTCCCCGTCAGAAACGGTCGCAGTGGTGGTGGCGTTTTAAGCTAAATGCTATAGAGCTAAATGTTCCCCGGTCAGAAACAGTGGCAGTGGTGCATGGTGCCTTTTAAGCTAAATGCTATAGAGCTAAATGTTCCCCCGTCAGAAACGGTCGCAGTGGTGGTGGCGTTTAAAGCTAAATGCTATAGAGCTAAATGTTCCCCCATCAGAAACAGTGTCAGTGGTGGTGGCGTTTAAAGCTAAATGCTATAGAGCTAAATGTTCCCCCATCAGAAACAGTGTCAGTGGTGGTGGCGTTTACAGCTAAATGCTATAGAGCTAAATGTTCCCCCGTCAGAAACGGTCGCAGTGGTGGTGGCGTTTAAAGGGAGTTCACCATTACTAGGCTGAATCCCCAGCGGGCATAAACACTACAAACCAGCTCATGTAAAATACATTTCTACATCCAGTAAAGTGAGTTATTGCCCTTGAGGGAAAACAAAAGGCCAGCACCCATGCAAAGCACTGGTAAACCAATCAATGTACAGTCTGTGCTAAAAGCACAAATTGGGGAGGGGAGGTCTGCTTAAAAGCCTGCGCTTTTATGCCTTAATCAATTTATGGGTGTACTGGTCATTCCGTTTAAGCCAATAAACTGGAGGATTACCTTGAAATACTGCTTACCCCGTTGACCAGTTATGTTTATGATGCAAGTTCCTTGAGGTGGGGATGGTGTCTGGGAGAGAGAGTGGATGTGTGTGTGTGTGTGTGTGTGTGTGTGTGCGTGCGTGCGTGCGTGCGTGCGTGCGTGCGTGCGTGCGTGCGTGCAGTCTTTTCTTTTTTACAGGGCTTGACATGGTGACTGGTACCCCATAACAAAGTTCTTCTAGTGCCTCTACAGAACTGAAAGCCACCTGAGTTCTGGACCAATAATCCGTGATATATTACAACAACAGGCATGTTGTGAGCTTGTAGATCGGCCTTTTCTACTACTGGGCTGGGCAATTAACTAGAGAAGATATAATAACTGATACAGTATTTAGAGCCAATAACCAACGTAATCTTGCTCTTACTCATGTTGATAAATCGAGAAGCATTTAAAAACGTTATATATGTTGTTATTTCTTAAATATTAACGAATCGACACAAGCAACAAGCCTTGCATCACAAAGTCCATCATCAGGTGGAGATAATGTTTCTAAAAGCAATACATTATTTATGTCACTTTAGAATCTGTCATCACAGATAATTTCACAGCAATATGTTAAACCACGTAAGCCCGATATTTGTTGTAAAACAATTACAGCAGCGATCTACAAGCTCACAACACATAACATCGCAATGCATTGTGAGCTTGTAGATCCTTTTTTTTACGATAACTGGGCATAGTAAACTGGACCTGATTTGGCTCTGTACTTGGCGCTTTTTCCGTCTACAACAAAATCTCTTTGTCAAAAATAGACGATTTACAAGCTCACAAGGTTTCGCTTTATGACGCGTTGTGCAAGGGGCTAATGTGCCCCCCAGAATATGGATGCTGACATTCAAGTGGAATGGATACAAAAAGAAGGGGAAAACAAATCTATAAGGTTTTGGACATTTTTGAAAATGTCCCCAACATAGGGACGCCAGGGTTAACGTGGTTTTGAGATGTGAAAGTGGTGTACGCGTGGTATAAGAATATAAAGTGGCACTGGTGAAAGGCGGACAGCAATATCTCAGCAGCGAGGGTAACAATTTCACCACGTAAGCAGCAAAGGGCAGGACTTTTGTCAAACCTGAGCCATTGTGCATGGGAACCGGCTGTACATCTGACACTAATGGTTGTGTTGAGTTTCTCACACTGACACAGATAGTGACTGAACTGTCAGAGAGCAGCTCTGTGTGTGTGTGTGTGTGTGTGTGTGTGTGTGTGTGTGTGTGTGTGTGTGTGTGTGTGTGTGTGTGTGTGTGTCTGTGTCTGTGTGTGTGTGTGTGTGTGTGTGTGTGTGTGTGTGTGTGTGTGTGTGTCTGTGTGTGTGTGTGTGTGTGTGTGTGTGTGAGAGAGAGAGAGCGAGAGTGTGCGTGTGTGTGTGCTTGTATTACCTGTGAAAGCCACATGTCCCCACAAGTATAATATAATTTGTGAAATAGACAATTGTCTTGGTCCTTAGTGAAATTATTGTCTTATGGTAAAAATAAATACAAAATAAAGAAGTGTTGGTGTTACAGTATGTTCAATTTTATAGTTAGTTGCACGCTGAGAATATCTTGCATATCAGCTATTTTTTGCTTTAGGGTTAGGGATAAAAATGGCATATCAAATATATAAATGGCATTCATAAAACCACCGCCCTAATACTATGTTGGATGTATGTATTCAGTTTGTATCAATATATGTGTGTGTGCACGTGCGCACACACACATCTTACGCACTCCCAGCCTGTACCGAAGGCCCTAAAGGAGTGTAAATCGCTAACTTCCTTTAAAACCGCTTACAGACGGCTGCTACTCGAAACTGGTAACAGTAAACTTAGCCTAACCTTACCTTCCCATGACCCTTCTATTATAAATCCTTTTGTTCTGCATAGTATTGTGTTCTATCCGTCTGTCATTCAATGTTATATGAGTAAAAAAAAAAGGATCTCAATGTAAATAAGCCTCGGCTTTCCTGAGCGCATCCTTTTTTCGGTTGACCTTATACCAGTGAACTGCACTGTCATGAAACTGTACCTTTTCCTATGCAAACTTCCAATAAATACTTCAATCAATCAATCAATCTCAGCACACACGAAAAGACACGAAGTTCCCACTGACGCACTGAAACGTGTTTGTAGCGCACTTTACACCTCGCCCGTATGCAAATACATGCACAGTGCACACGCACACGCACACCCGCACACACACACACACACACACACACACACACACACACACACACACACACACACACACACACACACACACACACACAGGGCCCAAGGCCTCTCCCGTTCCACTGTTGTTGACAGGTCCAGTGGTTCTCTGCTCCTGTTAGGGCAGGGCCAGGTTATTTCAGTCCTAATTGGGAGAGTGATGCCTCTCAGAAACCTGGCACCTTCACACGCCTTTCAGCTCCACTTCCTCCTGAGCGGGCACGAGTGCCAGACATGTTGACGGCTCTCTGAAAACGCAGACAACTGTTGTCCCTTTTTTTCCCTCTCTCTTTTTGGTTTTGTTTTCCTTCCAGGGGACCTTTCTCATCGTGCAGCACAAGGACACACAAACAGTGAGACTAGGCAGGTTTATTGGGGGCAGGGGGGGGGGGGATATCGCACACAGGGTGGTGTCGCACCAAATTCTGGGCCCTGGGTACAAGGATTCACTACGGGCACCCCATGAATGTTCTTCATAGGGGGAGGTGGTTTAACCCATTTAGACTGGGAATCGATTATTACGCATTATTTTGTGCTTTAACTATTGAGAAATAGCAGATATACAAGCTTGCAAAGCCTGAAAGCTTGTAAATCTGCTATTTTTTTTTTTATCGTGAACATTTGTGCAAGTCATTGAATATTTCAAATCCTTTTTTTCCATCTCGAAATATTTAGTTCCAGGGACCCCCCAGAAGCAAAATTTGAGTTACAAATGTTTGCTTAAAAATTACATATATTCAAAGATTTCCACACATTTTCACGACTTTTCAAGAATAGCAGACCTACAAGCTCGCAGCGCGGCACCGAGTGCTGCGCTGTGAGCTTGTATATCTGCTATTTTTCAATAGCTAAAGTATAAAATAATTAAGGCCCCTCCACCTAGGGCCCTAGTAACTCAGTCCCCCCTTGTGACGCCCCTGATCGCACAGTATGACTCGGCACGTCTTTGCACGAAGATGTTGGGTTCATACCTTTCTTCACTAATTGGTAATTATAATGTACTGTACTGTATAATGGAGTGCTCCAAATCCCCTTATTTTTGGCTTGTAGATCTGCTATCTAATCTTGAACACTTGTGGGGAAAAGTTTAGACATTTGTTTTGTTTCATATACAGTGTTATGAAAATAAGGTCACCAGGGCTAGTGTAAATTATTTTAAAAGGTCCTACGTTGCTGCTGTACGTTATCTTTTCTTTGGGGTTTTTCACATTCCTTATCTCCTTAACCGGAGATTCCCCCTGCAACCATTCCACCAGTCTGACTTACTACCTTACCTGCACTATAGAAAAGCTCAAACACAGAGGGCAGCCTTGAATGGGCCTGAAGAATAGGGGCTTTGCTCCCAGCTAATGGGCCTATTTGTGGGGAATGTCTGGAGGGGGGGTGGGGGACAGAGGCTCTATCGTGTCCCCTATCAGCAGGCCAGGCCGGGGCAGGCCCGTAACCCGAACCCTGTGTCCACCCAGCGCCTCCACAACACTAACAAGACAAGCAGCTGAGGCATTGAAGGATATACAGATTGAGCACCGCGGCTACTGGAGCATGTCCCGACCGCAGCCTTCCATGCAGAGGTGTAAAGGAAACATTATAAGCCCCCTCCCTGGTGAACTATCTGTCACTTTGTGGAGGTGCGTTTTGTGGGAGTTGTGTTTAAGCAATAATATACTGTAAGAGGACACGTGGTGTATCGTGATTATCCCACGGTGCTTAAAACATGCAAATCTCTGGCCTCCTTCAAAACGGCCCTGAAAATTCACCCTTCAGGAGGCCAGAGGAGAAGGGAGGCATCACTTTCTCCAATAAGACAGGCAAGAAGAAATCTTTCTTTTTTTTTTGGTAAATGCAACAAATGTTATTTTGTTATTGTTGCTATGTCTGTAAATTGAGTGCCAAGTAATAAGACGTAAATAAGACTGTAAAAGGCCTTATTTCTAACTGTACCTATGCCGTGCTGCATCTCAAATGTGACTACCGTACATGTGATGATCTAATAAAATATTCAATCAAAGCTACAATGTGTCTGTGGCTGTTGTATAGTGGCGATGTATGCATCACTGCCTGTGAGGGTGTTGCTGCTTTTTGCATTCTGATCAGTCAATCATATCATTCAGCAGTCTGTCTGCTATGGACGACGTGCACCTGGGTCGTATCAATCCGCGCTCCTCTGGTTTTTGCCATATTCAACACGGCGAGCCGTAAACAAACAATATCATTTCACAGCTAAACAGCACACTAAATGAAAGAATGTTTCTGAAAACATTTGAGGCGAGAAATAGACAATGCAGTAAAAGAATCTTGATTTATATTTGATCAACACTTCCTACTGGAGACCCCTCCGCTTTGTGGTGGAGTCCCCCATCAGCCAGTTGTGGTTTATTTGTCAATAATAAATAATAATATTGTTTTTCTTTTTTTCTTTTTTTTACTGTTGGGCGAGGAAAAAAATGACATTAAGCTAATCATCTGGGGACCCCACAAAATAATTTGTGCCGACCCCAAGTTTGAGAACCACAGCCTTATACCGTATATTTAGGTGACCAGAGTCCGCCCAGGCCTCTATACTAGACGGGCGCGTGGTGATTTTCCGATGGTCTTAAAGTCCGAGAGACTTACAAGTCCGAAAGGCTATTCAACTAGGAGGAGAGGCGGCACACACATACTGTGTGTGTGTGTGTGTGTGTGTGTGTGTGTGTGTGTGTGTGTGTGTGTGTGTGTGTGTGTGTGTGTCGCTCTCTGTCTCAAAAAGCAAAGCGGGAGAGAGCGCACAGGAGAGATGTTGCATCTGTCCAAAAGCAAAAAGGTCTCATCTCACAGTGCACTGTCTCTACCTTCTTCATACTTTGAGGTGAGGACAATAAGAAAGCCCAGGCTTATGTTTTCATTCGCAACTGCTTGGCTGAAGATCCATTCTATAGCCTATATGTCATTTTATCGGCTCTGTTCAGACCAGCACTGACTGGAGTTAGTGAGAGCTTAATTGACCTACGCACGCAGTGAACTGGAATTATAATTAATTATTTGGCAGCAGCAGGTGTGTAACGATTCTAATCTATAAACATTGTTTTAATGAGATTTGGCCTTATATATTGATATGTGCTCAGATTTGGCTATTTGCTGGCTTTTAGGCTAATTAATTAATTATTTTAATCATGCCAACCTCTGCGCATGAGGGGGGGATCGGACCTCTCGTGCCGTTGGATTTTCAGGCCGTCGGAATATCGAGATTTAGCCATACTAGACACCCTCCTGTTATTGTCGATCTACAAGCCCACAAGGCGCTGCGTTGTGAACGTGAATGTGGTTAAATAGTTAATACGTTCCAATTCACCTTTTCACGACAACAACCATTTTTAGCAAACAGCTGAAGACCTGACCAGTCCTAATTAACCTAAAGATAATAAAAAAAGGTCTTTTCAGGCACACGGAGAACAAAAAAAGACCCCTCTCTGAGAGACCCGCAGGACTGAGGGCCACGGCTAAAAGTCGCTAGCGTCCAGGGCTACGATCCAGCTGAAATTACCAATTAGTTTACCAATTGGGTGCAACGGATTCGATTGGTTTGTAATTAATTCTAGTTACTGGCGCGTAGAGCAGGATGGATGGCGCCACGGCTTTGTCCTAGTGACACACTATCCCCCCGCCGAGCCCGGACCCCCGGGGGTGGGGGCGGGGGTGGGGGGGCAGCGGACATCAATACAGAACCCTGCAGCTACTGAGCACCCCCCACCCTGCATCCACCTTCTCCAAAACACACACAAGCACACGTTTCTATTACTAGACTTGTCAGGATGTAAAGATTTAAAAACAGCAATTTTATGAATGCCATTTTTTACAACTTTGAGACATTTTCAGCCCTAACCCTGAAGCAGACAATAGCCAAAAGTTTGGCTATTTTCAGTGCAAGACACAGAGGCATAACTCCAACCCTGAGCCCTGCAGGCTAACCTAAACACATGTCTAATATATTTCTAACCCTAAACCTAACCTTAATGTCAAATTCTAACCCCAGCCGCAATCTTTCCCTCATTGTAAGCCTAACAAAGACCAGGACAATTGTCCTCATAATTCTATACTTGGGGTGACATTTGTCCTCAGAAATATAGTAATACAAGTACTACACGCGCTCACACACACACACAAACACACACACACACACACACTCTACTTGCTCAGTGCTCAGACAGTACACACTCACACATTGGTGTACATGCACTGTGCACAGACAGACCCCCCCCCCCCAGACCCCCACCTTCGCAGTACTGGCTGAATTCCGGAGTGGAAGAAACCCCAACCGCCTGAGAAGGTGCTGACGACAAACAAAGACCCTCCTCCACCTCCCCACCCACCCTCCACCTAGCCCACCGCTCCTTTGTGTGTGTGTGTGTGTGTGTGTGTGTGTGTGTGTGTGTGTGTGTGTGTGTGTGTGCGCAGGGGTGTCGCACCAAATTCTGGGCCCTGGGTACAAGGATTCACTGCGGGCCCCCCATGAATGTTCTTCATGGGGGGAGGGGGTTTAACCCAATTAGACTGGGAACGCATTTACGCATTACTTTGAGCTTTAACTATTGAAAAATAGCAGATATGCAAGCTCACTGTGAGCTTGTAGATCTGCTATTTTTTGAAAAATCTTGAAAATTTGTGCAAGCCTTTGAATATTTCAAATCCTTCTAAGGTTTTTTGAAAATGTCAGTGGTGCTCAAACCTTTTCATGTGAAGGACCCCCAAAATGATATGTATTTGGCCATAGACGCCCATCTCAAAATATTTTGTTCCAGGGGCCCCCCAGAAGCAAAATTTGAGTTACAAATGTTTGCTTAAAAAATACATATATTCAAAGATTTGCACACATTTTCAACACTTTGCAAAAATAGCAGATCTACAAGCCCACAGTGTGCCGCGCTGTGAGCTTGTATATCTGCTATTTTTCAATAGCTAAAGTATAAAATAACTCCACCTTGGGCCCTAGTAACTCAGTCCCACTTCCCACCCCTTGTGACGCCCCTGTGTGTGTGTGTGTGTGTGTGTGTGTGTGTGTGTGTGTGTGTGTGTGTGTGTGTGTGTGTGTGTGTGTGTGTGTGTGTGTGTGTGGGCTTCCAGTGGAAGTCTCCAGCGTCTGTACGCACTTACATTGGTACAGTATATTTGTGAATCTGTTTGTAGAAAGTATGCAGTATTGAATTTTGGCTTAGACATACTTTATTATAAAGAATATTCTGATTAAATGAGATCTCAGAGGTTGTCTGTGCTGATCTGGCCATGTGTACATACTGTGAATGAGTGATGGAGAAAGGGTTGGGTGACAGTGGCCCATAGCAGAGGTCACATGGTTCATTGATACCTCCCATTATGAAGGTCAAGACACACACACACACACACACACACACACACACACACACACACACACACACACACACACACACACACACACACACACACACACACACACACACACACACACACACACACACACACACACACACACACAAAGGAGGGTGGAGGTTGGATGAACAGGGTGGAGGTTGGATGAGGAAGGTGGAGATTGGATGAACAGGTTGGAGGGTGGATGAGGAGGGTGGAGGTTGGATGAGGAGGGTGGAGGTTGGATGAAGAGGGTGGAGAAGGAGGGAACAGGCGGTGGAAGCAGATCGATGGTCTAGATAAAAATACACTGTACCTCAGCTTGTCTCCTTCACACACACACACACACACACACACACACACACACACACACACACACACACACACACACACACACACACACACACACACACACACACACACACACACACACACACACACACACACACACACACACACACGTTTGCATTACTATATTTTTGAGGACATCAACATTTTTGTAATGTGATTTTATGAATGCCTTACGATTTTTTTTTTTTTTTTTACTTTAAACCCTAACCATAAAAACGAAACTAGATCTACAAACTGTCTGACACCGTGTTGTGCTGTAACACGCTGTTTGAGCTTGTATGTCTGCCTTCCTCAGTGCACGTCCGCACCGCACGACACCTTCGGCCAACTACACTGTACACACAGATATTGCCAACCACAACCACGAATATTTTCTCTCGTGAGGACCATGAAAATCATCCTCACAATGTCCATTTCTCAATTTCTAATAAAATATGGGGACAACATTTGGCCCTCACACGTACCGTATATTAATACAAGTACACACACACACACACACACACACACACACACAAACACACAAACATACAGTATATACACACACAGCCACAACAAATGACTTAAATGCCACTACAAATGATCGTGGCCTCCTTTAATGAAAGTGATATGAAAGCTGCAGGCCGCACACACACACACACATGTGCGCACACACACAGTGATATCAAAGCTGCGGGCCACAAGGCAGCCCGGCAGCAGAGCACATGGCTTTTAGGATAACGATACAGTAATGTTAGAACCATTAAAAGATCATAACAGCTTAAACGATGAGGTCTCCATTGTTGCTCCGGTCTAAACCTCCCGCAATCAAACCACCGTTTGCACTCAATATAAAAAGGCAGAGCGGAAGGCTGGGAGGTAACGTTACCTCCCCGTCCTCCGCTGGCTGGCTCCTCCTGAGCCAAGGTGGTCAACGGCCCCATGTGGGACCAGAGAGTGATTGCGGTGGGGGTGGAAGCGGGCAGTGGAGATGTGGCCTACTGGGGGAAGAGTGTGTGTATGGGGAGGTGGGGGCATAAAGACAGAGAGAGAGAAACACGTCAGGACTCAGACAGAGCGGGACTGCATGCATGGTGAAAGGTGATGGGCAGGGACGTGCAGAGAATGTTAGAGAGGCAGGGGCTGAAATTTCTAAAAGGGGAATTTTGGTGAAGATGGACTGGACATGATTGCACTTTTAAAATGCACAACAGCACTTTACTGTGCTAGTAACTTTTTATAGGACTGCACCATTGCACTTTACCTACAGTATAGGAGTGTATTGGTAACTGTTTAGATTAATTCGTTTTAGAGGAATTGCTCGTTATAATATACATACTTCTTCCTAAATGTTGTTTATGCTGTTTTTAGTTTTAGGACCTTTTATGTTTTTATATTGCACTGCAAGAGACTGAGGGGGAACGATATTTCATTTTCTTTATGTATGCATGTATATGGAGAAAGTGACAAATAAAAGTGATTCTGATTGTTATCGAAAATAGCAGACCTCCAAGCTCACAACACATCGCAGCGCAACGCGTTGTGAGCTTGGAGGTCGGCTATTTTCTATGCTTGATTTCCACACAGAAAGGGCAATTCTTTCAACATGAGATGCTGGATTCAAGTTCATGAGAATTTGGACCAGGCAATTCTATTGAATGCTGCCGTCAGGTGTGGCATGGAAAGAGGGCATTTGCATTTCTTTCACCATTGTAAAAACGGCATTCATGGTTTGGAGAGGGCAGTTTTTACAGACGGGTAAAAGGGCAGGGGCTCAAGCCCCCTTTGATGTATGTGCACGTGTCTGGTGATGGGGTGTGATTTATGCCAGTGTGGAGGGGAGTGGTAATTGGGAGTAAAGCTCCGCGGTGCTTTTAGTTAATGACAAGTCAACTAGTGAAAGATGCGTCGCCCGGTTAACGGGCCGGGAGAGGCCCACACTCATCAGGTAATGAATGGAAAGAAGCCGTCCTAGAGGAAGGATGGGGCGTCCAGGCCTCCATGTCGTCACTCAGAAACCTCCTATCTCCAAGTTTGTTTCGTAAATTAAAGCCTTACATCAGTGTTCTTCAACAGGGGGTCCGGGACCCTAGGGGGTCCTCAGAGTTACTACAGGGGGTCCTCCAAATCTTTGTGTGATAGAAGCTTTTTTTCCTCATTTTCGATATTAACCACTTGAACCCTAGCCTCCTTCTGAGAACTTTAGCCAGAAATAGCAGATCTATAAGATCACAGCTGCGAGGCGTTGTGAGCTTGTAAATCTATCTATTTTCGGCAAAGAAGTTTGGTGTAGAGGGGAAAAATACAAAAGTGTCGCACAAAAGTATAGTGAAAATAGATGCAATGTGTACAAGGCAAGCACACATCGCGAGGCGTTGTGTGTTTTTAAAACTGGTGGTTAGGTAATAAATGTGAGGGACAAGGTTGCCAGCCGCCAACGACGATATGCAGGCAGGCCACAGAACTAGAATACTGATGACATCTGTGTCACTGTCCAATACCATGCATTATGATTTACAGTCTAAACGTAGGCATTTAGCTGTCATCCAGGCCGGTGGGAGAGCATCAACATTCTGTCAAACAACAACAACAACATTTCGTGGTCGAGGAATTAAAGAACTATAGTTATCATAGCTACTTTTTAATTTATGCCAACGCTCACGAGGCGTTGTGAGCTTGTAGATCGGCTATTTTCGGCAAAGAGGTTTGGTGTAGAGGGAAAAAGAGCACACTAAGTAAGTGAAAGGTCAACTTTATTAGGTAATGATGGCTCAAGTGGTTAAATATCTGAAAACACAAATTGACATGAATCCAAAATACACTGATGATTGAGCTGTCAAATAATGAAACTATATGGAATATATGAACAGGTTGTGGGGGTCCCTGCTTCATCTCTCAACTAAGGGGTCCTTGGACTGAAAACGTTGAAGACCCCTGCATTAAATGATCGATTGATTGGTTTGAGCGAGCTCTAATCAGGCGTATCATCAGGCAAACGATAACAAATCAGTAAGGACCATTTCTATCTATTGTCATTCTTTTGTCAGCAGCGATCAGCAAGCAGAGAGATGACTAAGAGCACTCAAAACACGTGTTCTAAGAAACAACGGCTTGATCTGGGAAAACGGATGAACAACACTTGTGATGTCACTGTACTTCTCATCAACCATCAACAACAGAGACAGATTAATCATATCACCACGGGAGAAGTGCAATCAATATGGTGATTAGGTTTCACATGCACTGCAGGCTACTATTACGGTAGACCAGAGATTCTTTCAATCGCCCGCAGTTTCATTATATGCATTTGTCTGTGGACCCCCATTTCATATGATTTTTTTAATGTAATATGGTACCCCAATATCCAGTACACAGTAAAGCCTGATGGGTCCACTTGGTTTCATTTGTTCACTCTCAGAGATACAGTACGGGTCCATTTTAGTTCCAAACTAACCCGGCTGGAACTCCCTCAAGGACCCCACTTTGAGAACCAGCATAGGGTATACACAAACTATTGGTACTACTTAAAATGTTAGAATCATTGTTAATTAAGGCAAGATTGATGAAGATGATGGACAATGTTTTTACTTATATTGCCAGGTTGCTTTGCTGTACAAATCAAGGCTCTTCAAAATATATATATAAAGAAAAACACTTTACAGTCTGCTCTGTTGTGTTTTGCCACAAATTATGCAAATGGCATTCATAAGAAGGGAACAGGGCGTGGACATTCTCCTGTAATGCACCAGACAACATAAATCAAAGGAAGACTGGACTTAGATAGAGACAAATGCTTGATAAAAACTAATTAGGCCTTTAAGCTCTGGGTTAAAGAGGTCTTGGTGTTAGTCAAATAAACTCATAAATCAGCCACATTCATATCAGTGGGACCAGAAGCACTGACTGGGATGGATATTAATTAAACCTACGCTGTTCTTTCTTTGTGTTATTTAATATCAGAGGCAAAAAATATATATATTATACAGTATATATAACAAATAGTGTTTTCTTTTTCTGTATTTTCCCTCATTGATCACAATCAAGACCTCTGCACTTGTGGTAGTCAAGGACTTCTTGGTGGCTGGACTGCCTCGACGGAGCAGGATCTGAAAGTCTGGAGGGCTTGGAATGCCTTGTACGGAATGAGGAGTGTGGAAATGTGTGCTCACAGGCTACCCAGGTCGGAGATGCGAGAGACTAGGAAAGTCTTTTGTACCGGCTGCCCATAAGCTGTACAACGAGACACATAACGGACGATTGACAAGGACTTCCTTCCTAACCTAGACTTACGGAACTATAGCTGTATTGACTTTGACCTCTAAGGACCTTCCAGGGAGGGTGCTCATGTGCGTCTGGCTGTGACACGATTCCTAGTTTCTTCTTCTTTGAGCTGTTTTGTTTTTTTCGCACAGATTTTTGATATTGCACTATTAGGTTGTGTTAGTAGTTTCTGAGTATTTTGCTTTGTTTAACAATGACAGTGAGATACTTGTTGCACTAACTAGCATTGACTGCTAGGGTCTCTTTGGACTCTGGATCTCTGTGGACACTGTACTATTTTGCTCAATATCCTAGTGTTGGCATGTTAGTTACTCGTCACGGTTACTGAGGTTAAGTTTAGGGTTTGGCTTAGAGTTAGGGTTAGTTTTAGTGTCGGAATACTGGCCCGTCGCCATCATGGTAACCTTTACTACCCAAGGAATGCTATAATTGGCTGCCAATGGTCACGTGCCACCGCAGGGACATTGTCTTGAGATTGCCGAAAATAAAGCACACGAAGAAGAATCATCACAAGCCTATGATCACAAGCCCCTCCTACAGCATACCCTGCTTTAGCATCAATTATAACAGAAATTGGACCATATTCTCACAAAATGCATATTATGGTGATTGAAACAAGGCTTTAAACTAGCGACAGGAACCATGGAGTATTTATGACAATATTGTTTATTAAAGTAAGAAAATCTAAAGTAAAGGTTCGGGGGAAATGTATGGAATCCTATGGAGAACATGTTGCTTTTGGTACCAGAACAGTGCAAATAGCAGCCAATCATAGGAACTTTTAGTTCCATGTTTGCTTACAACTCTCCCAGAACTGTAACTGTATTTTGAATATTACTGAGGTTCAGTGGGAGCTTAACAACTTAAGCACCTACAGTATCTTACACTTTGGCGTACAAGAGAATAAAATCAGGAAACCACAACACTCACTTATTGACATATTGCAATATTACAATATCCAAAATCCTAGATGATAGCTAGACTCATATCACAATATCGATATAATTTAATATCAATATAGTCTAACCTGAGACACAATCAATAGTTTGACATGAATCAAACACAGCCAAGGTCAAATGCATCACATAAAAATGATGTCCCCCACAATGAACCACTACTGCATGAACATAGCGTACAAGCAGCTTAGAGCCAGCAGGGACATGAGCCAGGAGGGAGCTCAGAGCATGCCTGCAGCAAACTTCTGTCCCATGATGTTAGTGTTGATGCAGAATTGATGAAGCTCCTGTGCACCATGCCTCTCTGTCCCCTGTGCACAACACAACAGACACCCATTAGCTACAGCCACAGGGCTCACACGCATGTGTGCTTACTATGTACGTACAGTATGTCGTATGTGGATGGAAAGGAAAGGAAGGAAGGAAGGAAGAAAGAATATTTGCTGCGTGTCACGCCCCATCTCTCTCTCGCCCCCCGTTTCCTGTCATTCGCAACTGTACTATCCAATAAAGGCATAAAAGCCCCAAAATATATATGAATAATTATGAATGAATGCAGTTACCAGATGTCCACAATTGTACTAGTTTCACTATGAGTATCCCACAATCCAACAAATATGTCTAAAACACCAAATGTCTCCTGGTTCAAATTCTTTAACAAATTGCCCTTATAGATGTTTATCATGATCAGTCCCTCACATCATGCATTACCACCATAACCACCATCCATGGTGTTGAAAGGTGCAGTCAATAGGAGTGCTAAGCACTAAAATAAAACAGTACAAGGTTAACATTATTAAAAAGCATGGAAATAAGTACAGGTGAGAAAGGAAACCCATATAGGGCTTATACAAGGTTCTAACCTATAATAATAAACAAGAATAAGTTTAAACATAGAATTCAAACAAGATATGACAAACAACAAGTACCTTGAGAGAGAGAGAGAGAGAGTGAGAGTGAGAGTGAGAGTGAGAGTGAGAGTGTGTGTGTGTGTGTGTGTGTGTGTGTGTGTGTGTGTGTGTGTGTGTGTGTGTGTGTGTGTGTGTGTGTGTGTGTGTGTGTGTGTGTTCACATTCAATGAACTGGGTTCATTTAAGGAACCCAGTTTGGGGGTTCAGATAACGATGGGGAGGTAGAAGAATGGATGGGATAAACAAACCCTCACATCATTGTGAGCTTGTAGATCTGCTATTTTCGGTAAGATACAGAAGAGATGTAGAGGTAGAGCGATTTAAACAAGTGGTTCCCAACTTGTTTTTCCTCTTCTTCTTTGGAGCTCTTCCTAGTACCTACCTGACTTAAGCTAAGACCCCCACATGCATGTGCACGTGCAGTGCATGCACACACACACACACACACACACACACACACACACACACACACACACACACACACACACACACACACACAGAGTACAGCAGCCCCATACAGTACTTCTCATGCACTGAATAGCAAATAGAGCCCAACTACAAAATCTCACTGAGCTTGGAGATCTGCTATTTTTATTTTAAAGGTTTTAAAATGTACAGTATGAACATTTTGCAACACAAACGATTCTGGTGATTTTTACAATCATGCGAAAAAAATAATAATAATACAATTACTATTATTGATACAAAATAATAATTGCAATCATTGCAAACACTGATTTTAAATAAAGGTCAGAAGAAGAAAAATGGAGGCTGAGAATATGAAACGGGAACAAAACAGATAGGGAAGGGGGAGAGATGGAAACCTAACAATACACTCACACACGTATGTATTACTATACTTGTCATTTTAGCAAGGCATTTTTAAAAATGAAATTTTTACAGGTTATTTGCAATTTTGTAACCCTAAATCGAAAGCCAAAAATAGCTGATCTACAAAATCACAACGTGCTGTGAGATTTTTGTTTGTGACCCACGCAATTAACTATAAATCGTTTTTTAAAAGTTTTTCTTTTTCAGTGCGTTGGACCTCGTTTGGTCGCCTTTGCTTTTAACTATACTAGTGGGGACATTTGTCCCTCAGAAGTACAGTAATCCGAGTCCACACACACAGCTGATCCCCTTACCCAGGCTGTGTGTCTGTAGGCTAACCACAAGCCTTCTCCCTGCAGCGCTGACCGCAAAGCAGTCAACAGAGGCATGCTGGGCCTTATCCTGCATGACACGCCGGTCGATAACCATGCACACCAGCGCACAGCACAACACCGCTGTAACCATGATACCTGGGCCTGCCCCACCGCATAAACAAACACGCCTGGACGCACGCATATGCTGCGCACCGCCGCCAACATCCAGTCAGCCAGTGGCCGAAATAAAGATTTTCCCATTTATGTTGGAAAATTGATTATCTCCTCAATTTGTAGGCTATGTATTTTATGGATTATTTGTCATTAATATAACATCCTTCTTTAGTCATCTGTAGTCTTCTATTAAACACTCCCTGAATATGAGAGTTCACGTCATGTATATTCATATCATTCAATTGATATGTTCATATACAGTACTGTACATGTTCAGGGAATCATTGATTAACACTTTTGCTGCCCCTTACTTTGAAGGGAAGAATTTTCCATGCTCCCGCGCCGCTTCCTCCATAGGCCGCCGCTCTTATTTTGAAGGGCCGGGCGGGAATTTGGGCCGATTTCTTTTCAAATGTTTTTCTTCAACGTTTACCCCATCTAGTCACGTGACAGTTTGTAGACGTGAGGGTGTCATGGTGGCCCCCATGCGATAGCAGATTGAGCTGTAAACATGCCAGCCTTGGGATCAAAATGTATTTTTTTGAGTAAATGAAGTCTCTTTATGGGAAGATCAATGGATTTCTAATGGAGGAGCTTCACTTCGCGTGCACGCCCAGCGTGCGTTGTAAACAAATCGCGGACATCGCCGATGCAGAATGGACAGCCAAGACGTACAGTAAGTCATTCGTTTACAGTAAGAGTGACGAGCTGACCCGTCAACGGCGTCATGGTATTAACCCTTTCATCGACGAGCTGACATGCCAACGGCAGCTATAAAGTTAAGTAAAGTTCATCAAGGAAAATGAACTTTCCACCACTGATACAATTAGACCAATGACAAGACAGACAAATACAATGAGCATAGGAATGAGACTGATACCGTCCCTTATAAGGTTATGCGTGCAGCGACAGGGCAACCGTGTGTTGGAGTTCCAGAACCAAAATGCCACCACCCTGCTCTGCTATCATTACATTTCGTGATCCAAGTCAAACAACCATGACCTGCGTAGCGTATATGGATCGCTGCGCTGAGTTTTACCACTGTAATAAAAGTTCTGATGGACCGTCCATCCACCCTTACTGTATATACAACATAGAACCCTGCAAAGCACACAAACCCACGGCATCAAAGACAAACTGTCACATAAATCCAACATGACGTAACAAGTCCTGTACGTTTATACAGGCGTCGCATGCAACGCTGCATTACTGGAACAGCTACAGTACAGTTCTATTGCTGTGACCCCAAGACTGCAAGTTTGTGATTTGCACCCATTTGTGTCATCGGAGAGCCTCTTCTTTTACTATAAAATTCTACTAAATTATGATCTAAGGATTTGCCCTTAATGGCTTAGTATTGAAGTAAAAAAGCAAATGCTTTAAAATAAGGTACCAGTAAGTGAGACATCTAACAGTACAATACATGTATAATCCACAAACTTTAAGGGAAGTGTAGGACATTCTTTACAGAGCATGTGACATGTTACTGGTGATATGTTGAGTGTCATTTCTTCATGAGGCAATGGCCCCAATAGGTAAGAAATATATAACGGTATGGCGCTGTATTCAGTCAAATTCTGAATTCTTTACATTTAGTTTTTCGAAAAACAATGGGTATGTGACAACCATTGTTGTGCGGGATTAAAGGAATATTTCACTTCAAATATCAAACTCCATTTAAGTTAGATTCATCGAAAACTCATACTGTCCATACTGTTCTAATATGTGAGGGGGCTGTGTTCTTTTTTATTACTATTTCATTTTATTTTATTTTATTTCTTTATTGTATGTTATTGTAATAAAAAATATGGGTAACCCTTTACTTTCCGGTACAGTAATTACATGGTAGTTACCACGTAATTACAAGGTAATTACTTGGTAACCACCCCGTATTTACTGAGTAATAACTAGGTAATTACAAGGTAATTACAATGTATTTTACATACTAATTACCTTGTGTTACCTGGTAATTCCCAGATACATTCCTGAGAACTACCAGGTAATTACTAGGTAATTTAAAGCATGTACCTGGTAATTCCATAGTAACTACCTGGTAATACACTTAGCAATTACTTAGTTTATTACCCGGTAGTTCCCTGGTATTTTCTTAGATACTTCAAGGTAATTATTAGGTAATTATAAGTATTTTATTATGTATTTAGCATGTAATTATACTGTAACTACCTGGTAATACACTTAGCAATTACTAGGTTTATTACCCGGTAGTTACCTGGTATTTTCTTGTATACTACAAGGTAATTATTAGGTAATTATAAGTATTTTATTATGTATTTAGCATGTAATTATAGTGTAACTACCTGGTAATACACTTAGCAATTACTAGGTTTATTACCCGGTAGTTACCTGGTATTTTCTTGTATACTACAAGGTAATTATTAGGTAATTATAAGTATTTTATTATGTATTTAGCATGTAATTATAGTGTAACTACCTGGTAATACACATAGTAATTACAAGGTATATTGCCTGGTATTTACCAGGTATTTTCTTTGATACTACCAGGAATTTATGAGTAGTTGCTTATGCAATTACTATATAATTACATGGTAACTACCATGTAATATACCTATTAATGTCTAGGTAATTCCTATGTATTTTCTTAGAAATTACTAGGTAATTACCGTTTAATTTCATGTTAACTATCATGTTATTTACCTGGTCCTTACCTTGATAGGTAACCCATTATAATCTGTGCATATACAAAGGTACTTACCTGGTATTTACCCAATAACTCCAAAAAGTATTTACAGGGAAATTACCCAGTAGTTACTGTTGGTTTGTACTGTAAAGTAAAGCGTGATCAATTCCATGACCTTACCTGGTAATTACTCAGTATTAACCCAATAACTACAAAAGGTATTTACATGGAAATTACCCAGTAGTTACTGTTGGTTTGTACTGTAAAGTAAAGCGTGATCAATTCCATGACCTTACCTGGTAATTACTCAGTATTAACCCAATAACTACAAAAAGTATTTACAGGGAAATTACCCAGTAGTTACTGTTGGTTTGTACTGTAAAGTAAAGCGTGATCAATTCCATGACCTTACCTGGTAATTACTAAGTGTTTACCCTGTAACCAGAATAATTATGTGCCTTGCATTTAGCCAGTGTAAGTGCAACTACTGAAAAATAAGTACTTTTTTTTGGGGACCAAATGGCATCATGGCCATGGGTGGATAAAATAACCAGGCCTCAAAAATGACCAGTGTCGTTCATTTGTGTTCAGTGCATGCTTCTCCGGTGTCCGTGAGTCTGCTTCTCCCCTGGACAGCACACTGCATCTGAAATCCAGTTCCCACCCCAAGCACCAGCAAGCAACCCCACCATAACCAAGGCATGATACAACACAAATATATATTCATTACATTAACACCTCCTCAACCACCACCAACCTTGACATAACACACAAAAAAACAGGTGAGCTGGCAAAGAGATTTCTTTATAAAATGCTGTAATGCTTTTCAATAAACAAACAAAAAAAAAATCACATGTTCGACAGTGCAATACTATAAAAAACTATTTACAAGAAGTACACAAAATGACAGTTGATTCTTCACACATTGGTTGCCAACCCCGAGTTCCCCGAGTTTATAATGGTACCCCCCAATTGCCAACCCCGAGTTCCCCGACCAAAAAAGAAAAAAACATTTTTGGACCTCTAGAAATGAATTAGGCATGATCGCGATTTTGCATGTTTAACCCCCATACAACCCCCATACAACTCAGGTAGCAGACCTCCAAGCTCACAACAGTGTAAAACATAATGGCTGCTATCTCATGAATGCCTGAACGGATTTCCAATCGGATTCTTTTGTTTGAAAGCTGGGAGCATTGTGCACACACATGGTGCATGATCTAGGCATGGGCGTGCATGATCCGTGCACTATGAATTACATGGAGTCTATGGAGACCTTGGCAACTTGGACCCTCAAGAGATTTTTTTTTAAGGCAACAAATGTGTTCATATACATATGAGTCGAACCGCTGAGATAATTTTAACACAGTTCTTATATGAAATATATGAAAAGGGTCTAGGGGTATTCAGAATGGGGGAAGAAAATGATGAACCAGCTAGGATGGGTAAATTACGTCACGCTTTACTGTTTTAAGGTTTAAGGCGCTTTCCCACTGCGCCCGATAACGATAGTTTTCAATTGAAGTGGATGGCAGCGTCCACAACACAACGATATAGCCGTCATAATTGACGTGAACGCCATCGCCGACATGTCGCTATCGTTATCGGGCGCAGTGGGAAAGGGCCATTACACTTGGTAACATGCTCTGACATCCTTGAACAATCGTCCAAGAATGCCCTCCCTGTGTTCCCTCCCCAGCCAGTAATGCCACTCGATGAACCGTAGGTTCATCTTCAGTGCCTTCTCAGTGAGGTTCCCCCTGTACCTATAGATGTCTTCCTTGCAACTATTTTAGAGTATAAACTAATTTGAGTAAACTAGTCTGTATCTATTTTGTTTCTATGTTCAAATATCCTGAGTTAACTCTTTTTCCTTTTCTTTCCTTCCACAGGTAAAAACCCAAACCAAGAATGGATGATCACAGGTAGAGGTAAGTATCAAAAATCAAAATAGAACAATGAATTTCAATTACTTGGAATGTAATGAAAATAATAAAATACAAAAATAAATGTACTTCAATGCTCAATGTTCAATTCAAAATCAAATGTCCTCTTATTCAAAAATCAAATATATCTAATGGCCTGTCTATACTTCGACCGAAACCGCCGTTTTCGGTCAAAAGGTCCTTTTCTACCATAAAATTATATCCCTCAGGACTTCTGAAAAGCATTGGACCGAACGAGAGTTCGGAAATTTGCACGTCGGAAAACACAACTCACCGAACATTTCGGTCGAAGTATGGAGAGGCCTTCAGTCTTTTTCAGTTAGATCCAAAAAGAAAAATATGACACTTTAATACTGTCCTTTTTCAGCTCAGTGTGTCTAAATCCGAAGGCACTTTGACTCAGTGCTTAAGTTGTGCCTTAATACTGTAAGTTCAGTCCAAAAAATAAAATAAAACTGGTGTCTCAATTATCTCAGTCCAAAAAATGAAATAAAGTAATCCGTTCGAAATTGTACTCCGATACTCCTACCAGTCTGGCAGTGAGTGACTCTGTTGGTTGGTTGTGCAAAGTGGACCCTTTGCACTGCTTGTAGATCAGCTATCTAATGTCCGTGGGCCTCCTCGCTCGCCATCCTGTATCTCCAGGAAATATCATGGGGTGTTTCCCAGCAAGGGAAAAAACCTGACCTGTACAACAGGCCATAAAGAAAATAACATCACTATAAGTAACTCAAATCAAAACATCAAAGTGTTTCAGGCACTGTGTGACTGTGGGCCAATTAACACTAGCTGCAGTAGACAACTAGACCCAAATTGATGGCTGATTGCTGTCAGCTGGCTGCCCAGCTCAGTTACTCTGATTACATAAATCCGTTTTTTACCATGGATAAATCTTCACATTTAACACCAGAAACATGCACAATACCCTTGTATTCCTTAAATAATGCAAAAAGTTGTCATTACAAGTGCAAAAACAATGATTTAGTGCAATTATTCCGTTTTCAACTCACCAAAACAATTGGCTGTACAAACACAAACAAACAGCTTCTTCCTGTACAAGGGCTGCTCCCAGGTTTGACCAAACGTTCCCCCAAAAGGTGGCTTGCTTGTCACACTTTTAGGCTTGTAATCAAACAGTTTCTAATAGTTTTCTTATCATAAATCAATTCACTTTTCAGTTCAGTTCTGACGTTCACTCCTCCTTCTCTCTCTCTCCTCTCCAGGTAATGACAGGCTGCACACACACTCTGCCCTTAAAGGGGAAGTACGTCATCTGCCACTTAAAGGCATATGTTGTGTTTTCTGTGCATGAATAATTCATTAAGACACTCAAGTGATTAATAAATACAGAATTCATACGTTGGTTTAAAATGGGAATGGTTTTATTATGTTAAGAAGCTACTTTAAAACTGTACATGTACAGAAAACACAACATATGCCTTTAAGTGGCAGATGACGTACTTCCCCTTTAAGGGCAGAGTGTGTGTGCAGCCTGTCATTACCTGGAGAGGAGAGAGAGAGAAGGAGGAGTGAATGTCAGAACTGAACTGAAAAGTGAATTGATTTATGATAAGAAAACTACCAGAAACTGTTGATTACAAGCCTAAAAGTGTGACAAGCAAGCCACCTTTTGGGGGAACGTTTGGTCAAACCTGGGAGCAGCCCTTGTACAGGAAGAAGCTGTTTGTTTGTGTTTGTACAGCCAATTGTTTTGGTGAGTTGAAAACGGAATAATTGCACTAAATCATTGTTTTTGCACTTGTAATGAAAACGTTTTGCATTATTTAAGGAATACAAGGGTATTGTGCATGTTTCTGGTGTTAAATGTGAAGATTTATCCATGGTAAAAAACGGATTTATGTAATCAGAGTAACTGAGCTGGGCAGCCAGCTGACAGCAATCAGCCATCAATTTGGGTCTAGTTGTCTACTGCAGCTAGTGTTAATTGGCCCACAGTCACACAGTGCCTGAAACACTTTGATGTTTTGATTTGAGTTACTTATAGTGATGTTATTTTCTTTATGGCCTGTTGTACAGGTCAGGTTTTTTCCCTTGCTGGGAAACACCCCATGATATTTCCTGGAGATACAGGATGGCGAGCGAGGAGGCCCACGGACATTAGATAGCTGATCTACAAGCAGTGCAAAGGGTCCACTTTGCACAACCAACCAACAGAGTCACTCACTGCCAGACTGGTAGGAGTATCGGAGTACAATTTCGAACGGATTACTTTATTTCATTTTTTGGACTGAGATAATTGAGACACCAGTTTTATTTTATTTTTTGGACTGAACTTACAGTATTAAGGCACAACTTAAGCACTGAGTCAAAGTGCCTTCGGGTTTAGACACACTGAGCTGAAAAAGGACAGTATTAAAGTGTCATATTTTTCTTTTTGGATCTAACTGAAAAAGACTGAGCCATATTAGATATATTTGATTTTTGAATAAGAGGACATTTGATTTTGAATTGAACATTGAGCATTGAAGTACATTTATTTTTGTATTTTATTATTTTCATTACATTCCAAGTAATTGTAATTCATTGTTCTATTTTGATTTTTGATACTTACCTCTACCTGTGATCATCCATTCTTGGTTTGGGTTTTTACCTGTGGAAGGAAAGAAAAGGAAAAAGAGTTAACTCAGGATATTTGAACATAGAAACAAAATAGATACAGACTAGTTTACTCAAATTAGTTTATACTCTAAAATAGTTGCAAGGAAGACATCTATAGGTACAGGGGGAACCTCACTGAGAAGGCACTGAAGTTCATCGAGTGGCATTACTGGCTGGGGAGGGA
Organism: Nannobrachium achirus; assembly: GCF_963921795.1. NCBI lineage: Eukaryota > Metazoa > Chordata > Actinopteri > Myctophiformes > Myctophidae > Nannobrachium > Nannobrachium achirus. The sequence goes on along the minus strand of NC_137816.1, from coordinate 41,258,047 downwards.
ACACAGGGAGGGCATTCTTGGACGATTGTTCAAGGATGTCAGAGCATGTTACCAAGTGTAATGGCCCTTTCCCACTGCGCCCGATAACGATAGCGACATGTCGGCGATGGCATTCACGTCAATTATGACGGCTATATCGTTGTGTTGTGGACGCTGCCATCCACTTCAATTGAAAACTATCGTTATCGGGCGCAGTGGGAAAGCGCCTTAAACCTTAAAACAGTAAAGCGTGACGTAATTTACCCATCCTAGCTGGTTCATCATTTTCTTCCCCCATTCTGAATACCCCTAGACCCTTTTCATATATTTCATATAAGAACTGTGTTAAAATTATCTCAGCGGTTCGACTCATATGTATATGAACACATTTGTTGCCTTAAAAAAAAAAATCTCTTGAGGGTCCAAGTTGCCAAGGTCTCCATAGACTCCATGTAATTCATAGTGCACGGATCATGCACGCCCATGCCTAGATCATGCACCATGTGTGTGCACAATGCTCCCAGCTTTCAAACAAAAGAATCCGATTGGAAATCCGTTCAGGCATTCATGAGATAGCAGCCATTATGTTTTACACTGTTGTGAGCTTGGAGGTCTGCTACCTGAGTTGTATGGGGGTTGTATGGGGGTTAAACATGCAAAATCGCGATCATGCCTAATACATTTCTAGAGGTCCAAAAATGTTTTTTTCTTTTTTGGTCGGGGAACTCGGGGTTGGCAATTGGGGGGTACCATTATAAACTCGGGGAACTCGGGGTTGGCAACCAATGTGTGAAGAATCAACTGTCATTTTGTGTACTTCTTGTAAATAGTTTTTTTATAGTATTGCACTGTCGAACATGTGATTTTTTTTTTGTTTGTTTATTGAAAAGCATTACAGCATTTTATAAAGAAATCTCTTTGCCAGCTCACCTGTTTTTTTGTGTGTTATGTCAAGGTTGGTGGTGGTTGAGGAGGTGTTAATGTAATGAATTTATTTTTGTGTTGTATCATGCCTTGGTTATGGTGGGGTTGGTGCTTGGGGTGGGAACTGGATTTCAGATGCAGTGTGCTGTCCAGGGGAGAAGCAGACTCACGGACACCGGAGAAGCATGCACTGAACACAAATGAACGACACTGGTCATTTTTGAGGCCTGGTTATTTTATCCACCCATGGCCATGATGCCATTTGGTCCCCAAAAAAAAAGTACTTATTTTTCAGTAGTTGCACTTACACTGGCTAAATGCAAGGCACATAATTATTCTGGTTACAGGGTAAACACTTAGTAATTACCAGGTAAGGTCATGGAATTGATCACGCTTTACTTTACAGTACAAACCAACAGTAACTACTGGGTAATTTCCCTGTAAATACTTTTTATAGTTATTGGGTTAATACTGAGTAATTACCAGGTAAGGTCATGGAATTGATCACGCTTTACTTTACAGTACAAACCAACAGTAACTACTGGGTAATTTCCATGTAAATACCTTTTGTAGTTATTGGGTTAATACTGAGTAATTACCAGGTAAGGTCATGGAATTGATCACGCTTTACTTTACAGTACAAACCAACAGTAACTACTGGGTAATTTCCCTGTAAATACTTTTTGGAGTTATTGGGTAAATACCAGGTAAGTACCTTTGTATATGCACAGATTATAATGGGTTACCTATCAAGGTAAGGACCAGGTAAATAACATGATAGTTAACATGAAATTAAACGGTAATTACCTAGTAATTTCTAAGAAAATACATAGGAATTACCTAGACATTAATAGGTATATTACATGGTAGTTACCATGTAATTATATAGTAATTGCATAAGCAACTACTCATAAATTCCTGGTATTATCAAAGAAAATACCTGGTAAATACCAGGCAATATACCTTGTAATTACTATGTGTATTACCAGGTAGTTACACTATAATTACATGCTAAATACATAATAAAATACTTATAATTACCTAATAGTTACCTTGTAGTATACAAGAAAATACCAGGTAACTACCGGGTAATAAACCTAGTAATTGCTAAGTGTATTACCAGGTAGTTACACTATAATTACATGCTAAATACATAATAAAATACTTATAATTACCTAATAATTACCTTGTAGTATCTAAGAAAATACCAGGGAACTACCGGGTAATAAACTAAGTAATTGCTAAGTGTATTACCAGGTAGTTACTATGGAATTACCAGGTACATGCTTTAAATTACCTAGTAATTACCTGGTAGTTCTCAGGAATGTATCTGGGAATTACCAGGTAACACCAGGTAATTACTATGTAAAATACATTGTAATTACCTTGTAATTACCTAGTTATTACTCAGTAAATACGGGGTGGTTACCAAGTAATTACCTTGTAATTACGTGGTAACTACCATGTAATTACTGTACCGGAAAGTAAAGGGTTACCAAAATGGGTATTATTCAAAATGTTTTTGAAAATATCCCTTTAAGCCCTAAATACTTACAATTCGTACACCAAAGCCAAAATAGCTGAACTACTGCACAAGCTCACAAAATTGCATGGTAAGCTAATTTTATTCCTAATTTTGACAATTCCTGCAAATTTTCGTCTATAATGACATGCCCAAAAAAGGGACACCAGGTTGAAGGGTGTTAACATGACTTTTACCAGACCTAAACTTGATTGACACCTCCGACAGCGTGTAATCAACGTGGGCTCCACTTCGAACCCGGGTCTCCTGTATGGGAAACCAATCATCTAGCACAGGGGTCTTCAACAGGGGGTCCGGGACCCCTAGGGGGTCCTCAGAGTTACTACAGGGGGTCCTCCAAATCTTCCAATCCTTTTTTATATTAACAACTTGAACCCTAGTGTCCATATTCTGAGAACCGTAGCCAAAAATAGCAGATCTACAAGCTCACAACGCCTCGCGCCTATTTTCGGCAAAGAGGTTTGGTGTAGAGGGGAAAAAGAGCAGACTAAGTACAGAGTGAAAGGTCAAGTTTATTAGGTAATGATGGCTCAAGTGGTTAAATATCTGAAAACACAAATTGACATGAATCCAAAATACACTGATGATCGTGCTGTCAAACAATGAAACTACTGTATATGGAATCTATGAACAGGTTGTGGGGGTCCCTGCTTCATCGCTCTCTCATCTAAGGGGTCCTTGGCCTGAAAATGTTGAAGACCCCTGATCTAGCACTCATCCAAAGGGGAATCCCCCTTGACCAAGGGGTTATATTGGTGTTGTGGGTGCTCAGGCAGGGCGACTGGACTACTCACCACACATTTCTCCCTTTGTCTTGGTCCGGAGCGCGTCACTCATCAGTGTGTGTGTGTGTGGTGGACGGGCAGGGCAGGGGAGGGGAGGGGGAGGGGAGTGGCCCCTTGTTAAGTCTCTCAGCACGGAGCCCCGGAGCCCCGCCGTCTGGCCGTGACACTAAGCAGAAAACAAAAGGAATGTGGATGTTAAGAAACCTCAAAACACTCACACAACACTACCTCAACAGCCCCACCTGCTGGTGGGTTGGCCTCTGCTTTCAGCTGCATTCGAGAGACCAGATGAATTTATAACTGGCACAGGCCTGGCATTGAAACACTTGAGAAAATAACTGGCACCGTCTCAAATGCTGTGCTGTGAAAGTTGAAGCAAGAGTTCAGATCAAGTATCATAAATGTATAGCTGCCCTACAGCATCCGTTTCTATCTGTAGGTAAACATGTGTATCTGTGTCTATGCCAAATCATAGTACAGGTATTGGATAAACATCTGATATAATAGTGTGTGTGTGTGCGTGCGTGTCTCTCAAACTTGAGTGTGCCAGACAGAGTGAGGAATTGAACATGTGAATGATTAACTAGCAACATTTAACAAGTAAATGGAAATGATTACTAGGTAGACATGTAGTTATAACTACCAGTTAGACGCCCTAAGGGCGAGAAGGGCGAGGTCGCCTGGGTGACAGCAGACTGCTGGTCGAGCGCTGGTGCTTTGGCATGGGATCAACTTTGACCAAAAAAATGTACAGACTTGGTTGGTTGTTTAAGTTGGAAAAAAAAAAAAAAAGAAATACGGAGTTGCAAGGTTTTTGCCCCAACAGCAACAATATGAGTGTGTGTGTGTGTGTGTGTGTGTGTGTGTGTGTGTGTGTGTGTGTGTGTGTGTGTGTGTGTGTGTGTGTGTGTGTGTGTGTGTGTCAGGCTCTGTGCTCTCCTGGTGGTCAGAGACCAGAGGTTTGTTCCAGGGACGTCCAGAGAATGTTAGAGAGGCAGGGGCTGACATTTCTAAAAGGGCCTTTTGGGTGGAAATATCTAAAATACCAGACCTCCAAGCTCACAACGCGTCGCAGCGTGTGATAGCACACTAAACTAAGCATAATCAAGTCAATACTGGAGATGTGGCATAACGGCATGGATTTATACACAGAGAGGGCAATTCTTTCAACATAAGATGCTGCATTCAAGTTCAGGAGCATTTGGACAAGGCAATTCTCTTGAATGCTGCCTTCAGGTATGGCATGGAAAGAGGGCATTTGCATTTCTTTCTTTCACCATAGTAAAAACTGCATTCATGGTCTGGAGTAGGGCTGTCCTCGACTCGGGATTTTTGAAGTCGATTCGAGTCGTGGGGTTCATTCCGACGCGTCGACGAATCGTTTTATAGTCTACTTTGTGTAAAAAATAAAAAAAATAAAGTAGAAAAAAAAAAGAAAAAAAAAAAAAAAAGGGTTGCTTTAAACGTCCACATCAACATAACACAATAATACATTAAGATGATTGAATACACAGTGTTTTCGGTGATATCGGTGCGCGAGCAAAAACGTTATCTGCATAGCAATGTACCGTTAAAACAAATAAAACATCTCCGCTGTTCAACCCTGCCCCGTCTCTCTGCAGCGTGCAGTAGAGATGAGACATTCGCGAACGATTCCGCTCTCTTGAACGGCTCTTTTAAATGAGCGATTGGATTCAGTCCGAGGTCGCGGGACACACCGATCACTGACAGAGTAATGAGTCGGTGTCGAGAACGGATTCATTTCAGAAACGGATCATAAACAGCGGGAGGCACAGCTCCCGCTAGAGCCAGCAGTGTGGACATGTCATGGACGCAAACACAGCGAAACAAACATCATCGTGGATTACTTACAACACTGGAACAATTCAGAAGCACTTTAACTCATTCGTAGTTTTCGCCCGTAAATCCCGCAGATTTCTCTATGTCTTTCACTGCTGGCTTCTCCTACCTGTTAACGCGGGCGCTCATCCAATTCCCATCGTGCGCGATCGGACACTGCTATGCATCGTGTGTTCGCGTATTCCATCAGCTTCTCAAATCCGTTGAAATTTTGAAAATTGATCAATCCGTTCTCCATCTGTAAGCCGCGGAGTTCACACAGTAAGCTGACGGGCCAAAATAGAGGACGGACCACCCGCTTCCGGTTTAGGGCTCAATGTTAAACTGGTCCGCTCAATAATGTGTCCGTGTAGAAACGATGATCACGGAACATTAGTTCCGGAATTTTAGTTCCGCTTCGATAAAAACATTTTTTTTATTAATTTTTATTACATTTACGGGTTCTACGGGCATGGCAGAGAAGTGGGTACAAAGGGGTATTTTTTTGGCAGCATATGAGTTAATTAGAATATGTAACTAGTAGCCTACACTTGAGTATGTTAATTTGACTTTAGTAGATTGTTTAATTACTTTGTGGACGTGCGTTTGTGCTGTGGCAGGTTATTTAATATGGGATTTTGACAGTGCTTCTCCTCCTCCTCCGGAACACCGTCCCGGCTCCGAATGTTTTAATGATGCAGCGATTCTGGCCGTTCCGTCTCACTTTCACCCCTACGCTGGTGCGAGACAATAAATAACTGTTCGCCAATTGCTACATCTCTCAATTGGAAGTACATGATACCAGTCCAACAGTGCACCGCAGTATAGGCTAACTAGTGATATAAAAAAATATATATTTTCGACTCCTCGACTCAAACAATTGGCGTCGATTCCCGGGGCTTAAAGCGACGCGTCGATTCGTCGATTTTTAGAGGACAGGCCTAGTCTGGAGAGGGCACTTTTTACAGACAGGTAAAAGGGGCAGGGGCTCAAGCCCCCTTTGATGTCTATGTGTGCACGTGACTGTTCTGTTCACCGTCCACTGGATGAAACCACTTAGCAAATTAGCAGCCACTCACCTCTTTACCACAGAGAGAGAGAGAGAGAGAGAGAGAGAGAGAGAGAGAGAGAGAGAGAGAGAGAGAGAGAAATGGACAGTAAAAAGTCAGGGCATGAGAGAAACACCAGGGGGTCTTGAAGCATGGCAGGGGAAAGGAAGAGAGTATAGGAGGAGAGGAGAGGAGAGGAGAGGAGAGGAGAGGAGAGGAGAGGAGAGGAAGCTGGGTTTTAGGAGGACAGCTTGGATCCCTGGGGAGAAGGATGGCCGCTGGGCAAATTGGTCCAGCAGCAGCCTGCAGACCACCAGAGGAACCATGCAGGGAGGGGGGGGGGGGGGGGAGTGTGTGGGGAGGGGGGGACTCTTAGCAGGGTCACCTCCTGCCACTCCACACCAAGCCATGTACTTGAAGACAGACACACACACACGCACATGAGTGCACAACTGCACATACACCAACACCAACCAAGCATGAAAGTGCATCCTTCTGCGCACGTGGCACGCGCACATACACAGTACACACAGTCCAAACATACACATAAACACACACAGTGCGCGCACACACACACACACACACACACACACACACACACACACACACACACACACACACACACACACACACACACACACACACACACACACACACACACACACACACACACACACACACACACACACACACTTTTGTCCTCTTCCTTTCTGTGAAGCTCTGACTGACCCTCTTCTGAAGAGGGCAGAATAAAGCAGCACAGTAAAATTCTCAGCCGCATTTCATGGCCGTGTTGATCGTATGTGACATCAGTGTTGATCAAATATTTATGGAACACAAAATCCATATCAACATATGTACATGCATACAAGGACGCATATGTGTGTGTGCGTGTGTGTGTACTGTGTATGTATTGCATGCATGTTCTTCCTTGCATTCCAGTTTGCATATCATCGCTGTTGGGAAGAAACCTCATATCTCCTTCAACTCTTTTATATTTTTCCATAAATGAAAATCCTACTTCATCTTTGTGCTCAAGCAATAGTAGCAACATCTTTAGCAAATTTTGAAGTAGTAAAAAAGGGGGTACAGTGAAGGTGTTTCTGTGGGTTTTATACATATTTTTAACCAATAAAAAGCTTAATAAATAATTATAAACAAGCCCCCTATGCAGAACATTCATGGGGGACCCGCAGTGAATCCTTGTTCCCAGGGCCCAGAATATGGTGCGACACCCCTGCGAGCAGCCATAACAGTCCAGTGTGCAGGGGAACAGCAGAGCCACACACGGAGGATCACATTGATTAAGGCCTGCTGCTCCTAGCTCAGTGATGTGGAGGATTAGGCTTTAGCTAATAAATGTTTCAGTTGGAGCCAGACGTGGATCAAACTGTGAGAACGGCTCCTAGATGGCCCTGCTCTCTGAGGGATCAGCCTCATTCTCCTTAAGACCATTAAAGGAGTTGTAGTTCACCCCAAAAGGATTTGTTTCCCCCCTATTAATTACTCGTGCCATGGAGACTTGAGTTCAATAATATTTTTTGGTCGCATTCCTAAGAAAAATAAAACAAAACAGTAACTTTGCCCCCATTGATTCCAGATGGGGACCCAAATGCATTTGGGTCCCCATCCGGAATCAATGGGGGCAAATTTATTGTAATCAAATTATTGTCTTAGGAATGCGACAAAAAACTAAAAATATTATTGAACTCAAGTCTCCATGGAATGAGTAATCAATAGGAAAAAAAAGTAATTTTTGGGGTGAACTACTCCTTTAATACCTGGAATTATTTTCTACTTTCGCTATTGAAAAATAGCAGATTTAAAAGCTCACAGCACAGCACTCGTGCCACGCTGCGAGCTTGTAGTTCTGCTATTTTTGAAAAATCATGAACATTTGTGCAAATCTTTGAATATACATACCCTGTATATATTTTAAAGTGAACATTTGTAACTCAAATATTTGCTTCTGATACATATTTTGACATATTTTCACCGGTGGTCGGTGGCCAAATACATATAATTCTAGGTGGTCCTTGACTTACCACTGACGTAGAAACATGCGTTTTTCAAAAACCTTAGGAGGATTTTGAAGACATAGAATCGGGTTGAAATATTCAAAGACTTGCAAACACACATATTCTGTTTATACCATTGTGCAATTATGCAGCTCAATTGTGTTCTGATTTTTAACCACTTTCAACCTGGCATCACTATTTTTGGCAAAATAATCAAACATTTTCCAAATGTTTCAAAAATAGCAGATCTAAGCTGCAACAACACGCCACTTACTAATAAAATAAATTGTAAGAATTGCAGATCTATTGCTCACACATCGAATGAAGAACTTCAAACCTTTTCTAAAAGAGATGGTCAACAAGCTCACAACACATCAAATCTAAGTTTTAACAAATTCATTAGAAAACGTTGCAATTGTTTTTACAAAACTTCAGTCAAAAAACACCCAGTGGTCTAGGAAACTCCAAATTCGGAATCGCATTGGACCCAAAAATCTGGCATCTGTCAGGCTCTAATTCTTATTGGCCTCTCTCGCTCTCTCTCTCAGCTGTTATTATGACAGCCACTACGGATCATCTCACTAGCAGTTCTAGGCCCTCCAGCCTCCACATCATTAGGTGTCCATCTGTCAGCCTGCTAACAGGTTCCCACTAATGTGGCCAAGAGGCTCCATTCACTGCACTGCATTCCTCACCAACCAGCAGCATTCAGTCCTCCTCAGTGGTGGTCAAAGTACTCAACCCGAGTACTTGAGTCAAAGTACTCCTGGTCAAATATTACTCGACTACAAGTGAATGTTTTACATTATATTAATTAACTTAAAGTACAACAAGTAGGCTATGAACTTTCTTTTTTTAAACTACATTTATTACTAGTATACGCCTCAGGGCGACAGACAAGCGACCGCAAGGTCGCGCTATGTCTTGGCCATCTGGCCAGTGATGTATATCGGACCAGTTACCTGGTACCCATATATGGAGATCCATGTACTGTATATGGAGATATGCTGTGAGAGCCCAAACAGCTTACTCAGTTATTCGTTATGTGAAAGTCTATGAAGCCTATGATGTCTATGACATCTGACAATCATACCCTTTTATGCCCATTCATGGATATCCCCGTCTGTAGAACCAGCCACCCAGATATGGGCTGTCTTGGCCATATATGGATTCTGTTAGTGTGCAAATATTTGAGTTAAAAATATTTGCTTTAAGAATAGAAGATTTGCACAAATGTTTCACGATTAAAGATCTAGCAGATAGCAGATCTACAAGCTCACTGGGCGTCCATTCTCGCAGCGCTATGAGCAGGTTGTTACTTGCATGGTTTCCTCCGCCATCGGTGTGTGAATGGGTGAATGTGAAATACATTGTAAAGCGCTTTGGAGAAAAGCGCTATATAAATGCAGTCCATTTACAATACTGTACAGCAAAGTATTACATAAGGCTTTTAATCAGACAAATCAATTGGAACAAAAACTGCATGTCCTCCTGTTGATTAGTTACTATATAAAAGAAAGAACAAAACTAAATTACCGTATGTTTAATCCAGAAATAAATCAACATAATAATCACATTTAATCGATAGTTGCAGCCGTAGCCACATGTGCTGTGTGTGTGGTGACACCAGACCTGCTGCCACATGCGCTGTGTGGATGTGCGCGCGCGTGCGTGCGTGCGTGCGTGCGTGCGTGCGTGCGTGCGTGCGTGTGTGTGTGTGTGTGTGGGGTAACTCTATCTGTGAGGGGGGAGTAGGGGGTGGGGGGTGTACAGCCATGGCTGGGTAATGGAAAGGTCATTTAGCCAATCCCCCAGGTAGGAGGGCCGGCCTGACATGGCTCGTTTGTCACAGTTCAATAACTGCCACCCCAGGGAGGGTGTGTGTGTGTGTGTGTGTGTGTGTGTGTGTGTGTGTGTGTGTGTGTGTGTGTGTGTGTGTGTGTGTGTTTTTGCATGAAAGAGACAGAGAGAAAATGGAATAGGGGAGTGTGTGTGTGTGTGTGTGTGTGTGTGTGTGTGTGTGTGTGTGTGTGTGTGTGTGTGTGTGTGTGTGTGTGTGTGTGTGTGTGTGTGTGTGTGTGTGTGAATATGTGTTCTGTGTGAAAGAGAGAGAGAAAATGGAATAAGGGAGTGTGTGCGTGCGTGTGACGTGCACGCGTGCCTGCCTGTGTGTCTCTTTGCTGGTGGTCCCACCCACACCCTGATGATCACACAGCTGATTCCCAAATCCTTTCTCCACCAGGCAGCAGAACCCTCCAATAAGACTCTGGGGGGCCTTTTCCACCAAAAGAACCTTGGTTCCAGAACCAGTGCCGGTTCAACTTTCTTGGAACCTTGGTTCGTTCTTGCGAACCGGCTTGCGTTTCCACCAGATTTAACCATGGTTGAACCAGAGGAACCAAGGATTTTGTGGTTCCCGTTAGGAACCAACTTTTACGGTTCGGAACCAACTCCGGTTCTCGGTGGAAAAGTTCACCTCTGGTTCATCCCATAGGCGGGAGAAAGAACCAGAACCGGTTCTTTGCCGGTGGAAAAGGCCCCTGGGTGTCAGAGTCACCAGAAGCACTAGCAGGAGCCCTGAACAGCCCCACATCTAGCTCAGCCTGCAGCCTTCCACTGTGGCACAATGATGATGATGCACCTGAACTGAGATGGAATCAATTACCATTTAAGGCAGGGGTCTTCAACATTTTCAGGCCAAGGACCCTTTAGCTGAGAGAGAGGTGAATCAGGGCCCCCCATTGCATATTGCATAAAATTGTGTCGCAGATTAAAAATGTTCATAGATTTTTTTAGACAGTGTATAGACTTGTTTGACAGCACTGTTATGTTCAAGGAGTAGGCTAATGTGTATTTTCAGACATTCAACCACTTGAACGGTCAAATACTTTAGTCTAATCTTCTTTTCCCTCTACAAACCTCTTTGCCAAAAACAGCCGATCTAGATCGTCTATTTTTGGCTAATGTTCCACTCAAAATAGGGATGCTAGGGTTCACATGGTTAATGTAAAAAATGAAATCCTATCACACAAAGATTTGGCAGCCCCCTTGTAGTAACTCTGAGGACCCCCTAGGGGTTCCGGACCCCCTGTTGAAGACCCCTGATTTAAGGCATTTAGCAAACACTCTAATCCAGCGCGACCTACGAGCAACAAATAATTAGACGTATTACATCCCACAGGGGAACTTCACCCAGCTGAGTGCTTCTCAGGGGGACCTTCTGCTGCCCAAACAAGCTCTCTACTCATCCAGCTATGGCTGTCCCTTAAGTGCAAGATCAGAGTAAATGCCATGAACCCTATAGTCGACAGAACGTGCTTCCAAGAAAGTAAACAACAAATATAGCATCTCTATACAATACCAACATGCATTTGTGGTCAATTATAAAAAAAATCTAAATAACAAATCACACTAGGCGACAATAAGGAATGGATACAGTTGACAAGAAGAGAATCCAATCTATAGTGCTCACATGATCTGACAACCTATCAATGTAGATCTCTTTTGATAAGAGGCATTCTGGGTACACTATAAGTGCATGGAACAATGGTGAAATTGCATTCTATTAATCTATTAATGTAATGGAATACAAAAAGTAAAACTCCAGCACACTCATAGTAGCAACACGTGTGAGGTGCTTGTTTCAAGAATACATTATGAACATTGGCATACTGTTACACAGCAAGAGGTTAAATCACATAATTAGCGTGACAGACGTGAAAATGTGTGCAAATCTTTGAATATAGGTATTTTTTAAGCGAACATCAAATTTTGCTTCTGGGGGGGTCCCTGGAACTAAATATTTTGAGATGGGGGTTGGTTTGTGGCTAAATACATATCATGTTGGGGGTCCTTCACGTGAAAAGGTTTGAGCACCACTGACATAGAAACATAGGTTTTTCAAAGACTTGCACAAATTTTCACAATTTAAAACAATTAGCAGATCTACAAGCTTGTATATCTGCTATCTTTCAATAGTTAAAGCACAACATAATGCGTTCCTTCCTTCTAAATGGGTTAAACCGCCTCCCCCTATGAAGAACATTCATGGGGGGCCCGCAGTGAATCCTTGTACCCAGGACCCAGAATTTGGTGCGAGACCGTGCGACACCCCTGCATGTGAAACCACTCAAATCTGCCCCCAACCAATCCCCAAATATGACTTTTCCTTTTATCAAACTAAATTCCCTTAAGCCTGGGACGTCTGTATTGATCTGAAGCAGCTGTGTTAAACTGTATTTAGGTGTGTGATAGAGTGATCCCTGGATGAACTGAGAGAGAGCACCTTCACATTTTCACACATATGCTATTGAGCGATTGGTGAGACTTATTCCCTTCTCACTCCGAAAATCAATATGCTTTCATGTGCTCGTTCATGTGTCTGCATGTCTTCCCCCCAGAGGTGCCCGAGGCACAATGTGAAAGACAACAGCCATGACAGAATTCTGAGATTTATTTTTCGGCCTGTCATTTGTGGGCCACCCCATGGTGATCTGAGAGACCTGTGTTGTTGTGTGGGCTCTTGACTCAGGAAAGATGTTGTATGCAGAAAATGGTGAAGTGTGCCTTAGAGAGGTCTGTGTCTCCCTCTTCTGGGCATCACATAAGATTACAAAGTCATATCCAGTGTGGTACAAGTAAAGAGAGCACAGTAGAACCTGATGCACTGTACGGCAGACAGTGGCTCTCAAAGTGGGGTCCGGAAACGCTCAGGGTCCCCTTAAGTGTCCCCAACAAAATTAGTTAACAATATAATAAATCAGTTTAACCACTTTCTTGAATTGTTCTGAATAGGCTATATCATTATTTTTTTATATTTATATATTATATTTTTTTATATTTTTTCACCCAGTGCCAATTGCCTATCCTGGTTACTGCATGTTTTTGTGAGGGTATCTACCCTATGAGACACAGGGTGAACATGTAAACTCCACACAGAAAGGCCCTTTCACCAACCCCACCTAGGGTGTGGGCGCTGATGACGCGAAGGAGGGAACACGCCCCAACCGTCCCCCGGCGAGAATTAAACCCAGGACCTTCTACCGTGGACCCTTAATAGGATAGCTATATTCTAAATAAATATTGTGTGTGGGTCCCTGTCCCGCAGCAAAATATATATTAATTTGGGGGTCCTTGACTTGAAAAGGTTCCAAAACCCCTTCTGTAAGGAACATAGTATGCATGCTGCAGTTGCTTGTTGAAATCAATGCAAGAGCAAACAAATACAAACAAGACGGTCTATGACTCCATTATTTGGGCAAGGTTTCAGCCCAATCCGACTGCCATTGTTAAAGGGCCACTTCACCTCTGGGGCAACCAGATCCATGAGTCATCATGCAGCATCATACTATGCAAAATGCATCATCATTCATGCTGAAATACTAAAATATCTCAAAACACAGACTGAACACAAAAAATAACTCAGGATCGTGATGATCTTGTCCCAAACAACAATAAAATAAGATCTGGTTGTCCCAGAGGTGAACTGGCCCTTTAAGGCTGATAGTAATCATTGCTATCAAACGCTTGTTCAGTAACAGGGCTCTCCCAGGTCTATATGTGTCACATCACAGTGAGATGCACTCAGCAACAGCGTTGATCTGAAATCAGATGAATCCGCCAAAACTTAGTTGAGGAAAATATGTATAAATTAAAATAACAGAATCTGAGGTTCATTTAGGGTAAGGGAATTGCCATTCCCTTACCCTAAATGGCACCCATCCAGTTGTGGAAAAATACTCAAATGTTTTACTTAATCATCAATACTGCAATGTATAAACACTCTGTTACAAGTAGAAGTAACTAAGGAATTCAAAATGTACTTGAGTAAAACTATAAAAGTATTGGCATCAATAAGTACTTAAAGTACCAAAAATGAAAGTACAAAATGTTTGAAAATAGCAGATCTACAAGCTCACAACGTGTAGCATGTGAGCTTGTAGATCAGCTATTTTCAAATATCCTATGTATAAAATAGGGCTAAAGGTGGTTAATGGAGTAAAAGAACATTTTTTGGATCTAGAATGTGGAGTAGAAGTAAAAGTACTGACAATTGGAAATACTCCAGTAAAGTAATGCACTTACTTTACAACACTGCACCCATCATAAATTAAAAATGTGCCATAATTTAAAATGCTCTCTGCAATCATCCTTTCTTCACATCAACAGAGACAATCTTTCAAATGCAGTTGAGAAGATGGGTAAGCTTGAAGCTAACAAACTCATATTTTTTGACATCACAAAAGCCAAGGTATGTTGAAGTTGAGAGAGAATTGTATAACTTTGTTATCAGTCGATGACGCAATTCTGATGTCTAACTCACTTCTCAATGTGGGGTCTGGGGAGGGGAGGGGGGACCCCCCCAGGGGATCCACAGCTAAATGATTGATAAGTATAGGATCCAAATGGACACTTATTTGGTTCCATTTGTACTGTGTTAGAGTTAAAACACCTGAGGATTATACAGTGTAGTTTGGGGTGAGAGAGAGAGTTAAAAAACACTTTTTAAATTATTTACAATAATGGAATGTAAAATGTAAGCCAACAAAAGGCAAGGCAAGAAACAATGTAAACAAATATGCAGAATCAATGCATCAAACAATAACCTTCTTCCATTACACCAGGAGTTTTTTCTTTTTTTGCCAAGCATAGCAATAGGCTTAGCCTATCATATTAATTGGAACAGCATTTTAACTAAATTAATAATGCTTCAACCAACCAACCAACCAACCAATAAACAAATGAGGCTTACCTTATGAATTGAAACTTCCTGCAGAGTGTCGTTTGCATGGTTTGTGTGGAAAAGCATGGTGACGCAGCGAGCTGCAGAGGTTAGTTATCCAGAAAGTTCCCAACTGTCTCATTGTAAATAAACGTCATTATAGTTGTCTTCAGAGGGTTGATAAACTTTGGAGTTGGAGCTTTATATATACTCTATGGTTGGAGCACACACCTGCTAGCATGCTAGGCTACTTACATCACCAGGCAGTTTGTCTTAATAAATAAACATTCATGTTGTATTGTGTGCCGTCTTTTCTCCTGGTGCACCGTAGTCCATTGATGGATTATTATTATGGCAAAACACAAACTGCAATAAACCACACGGGAAAAAAGAAGAAAAATATAATTACATCAAAATTATAATAATACAAATAATAATAATCGGTAATTTAATTGAAAATGTGTTAACAATTTTTGTTTAAAGTATTTCCTTTGTGGATTGTCCACAAGATGGCGGTGTATTACCAAGTAAGTAGGTTTAAACAAGCCATATTTATTATTCTATTAGCTTATTTATTCATTTATTATGAATAGGCCAACCTTGAGTATCCTCACCTGTACATTTGTCCAGCACACTTTCATAATATACCTACCTAAACCTAGACACTTGTTTTGTTTTGTTTTGTTCTCATTCATCACCTTTCAAATAATAACCAGTGGTGTATGGACAAAGTAGATAGATACCTTTATTATCCCACGGGGGAAATTCAGTAAAGTAGCCTACTCAACCTGCAGACTACTTGAGTCAAAGAAGTAGGCTATCTATACTCCTGCCTGGTCAAATATTCCTATATATTACTACTAGTGAAAGTTGCTCGGTCAAATGTGAACTTGAGTTAAGTATTGGAGTAGGCCTATTGCTTTTATAATAGCTTAATATAAAATCATTTTAGAAATGTATCAATCAAAGTTTATCAATCAAAAATATAAATAAATAAATAACAGTGAAAACAGTAGTTTTCAAGCTCACAAAGCCTTGCATTTATGCATTGTTGTGTGTGTTGCTTGTGAGTGACATCACTTCACCACAGGGTTGATATGTTCTTCCTTATTCACATGAGTCAGTTCAAGCACTGGACAAACCAAACCCACTGCCTTCAGCTGTAGTCACTGCATGGATTAGTTCACCCACAGCCACACACACAAGTGCTTCTACAGTATCTAGGGCTTACATGTGAGGAGAAATCATTTAGTTTAAATAGTCGTGTTGACTTAAAACAGCACTGAGGGGAAACTATAAGTTTAAGGAAGTAACAACAATCAGAATGACACGCTTGTTGTTCAAAGATGCTTTTTGGGTAAGTGTGGTCTGTTCTACTGTTCTGCTACTTGCTACTAATGGATGATGGCAGAAGAGGTTGTACTTAATGCCCAATCAAAGTTTATACTGCTGTATAACATTTTATTTGAATGGATTATCTGAAATACTTGAAAAGCAGTTAGTATACCGGTAGTTTGTAGTTGTACATGTGTTGTTTTATAGATAAAAGGGGATATTAAGCCTATGTTCATTGTATGACAAATAGTTGATCTACAAGCTCCCAAAATCAGCATTTATTTTTGTCTATTTTTGCAAAAATAAAATACATTGAGACACTTATTGCTAATAAGGATGCCAGGGGTTAATATGGTTCACAGGGTTTATAACACATTTATACAATTGTTAAATTGTGATATTATATCAAACACACACTCTACATTTCTGAAAAGGAAATGTAGTTACACTGAATTAAAGTTCAGTGAATTAAAATTCAGTGTAACCAGAAGCAGGGATTAAACGTATCCCAACCAGCCAAAAACAGATAATGACAGAGACGGGATAAATTCAATTCAAAGGCATTGGCATGAGAAAACATAGGTTTACATTGATATGCAGAGGCATCAATCCCTCCCAGCAAACCAACCCTGTGCTAACCTGTCTGTCAACCGATGGGAAGGTCCCCAGAAAAGTTAAAATAACATCAAAATCTTGAACCACTTTAACCCTATTGGCTATTTTCAAAAGAATCTTGAATAAAATATCAAAACCCTTTTTGAAACATTTTAAGAAAAGATGTTCTGTCATGTGCCATTACCTGTGGTTGTTTATTGTTTATGTGAGTACCATGTGCCAGATAATATATGTTTGTAGAAATAAAAACTTTAATTACAAAAAAGAAAAATGGTACGGGGAGTACCCTAGCACAACATATTTTCAGAATGAGGCCTGTGTCTGCATCTACATGAAAACGTTTGAGAACCACTGTTATAGAGAAGGAAATGTTGCCATATCACACCCACCCCACAAGTTTATCTTAGTGCAAGTTCTGCATTTTTACTGCTGGCTATACATCTTACTTCCCAGGAGTTAAAAGCATGTTGTAACGTGTAGCTCAATGTCGGGTCCGGGGGCCACCGAGATTTGGCGTGACGTTGAGAACCAGTGTTGTAACAGAATGGAAGCTGTTGTGCAACGCCGCCAGTTACAAATAAATGTCACTACGTTTCCTCTGCCTCTTACAGGGCACAGACTTCACCAGTCACTCTGTTTCCTCTCCCTCTTACAGGGGACAGACTTCACCAGTCACCCTGGATACAACGCTCTGATACAGAGGCTGCGAGACGGCAGGCGGACGTGCAAAGATGTGGAGGAACTGTTCAAGATGAGGTAGCTTCTATGTAGGCCAGTGGTTCTAAAAAAGACAGGTCCAGGGACCCCTAAAGGTTATGGGGGTCCCCAGCAAAATGTGTTAATATCTTTTACATCACAATCAGCTTAACCACTTTATATAACTGACTCTATACTTAGGCTAGATCAACTTTAAATGTGAACAATTTGGAATAATTTAGAAACATTATGTAAAACCAAACATCAAAGTAGGTACAGCTATTGACAAGCAACCCCATTACGAGCTCAAAGAAGGCAGTTTGAATAGAAGGTCATTCCGAGCCCACGGTCCAAAATAAATAGAATTCTTTTGTCAGCCACAGCACGCAAAGGGAGCACAAAGTAGCCAGCCAGGTGTTTGATCTGAGGTTAAGGGAATTATTGATCAAAACAAACTTTGAGAAAACGTAAGAGGGGAGGTTTCCAAGGATGGCTTTGTAATAATAATGGATTGCATTTTTATAGCGCTTTTCTAAGCAAGTTGCGAACTCAAAGCGCTTTACTTTGTAAAAGCTAAAGATGACCACCCGACTAGAGCATACAAGTACAATGATCTGATGGGTCCTGAATGCAGAGTTAGATACAATGTAACCATTGCAGTGGGGAAAGCACATGTATGCACATTGCCATAGTGTAGCTGACATCAAAATACAGCATTCCTGTGTTAGCTGATCTTAGTGAGAGAGAAAGATTAAAGTACAGTATATGGTAAGGGTTGTAATGGTGCTATTTATGAGTTAATTTCATTAAGAGCCCTGTGAAGCTTGAGCGTACAACAAACTTTGAGCGCTTTGCAGGGACGTGCTGGCCATTGGGAAAAGCGGGAAAACTCCCGAACGGCCGGTTCATTTCCGGCCGGTCCAGGCCGGCCATTAGGAAAAAAATAAAAATAAAATGTCGGCCTTCGTTCCATTTTGGGGGCTGGGCGGCCAACAAAGTAAATCGTCACTGTCGGGCAGAAACCTTGTATCTCAAAGTTTCAAATTTGTACATTTTTTCGCAAAGCCCTGCTTCATCATACAAGGCCGTCGCACAAAAGTAGTGAAAACAGCAGATCTATAAGCACACAACGCCTCGCGTGCGAGGCGTTGTGTGCTTGTAGATCGGCTGTTTTCACTAGTTTAAATCATTTTTAAAATGATAAATACAAAACAAACAGTTTTGGACATACAAGGTTTCCACCCGACGAAATATAACTCATGTAATTGGCCCCACTCGCTTGTCACTTGTCATGATCTGAAATGGCAAATCTTTGAGTAGCAGCGGCGCTATGGAGAGAGATCTCTCTCTATAGCGCGCAATGAGGGCCTCTCCAACTCTTTTTCCCGGGCTGAATCAGGGGCCCAGCACGTCCCTGGCGCTTTGTGCCAAGATGTAGGCCAGATGTAGGCCACGCTTCAGAGCCCGGACAAAGCCAGATGTTTGAGCTTAGCTCCTTCCAGGAGTTCCGCTCAAAAATGAAGGTCTTCCAATTCTTTCGAATAGAATACTGTATCAGTCACCAGAAGCAGGGATTTGTTTAACTTTTCAATGAGTCTAACATGGTTAACATGGGGTTTGAAGTTGAATAGGCTTATTTAGGAGGGGGGCGTGTCTGATGACGTGACTGACAAATACTTTTCTGGGGGTCTACTCAAGCATGAGTAGACATCAAAATGACCCCACTGAAGTGTTTTAAAGTGAAACTCTCCTTTAAGGATGTATGTTGTGTGCCTAATGAGGTTGTGTGCCCTAAGAGAGCTTTATAATTCTCTCCACAATGTCCACTACTACAGGGCTCTAGCAGAGGAGAAGTATGGAAGGGAACTGGTGACTATTGCTCATAAAGCCGGAGCTAACACAGAGATCAGGTAAACTTATTGCTAGTCATCTTTTTAGACATGAACACAAATTAACATGTTTGTATTGGATACTGTACATGTTGGCAGCTTCCACTGACGCACTGAAGCAGTGTGTCAATGAGTCACGTGTGTGTGTGTGTGTGTGTGTGTGTGTGTGTGTGTGTGTGTGTGTGTGTGTGTGTGTGTATTCAGAGCTGCATTCGTTCTAAAATAAGCTTATTGTTGTTCTATGGAGAGTTGGAGACACATACAAGCTTTGTATTTGGATTAATTTGCACACATCTTTGAAATGTCCTTTTCCCGTTGCATGCTGTGCCCACGCATGCAAAACATGATATAGTATAGCTGGGAAATATGTTGATATTGTATTGACATATAGATATTTTCTGGGATTTTGGTAATTTTGTGATGGCATAAGTGTTGTCTTTTACTGGTGTTAGTTATCCTGGTTCCAGCCCATAGACCCACCCACTCTCAGAGTGGACTGTTTCTCTGGTCTGGAATTGTGTTCATAATGATTTCTGGAGCCGAAATGACGGCTCCTCCAATTAGCGCAGGGGGTGGGGGTGGGTTTAACAAATAACCAATCCGTGCTGTCAAAGTCCCTCCCCTCCAGAAATCCCTCAAACAGGGCACAATGTCAGACTCAAGCTTCAGCTGAGTCTGAAATCAGGCTAGGTGTTAGTCACTTCTGCCTTAATTTATACTTTCTATATATTTCAAAATGAGTAAAAAAAAACACACTCTCTCACTGATGATTCTGTAATATATATTTTCAGCACATTGAAGGCGTCATTTGATCAGCTCAAAGCACGTAAGTTTTTCTGTTCAACTGGAATGTACAGAGTTATTAACTGTACCTCTATTAGAGTTATTACCTAACTCACCGCATCTATTTTTGTTATTCGTACATGCACTCATCTGTTATCCCTGCTGTTGTATTTGCTGCCCCAGACATTGAGAACGTTGGGAACAGTCACATCCAGCTGTCTGGGATGTTGAGAGAGGAGGTGAAGAAGATGGAGGTGTTCAGAGAGAAGCAGAAGGAGCAGAGAAAACAGGTAGTTGTTTATATATGTACCTGCAGGACATGAATCCAGTGGTGGGAAAAGTACTCACATATTTTACTTATATTACAAGTAAAAGTCTGGAATTCAAGTGAATCAGTTAAGTAAAAGTATGAAAGTGTTGTAAAATTGTACTTAAGTAAATGTACTTACTTACAGCTCCACAAGCTCAAAACGCATATCTTTGCGTCGTGTTGTTAGCTTGTAGATCAGCTGTTTTCAGGGGAGATTTGGTTTAGAGAGAAATAATGGCAGACCTGTTTCAGACCCATATGGGGGCACTGGTTAAAAAGGCCTAAATTGTTAAATTAGAAAAACTATTGGATGAGCCAAGGGATGAGCCAGTCATTATCCTTTACATAATGACCTAAGAGCTCTATAACACACCGCTGTCTAATCAAAGCCTCAGAGCACCTGGCTGCGCTGCTGTATCCGACAGCCATGTTAACAATGCCATTCACAACTAAATCTTGCTCTCAACAATTATTCTATTTGACCAACACTTCCTTGTTGTCCGAGGCGACCGTGTTTGCCCAGTGGAACACTTATGGAATACTTTCATTACCCTAAGCAAGGAAATACTTTGTTTTGTTGTTACTTTTGGGTCAATTTATTAATTAATGTATTAAGTAGCCGTGAAATAAGCGGGATACTTTACAGCCAGCCTTCATGACACCTCCACCGCTTCTGTGCCTAATCACCCTGTTTTTCAACAATGAGCGGCTGGCTGTAAATTATCTCTTGCATAAAAACCAATAAACAGACAAAAAAGAGCCTACAATGTGCTATATTAATATTAATATGTGATGTTTCTCTTGACATAGTTTGAGGCGATTATGGAGAAGGTCCAGAAAATGAAGGTGTCCCTGTTCAAGAAGACCATGGAGGTAGGTTATTTATTTAAAACTGTAAAACCACTCAAGGGTTTGACATCCATATATGAAACAAATAGAATAACACGACAGAAAAAAGGCACAAACTGGGCTGTAACACGCGCGCGCGCGCACACACACACACACACACACACACACACACACACACACACACACACACACACACACACACACACACACACTCTCTCTCACACAGTGAAGGCAGCAGGAGGGAAGGAAGTAGCCTATAGTGTTCATTGTACAATACAGGAACAAGGGTCGTTGTGATGTGAGAAACATGTCTACTCTGAAACTGACTCACTCACATCGGTCTTGCTTTCACTTTGACTTGATCGCCCCAATGCAGCCCCCCTCTCTCTCTTGCTCTTATGCCTGGTTTATACTTCGTCATATGGCAGGGTTGTGTACAGAAAATAGCAGATCTACAAGCTCACAGCGCTTGTAGATCGGCGACACGTTGTGCAGAGGTGTAGTGTAGTGGGGAGCGCAAGGGAGCAACACTCCCACACTTCTAAAAATAGATTTTTGGTTTTACAAATGCAAGATATATGCTGACACCGCTTTCCACAAATATGCAATATGTATTAGTCCATTTTTTTCAATAAAGAAGTGTTTTAATCGCGTCTGTGGCTTTCACCGGATGCCACTCAGTGGTGATCTAAAATCTGCAACAACAAAAAAAGAAGAAGAAAGCATGCAAAAAATAACACCAATTTGACACCTCTGAAGAATCCCTCCCTTCATCTGATGAGCATGTCAGCGGTCTGATAATAAATTACAGTTGCGGTAGCCATCACATCATAGAGGATATCCGTTTGTCCAGAGATCAAACGGATATCCTTGTGTGTGTTGCAGTTAGGGGTGTCGCACCAAATTCTGGGCCCTGGGTACTTAACTATTGAAAAATAGCAGATATACAAGCTCACAGCGTGGCACAATTTTTTGAAAAACCTATGTTTCAATGTCAGTGGTGCTCAAACCTTTTCATGTGAAGGACCCCCAAAATAATATGTATCTGGCCACGGACCCCCATCTCAAAATATTTAGTTCCAGGGACCCCCCAGAAGCAAAATTTGAGTTTGCTTAAAAAATACATAAGGTGCGTTCGGAAATGCGCACCGGGTGTGTGCTCAGTGTAGTGAGTGCAGTGGGCGGTAACGTTGTACGGTGCACTCAGTGTGGCTTATTTCCGAACGACCAGTTGAAACCTTATTGTCCACTACCTACTTTTTATAACTCTATGGTTGAAACCATAAAACCTTGGCTAGCTTAGCTTTCTCTTACTTTCTTTATACATTGATGTGTGTGAAACTATCAAGCCCAAACGACCAATTAAGCTGCAAATGCTGGATTTGCTTTCATTTCCTCCATTGTTCAACATTGAGAAGCGCTCGAGACCACTGCCATGAAAACCAACCAATCAAAACTCCACACCGACGCACCACACTGCCAAACCCCAACTTCTGAGTAGGGTCGGTCAGTGGATTTCCGAACGACAACGCACCAAGTGCACCGAATAAACAAACAACAACATGGCACACCAGTGCGTTGAGTGCACATTTCCGAACGCACCCATATATTCAAATATAGCTCGCAGCGTGGCACTCTGTGCCGTGCTGTGATCTTGTACAGTATATCTGCTATTTATCAATAGCTAAAGTATAAAATAATTAAGGCCCCTCCACCTTGGGCCCTAGTAACTCAGTCCCACTTTCCCCCCCTTGTGACGCCCCCGTGCCTGGGTGTGTTGCAGTGTAAGAAGACGTACGAGCATCGATGCAGGGATGCTGACGACGCAGAGCAGGCCGCTGAGAGGAACAACGCTACACCCAAACACTCAGAAAAGGTACAGTAGAACAATGTACCAACTCAACTATCCACAGTCACCTTTATTGTCACAACGCAGCCTTAAGGTAAAGAAGTGGGTGGAATTATCTTTTGCCTAAGCTCCATCATTTTCTTTTTTTATTTTCTTTTATTGTATTTTCCCAAAAAAGGAGAAAAGAAAGGGGGGGGGGGGGGGGGGGGGTAGGGAGAGTAGGGAGAGAAAGAAAATCAAACATTAAAGAAGTACTGTATGTATGCCAAAGAGAACAAAAAAACAAACAAACAAGATATCTACATACTGTATATATACAGTACACCGCCCTACTTATTATAACTCTATGTACACAGCTTAAGACCAGCAGTTACAGTACTGTACTGTACATGAGGTTAAACTTAGGGACGATCCATACTCCACTTTTAGAGCCATGTTTAAATCGGTTCGGGGTGTCACAACATCTCGGCAGCACCGAACAGCCGACTTTATGTGGGTACCCACCCCCCAAACCTCTGAATGACGTCATATTGTAGTTTGGACAGAGCCGAACCGATTTAAACTGGGCTATAAAAGTGGAATATGCATCAGCCCATACAGTAAGGTGCCAAATTGGTAATACGTTGGTATGTCCACAAGCACCATGTATTTGCATGAGATTAGACATAAGGTCGGCTACAAACACACACACACACACACACACACACACACACACACACACACACACACACACACACACACACACACACACACACACACACACACACACACACACACACACACACACACACACACACAAAGCAAAATGTTATTCACATGGTGCTGTAGGTCAAAGTAAAGTCTGCACAGAGGAACTGAAAACCTCAACTGCCTGCTTCCCCGAAAGGTTCACAGAAAATTACTGACCTGCCCCAAACTGTCTGTCTCCTAAATCATCTCATCTACAGGCAGGGTAGAAGACCTTTATTAATCCTGTGGGAAATGGTTGCTCAGAAATACTCAGAAATACTCTAATAGGGATTAGGGGTTATAATACGGCTTCCCCACTCTTCATAAGTGGTCCTGACTAATGTTCACAATGAAATAGCACACTTTATTTCTACCCTGTGTGTCTTAGGAAGACTGTAGGTAGTTCAGAAACCCATCTACCAGTGACATCATTGTTAGGCTTCTTTTTTCTTTTATTCTTTTCATATTTAGGTTTTTATTATTGTGAACAAAATGGCTTCCATTATAGCATGGCAACTTTCCAGGAATAGAAAGCCTGCAGTATCTATTAGCTTGGATTCCCCATCGGTGATGTCACTGGCAGACGGGTTTCTGAACTGCCCACAGCCCTCCTATGAGACACAGACTGAGTCGATTTTGTTATTGCTATTTATCATGAACATTAGTGAGGACCAATTACATGAAGACAGGCTGAAAAGTGCTGAAGTCGTCCTTAAAGTGTCTTGCTCAGAGACTTGGTAGTGTAACTGTGAACCACTATTTTTGTACCAATAATTCCCTGATTATAATGTACACGTCATTATGCTGAAGTGGTGTCAAAACCAAGCAATCTACAAGCCTGTATATTGGCTATTCACTATTTATTAAATTATGTATTTATTGTATTTGTTTTATTTTGTTTTCTATAAATCCTTTGCTTATAATGACATGCCCACAATTGGGATGCCAGGGTTAAAGTGGTTAAGCCCTCTCACATAGAATGGCAACAGCAGTGTTGGTTCTCTATACTTCTGTGATTAACTGGTACACCAACCTTTTTAAAAGTATTAGCGTTATATTTACATGTATTTGATGTATACTTATATTATCCATTTAGGAACAATATTGACATTTTAACATGGAGGTGACCACTCTACCTGTATCCCTCATCCAAAAATATGAGAACTGAGCTGAACTTAATCAAACTACTCACATTTTGATTCACTTACTGAGTGTCACTTCCCCTCTAGTGTGTGGGGCGTTCATGTGTGAGCATACTGTATTATGTACTTGTATTACTGTATTTGTGAGTGGGACAAATTTATAGTAGAATTAGAGACAAACAATAATACGTTGGGAGGACAATTTTCCTGGTCCTCACAAGAGTTATTTTATGTATGATTAGGAAGAGATTCAGGTTGTGGTTAGGATTAGGATTAGGATTAGGCATATTTAGAGGTTAGGTTTAGGGGCTGAGCTACAAGCTCACAATGCATCACATTGCGATGTGTTTGACTTTGAACATCTGCTATTTTTGGCTTCGGGTTTAGAGTTAAAAATGCTCAAATAAGCTTCAAATCGCCGTCCTAAAATGTCCTCACAAACATGTGTTTTGTGTGTTTTTCCCCCCAGATTCAACACAGAGCCAAACATTGCAGACAGGCTGCAAATGAAGCAGGTGTGTGATTCTATTTACTCATTTTTTGTAAAAGAAAAAAAAAACTTTGAGATTTATTGGTAAATATTTGTACAGTATTTAAACACATGGTTTGGCTTACATTAGGCTACATTTTAACAGTCCCCATGTAGAGAATTGTAGAACGTGCTCAAATGGTTATTAGTATCACTTCTTGATTCTATATTCTTTAACTTGTATACTGTAGCTATGAGTCAAAAACAGAGATGATGGAAACAGAGATCATGGCATGATGTCATTACAGGAAAAATTCTGCTGAACATGTTGCACTTAAAAAATGACACGTTTTCATTAACCAGACATTTCCAGCTGAAGTGAGCAACACTTTGTTGAACAGGGTTGCATGATGAAGCTTCTTTAAAACACGTCAGGGGTCATTTTAACATACTCAGGCTTTTGTGTGCGCCCAAGACAGTTTTTAAGTTACTTGATATTTGATATTCATTTGATCAGAACCCCCCCCCCCCCCCCATTCCTACATAAGCCCATTGAACTTCAAACTCCATTTTAGACTCATGGAAAACCTTTAAATCACACTTCTACTGTACCTGCGATTGACCGTTTCACACTGCAGTCACACAGCCTCAAGTTCCATAGATAGAAAACGTTATTATAGTGTCACTCCTCAGACAATACATTTAAAACAGCATATTTCATTTATCACAGTTTGAGGACCACTCACTAGGAGTTGTGAGACACCTTTTAGTTGACAAAAAATGAATTAAAACGTACTTTAACCCATTTAGGCCTAACTATATCAGAAATTAACCTACAAAAAAAATATGTTGCTACATACTGTTCATGTACTGTAAGCCCCTCCCATACACTAAAATGTGTTCCCGGCCTGAGTACTAGCTTATGAAAAACAGTTACACATTTAAAAAGGAATCAAGTAATACAAAATTAAAATCCAAATCCATATACACAGAGTAAACTAAATAAACAGTGGGGCAGTTTATGGACCGGTACTTAGAAAAGCTAATCTTCTTTTTAAGATGAGATGGCACATTCGATTGTACAGTCAGTGTTTACCAGATACAATTACATTCAGTTTATTATGGTCATCAAGATCATTAAAAAGTTCTACCTGTTGTGATATTGAAAGGAATAGCTCAGAACAGATGTCATTGTAAAGATCACAGTGTAATAGGACATGGGTCTCACATTCAATAATATGTTTGTCTGTTTCCATTGTCTGACAGAGAAGCTCTGCGTGGACAGCTTCAGTGAGCTAGAGAATGCTCGACAGGACTGGGAAGAGACGCACAGAAGCACGTGTGAGGTAGGGTAGGCCTGCTGGCTGCTGTACATTAACACAACCTTGTATGTCCCAATCTGTCAACTCCTTTTTTCTTGAGGGATTACAGTATGTAGTCCAGTGGTGTAAAGTAACTAATTAGATATACTTAAGTACTGTACTTAAGTACATTTTTGGATTATTTGTACGTTACTTGAGTAATTCCAATTTCCAATACTTTTACTTCTACTCCACTACATCTCGGATCGAAATATTGTACTTTTACTCCACTGCATTTATTTGAAAACTATTAGTATTTCAGTTACTAGTTACTTTGCAGATCTAAATTATAATATTATAAAACATACATGAACCACTTTAGCCCTATTGTATACCTTGGCTATTTGAAGATAGCCGATCTACAAGCTCACAACGCGTCGTTGTGATCTTGTAGATCTGCTATTTTCAAACATTTTGTACTTTTACTTTTGTTACTTTAAGTACATTTTAATGCCAAAACCTTCATACTTTTACTCAAGTACATTTTGAATTTAGTCACAAGCCTACATTTCATTGGTTCAATTGTTTCAAAACAGACACACTTAACCACTTTCACTTCTCACTTTCAAACTTTTACATTATATGAAATTGACATAAATAGGCGATTTATGAGCTCACAGCTTTTTAGATCACCTATTTTTTCCACCTTTTGCGTGACACTGTTTGACCTAAACACAGATGTTGATGGAATATGGAGATACAAGGTTTCTGCCCGACAGCAACAATGACTTGTTTCTCAGCAGCCCAGAACAAGGGGCTCTGCAAACCACACCACCACACTCACCACATCCCCTTTATCTGCTTAACACTATGACTCCCAGAAACAGCTTCTGACATCTTGTTGAACACAGAAACACCATGTTAGTTTTATGAATGTCTATGTGTTAGTTTTTGTTTCATTCTGACTTTTTGTTTTGTTTTCAATTCCAATTTAGTTTTTCTTTTCTTTTTTTCCCCTTTTTTTTGAGGGGGGGGGGGGGGGAGGGGGGTTGCTAGTTAAGTTTTTCGTTTTTGAAAAAAGCTTAGTTTTAGTTTTAGTATTTAGTTTTATTATTTAGTTTTATTTAGTCTTAGTCCCACCAAACTTTAATTCAGCCTATGCAGGCGCATTATGCCAATGCCTTTCAATGTTTTTTGGCAGAAATCCTCAAATGGCAACAGACCGCTCTGTTCCCATTCTGCATAGGCAGAATTAATGTTCTGTGTGACTGCACCCTAAATATTCTAGTTAGTATGCCTTTTCATTGAAAAGAGATCAACACTACACAAAAACACATGAAACAAGCAAACGGTAACATAATAAAATGCAATACAGTCTTCCACCTATGACCATTGGTAGTATTTGCAAACAGTACACATAATGATGTGTCTCTGTTGTTAACCCATAATGCAAGTAATGCATCATTCTTTGTAGATTTTCAGCATTAATCAAGGTAAAATAATGTGCCTTAGCAAACACCAAGATGCGCACGCGCACGCACGCACGCACGCACGCACGCACACACACACACACACACACACACATACACGCTCCCCCCAAAACATGCTTGCCCTGGGTCAAATCCGGCGACCTCGCAACGGTCGCCACCAGATATTTCTAAAGGTAACCTCATTAAAAAAGTATCCTCAGTAAAACTATGCCTAAACCTAACCGTATTCCTAAACGTAACTAACATCAATAAAACTATGCTTAAACCTAACCTTAACCTCAGTAAAACAAATACAAGAACTGCAAATGGGCGCGAGTGTGTTTTGGGGGGAGTGAGCGTTCCGGTTACAGTTGTAAGCATCATGCATATTACATCATATTCATGTTCCATGTTTTCAGGTGTTCCAACAACTGGAGGGAACCCGCATCAGCACCCTGAGGTGTGCCCTGTGGGACCACTGCAACCTGTTCTCCATGCAGTGTGTGACAGATGATGAGGTGAGAACACAAGTTTAGTCTGTTTTAGTTGGACATTTATTTCTATCCAATCCTAGCCTGGAACGAGTTGTTTTTGAGCAGTGCTCCTGGAAGGAGCTAAGCTCCAACATCTGGCTTTGTTCGGTTCCCAAAAAATGTCAGGGCCCCAAAAAATGTGATGCGCCATTGCGCCTAGATATGGCCAACATCTTGGCATAAACAGCTCAACGTTTGGTGTATGCCCAGGGTTCCATTGGCCAAGCTTCACAGGATGCGCTGTGATTGGCCAGCGGGGCGCTTGATGAAATTAACTCATAAATAGCAATAGCACTGCTCACTTCACACAAGGTGTGATTCTTTCTTTGAATATTGGGAGAGAAGACTGGACAGTGGTAGTGGGTTTGTCACAAACAAATGGCTATGGTGAAATTAATGACAAAGTTATTTTCAATGAATTGCAATTCTTTCTTTTTTTTCAGTGAGCACTATGTTTATTGCAATTAGCATATATCTCCATTCTGCTGAGGTTCATGGCTCATAAGTTTGCTTGTGTATTGAATCAACTTGGTCCCCTCAAGGCTTGAAATGTTACATGTGCCCGAAGACCAAAAGCCTAATATTGCCCCCACCCAAGGGGAGATTCCCTCTTAAGCTAGTAGTTAAAGGGGAGAACCGATTTTCAACACTGAACTATGTCATTAATATACCTTTGAGTTATGTGGAAATACAACACAGAAGTGGACTTTTCTCATTTCCACATAACTCGGTATATTAATGACATAGTTCAATGTTGAAAATGGGTGGTTCTCCCCTTCAAGATGCTAGTGTCCCTTCTCACATGAGAAATAAGGGTTTGAAACAAATAAGGCAAGGTCAGAGCGTTAAGTCACATTTTCTTTATATACTGTCTGCTATGATAGTGTTACCCTTTTGTTCTGAGAGGGACATGACAACTGAATGTCCGTCTATGATTAAGGTCTATCTATCCAGCACTTCCTTGTATCAGACACTTGAGCCAAAGTAAAGTTTACTTTGCCTTAATGAAACATGTGCATTAACTGTGCTAAAGCAATAAGCTAAGAAGCCATAGTTTACAGATCCTGGCATGTTAGAACAGCTATAGGGGTGTTTTTTAGACAGTGGATTCCTCCATTCAATACAAGTTGGTTTCATAAACAAACCACGTCAAGAGTTCCAATTCACCCCATGATCTAATAAAGAGAGTAATCTATCATGAAACATTACAAATACATTACTAAACACAAGATGAACACAGTAGAGCAGGAAGTCCTGCAACAAAAGGAATTCAAACCACAAACTGAACAACACATGCCATGTGATTTATCACCATGTTTTAATATCCACAAACAAAATTGTGTCCACCACAGAATAACACCATGTCATCAATAATATGAAGCATGTCACCATAATTCCATAACCAGACAAACAAATCCCTTCTAGAGCCCCTAATAAACAGATCAATTACTTTTTTGTTTTTGTGATTTCCAATTGGGGATTAACATTACAGCCATCCATATACAGTACACTGCTTCTCTTCAATACATACTTCACTTAGTTCACATTTAAGTCGTTGCAGAACCAGTTCGATTGTGGAAAGCTTTACAGTTACACAGAATAACTAGCCTAATACAATGCACATACATCAATATCCCTGATCAATAGATTTAATCTGCTTTTATTGCAGTGGTTATCAAACCTTTTGGTCACGATTCAGACCCTGAGAGTGCACAAATGGACCCTTTTGTTCTACTTGTACAGATCCGTAAGGATACGTTTGGTTCCTAACTATGAACAAGTTGGCCTTTAAACTCCTCAACGACCCGTTAGGGTCCTGGGACCCCACTTTGATAACCATGGTTTTATTGAATGCTAGACATTTTAAATGTCGTTTTCCTGAGTGACAGAGATCTTCCCTGGCAACACCTTCAGTGGAGATATACCTGTAGGAGTATAGTCGCAATTAAGAATGCATGGAAAGACTTTCTCAGTGAAAGTGTGCGTGAAGGTGTATAGGTTTATTTTAGAATCGAGATCAGAGAAGGAGAGTCTTCCTCCGTCCCAGTCCAGGTGGACCCTGATCC
Source organism: Nannobrachium achirus (assembly GCF_963921795.1). Lineage (NCBI taxonomy): Eukaryota > Metazoa > Chordata > Actinopteri > Myctophiformes > Myctophidae > Nannobrachium > Nannobrachium achirus. The sequence goes on along the minus strand of NC_137816.1, from coordinate 41,227,154 downwards.
TCTTGGGTTTCCGCTTCACTGTGACTGGCACTGATCCGCTTGCTTCATATTTACCATAATAGCAATCAATCTCCCAGCAACGATCCTTAATAATGTCCCCGTTCCTCTTGGAAGAGTCTGCCAACACACCCAGTGCCCAGTGTCTGTTGTGTCCAACCTCAACGTCCCAGCTGTGAGAGCCAGAGTTAAAGCCCTCAGAACCCAGGACATAGACACACCGGCTGAACCGCTCTGGGTTGTCAGGAAGTTGCCGTTCCTCGACCCATCTCACACCGGTTAGATCCTCATTCAGGACCAGTTCTGTACAGGCAGTGTTTGGGTCCAGGATCACGGGACTGTAAGAGACAATCAACTTCATCTTGTTCCAGACTCTGAAGGCTAGGTTGCCTAGATGTTTGGTCTCGTCTATCAGCGATCCTGAGACCGGCTCCTGAATGGGCAGCTGGACTCTTTCCAAGGTGGCCTTGCAGTCCTGCAGGAAGGAGATGTCATCGGCTTTGAGTTGGTCCTCGGCAGCTTGAATTGTATTCATGAAGGTCACCCTCTCTCTGGCCAGGCCCTCAATCTGCTCCTTTATCTTCTGACTCTTATGCGACGCATCCACCTTCAGAGCGGTGATCCTGGCATCCTCTTCATGTTTTAGGAACTGGCGAAGTTTCTTAAACTGTTTCTTAATCTGTGTCTCCGTGTTTTGGGCCTGAACCTTGACGTGAATTTCCGTCTGTATATAATGGTCTTCGACTTTAAGAAAAACATGCAGTTTATCCTTTAAGGCGTTCAGTGATTCCTGGATTTCCCGTTTCAATGCGCTCTGCAGGCGTTTCCCTTCCGTAAGATTCTCACACAGGTTCTTCAACACCATGTTGGGAGGAGGTCGGTCCCTGGAGGATCTTCTTTGACAAATAGAGCATTCTTTTGTTGGTCTGGACGTCCACCATGCCTGCAGACAGTCTTTACAGAAGCTGTGTCCACACGTCAGCACCACAGGGTCTTTGAAGATGTCACAGCACATTGGACAGGTCAGCTCCAGCTCCTGACCAAGCCATCGGGAAGTCATTCTGTCTGACATTCTCAGTGAAATGATCAGTTTGTCCCAGCAGGAATACTGGAAGAGGACAAAAGCAATGATATACATGTATTTGAATAGTAGTGGTGTAAAGTAACTAAGTACATTTACTTAAGTACAATTTTGAGGCATTTTTACTTTACTTGAGTATTTCTAGATTTCAGTACTTTTACTTCTACTCCACTACAAAGGCAAATATTGTACTTTTACTCCACTACAATTATTTGAAAACTTTAGTTACTAATTTAGTTACTTTACAGATACGTATAAATTGATTATAAAACATACATTAATCCACTTTAACCCTATTCTATACCTAGGCTATTTTCAAACATTTTGTACTTTTACTTTTGGTACTTTATATTTTGATGCCAATACTTTCATACTTTTACAAGTACATTTTGGATTCTGGACTTCTAATTGTAAGGGTGCCCTCACACTAAAATACCTAGAGTGGAATCCGCCAATGCATTTCAATGAGAAATGAGTGTTTTTTTGCAGAAATCCTCTACTGGCAAAAAAAAAAAAACGCTCCATTCTCATTGAAATGCATTGGCGGATTCCACTCTAGGTATTTTGGTGTGAGGGCCCTCAGACCAAAATACCTATGAGAGTGGAATCCGCGTTCCACCAATGCATTTCAATGAGAAGGGAGCGTTTTTTGCATAAATCCTCTGCTGGCATGAAACCGCTTCACTCTCATTGAAATGCATTGGCAGAACGCAGATTCCACTCTCATAGGTATTTTGGTGTGAGGGCACCCTAACGGAGTATTTCTACATTGCAGTATTGATACTTTTACTCAAGTAAAAGAGTTGAGTACTTTTTCCACCACTGTTGAATAGCACTTTTCAACAATGTTACATGGCACTTGTACAAGTAAAATGAAACAAAACTAGAACATATCTTCACCAGGCCAGTTGGCCTACCCAGTGCTGTGTAAGCTGTGTGCTGCACAAAATCATGCGTTGCATTGTGTAGAGGCCCCTCAATGCATTATTGAAATTTGGGGTTGATCGGGTTTGGGGATCTTAGTATAAATTGTATGTTCAATAAGAAGCAAATATTGCTCTTCCAAAAAAAGCTTTTTCCTTTTTGAAAGAAATTGGGAACAAAGAGAAATCAAAAGCTAGTTACACCAAAACAAATAACAGTTTTTAAACAAGCAAGAAAGGACTGGAATTGTACAAAATAGACTATAAATATATGCGCACCACCAATTCCGCCAAGCTAGTCATTATAACAAATTAAGGCTTGCTTACTGAGCTTGCCAACCTGAAGTCCCCCGGCAGGTCGTTCCAGTCTTGGGGCATAGGCCTGGTCACCACCAACCTAGGGAACAACCAGTACAGATTGACCACACACATTTTTGCAGGGGCGTCAAAAGGGGGGGGAAATGGGACTGAGTTACTAGAGCAGAAGGTGGAGGGGGCTTAATTATTTTACACTTTAGCTATTGAAAATTGCAGATATACTGTAAGCTCACAGCGCGAGTGCTGTCCTGCGAGCTTGAAGATCTGCTATTTTTGAAAAGTCGTGAAAATGTGTGCAAATCTTTGAATATATGTATTTTTTAAGAGAACATTTGTAACTGAAATTTTGCTTCTGGGGGGTCCCTGGAACTAAATATTTTGAGATGGGGGTCCGTGGCCAAATTCATATCATTTTGGGGTCCTTCACATGAAAAAGTTTGAGCACCACTGATATAGAAACATAGTAAGATTTGATATATTCAAAGACTTGCACAAATTTTCAAGATTTTTCTAAAATAGCAGATCTACAAGCTTGCAGCGCGCTGTGAGCTTGTATATCTGCTATTTTTCAAAAGTTAAAGTACAAAATAATGCGTAATAATGTCTAAATGGGTTAAACCCCCTCCCCCTATGAAGAACATTCATGGGGGGCTCGCAGTGAATCCTTGCACCCAAGGCCCAGAATTTGGTGCGACACCCCTGTATTTATGTATTGAAATGCAAACAAATAAACCATACGGGGAAATCTCGCTCTTTCGAACGACCGCCAGTTCGACAAAGGAGCGTCGGGAGGGTTAGCGACTCACCCCACGGAGGTTAGGTTTAGGGTAAGGGTTAGAGTTGGGTGTCGAACAGATGACATGTAGTAACAACCCATACAGATCTCTGGCCTTCTCAGGGTGGGACAATGTGGGGTCTCTGCTCTACATGTAAAGTTGTCTTGAGAAAACTTGTGATTTGACACTGTAATAAAATTGAAACCAGAAATAGAACTTAAGATAAACCTATTGAACTGGCACCTCCAAAAAGGGCTTAAAATGACAATCAAACAGCCACTTGGCAACATGCCAGTGTGAGCATAGAATTTTGCTTCTTTACATGAATGTATGTAATATGCTCAAACTAATGTGCTACTTAACATTTCAAACAATTTAAAAGTTTGATATATTTTATGTAATGAAAATGTTTCTCTTTCAAATCAAATGGGAGAACACTTAATGCATGTATTGGAAAGATATTGTTCAACTTGTCGCAAGTTCAACATGTCGCAAGTTCTCATAGTCAGGGAATATCTTCAGAAATAGTGTCAAATCCTGGAATAAATTCCTTACCAAAAAATGTCTTCACCAATATGTTTGTAAAGGTGTCTAACACATCTCACAAAGACTGAAATTCAGTTTCCCTAGGAGAATCCTTGACAGCTGCTGAAAGTTGGGGTCCCATTAACTTAACTATACAGGATAAAACCAAAATAAATGCTTTAAGTAGCATGTGAGGGGTCAAACTTTCAGCAGCTGTAATGGATTATCCTAGGCAGGGAAACGGAATTTCTGTCTTTGTGAGATGCGTTACAAGACACCTTTACAAACACATTGGTGAAGAAAGTTTTTGTTAAGGAATTTATTCCTGGACTTCTTAAAGGAGCTATAGTCAACTTTTTCTAGAAAAACGGATGCCAAAATAAAAATAATGTTTTGAAAATATTTTATAAAAAAATAAGCTTCATACATGTGTTTCTATTCAAAAAATGACCACGTAAAATGATAAAATAATAATTTTGGCCATTGTCAGACCGACACTGTTTACATTCTAGTCTATTTTTTGATAGTGTTAGACTAGGATGTAAACAAAGTGTCTGCCCGACAATGGCCAAAATTATTATTTTATCGTTATTTTACGCTTTTTGTGGTCATATTTTAATTGAAACACATATATGAAGCTTATTTTTTATAAAATATTTTCGAAACATTTTTATTTTAGCATCCGTTTTTCAAGAAAAAGTTGACTATAGCTCCTTTAAGCTATCCCCTGACTATCAGGAGTTGTTGAAAATCAATGTTTTATTATCCATTACTCACATAAGGTCAGGTGGCAGGCTGGCAGCACACACACAAGCAACTAGGCTACACAATGATCTGACAGACATAGAAACAGACAGACAAGGTATACTGATTTATAAAGATTTGTAGTTCAGAAAAAAACAACTAGACACAGGTGAACTTAAAAGGACAATCATCAGCACAGGGTAGTCTGAGGCAAACAGGACACAGGTGATTACATTTAACAATCAAGGGAAGACAGGAAACACAAGATTAAGAACACGCTTCAAAATAATGTAGGCTGCAGAAAGAACAGAAATACAGATAGGCTAATAATGTTCACTCATTATGAATTACATTCATTCATTAATCTTTTAAGATGAACTCATTCAGACAAACATACCATTGTATATAATCACAGAGTTGCACATAAATAGTAGTGTGCTAAATTTCACATTAATATGTGACTTCATCATATCAAAAATACAGATAGAAAGGCAGTTCTATAGAGGAAGCCCACAGTCCATATTTTTGTAGGAAAATCATTTGTTGTCCTCCAATAAGAGGGGGGAAAAGTGGGACTGGGTTACTAGGGCCCAAGGTGGAGGCAATACATTAATCAGAAATGCAATGAACATGTGATAAAGACACATTTGGTAGTTTGGACAGAAATGATGTCTTACAAGGAAGGACTGGTTTTTGGTCATTACTGTTTCCGTTTTCATAAAACATCAGTTGCTTCCGTTTTTTGTTTGTCTGTTCCTCAAACCCATTCTGACTGAGAATGGTCATCACTACTGTACTTCCACTGTTGGAGTGCAGAATGAGAAAACACTGTCAAAATACAACCCTAACCCATTCTCCTTTCTTTTGTCATCAGGTTTACGAGGAGGTGAGGAAGATTCTGGAAAAGTGTGACATTGACACAGACAACAACTGTTTCATTGAGATGAAAACTACAGGCTCCAGTCCACCTGGTAATTCATCAGTTAACTTTACTTAATTCCAGCTCTGATATATACAGTATATATATATATAGCCTATATATATATATATATATATGTGTGTGTGTGTGTGTGTGTGTGTGTGTGTGTGTGTGTGTGCGTGTGCGTGTGTGTGCGTGTGCGTGTGTGTGTGTTCTCTCCTGCTCACAGAACCCATTGTATTTAAAAACTACTACCAACGGGAATCACCTGCAGACAGAAATGGAAGCACTAACTCCATTGGGGCAGGAAATGTCATGAGGAGGTCAGAAAACACTGCACACAGCACCACCTAGTGGTATCATATCGTTATGAAAAGAGAAACAGGACAACACTCAATAATGTCCTTCATGAAGTGTATTTGCCTCACTAAGCAATACAACAGATTTGTATACCTATAGCACATTTCAACAACAAGGATTTACACAAAACCTTAAGCATTGTAAAATAGTTATGACATGTCAGGATCTGAGACACAACATTCACAATCATTTTTGGTGTTAAGTTAAGAGTCTTGTTCAGTGACACCTCGACACATTGCTAGGGCCTGGAATCAAACGTGGGACCTCCTGTTTCCCAGGCTGCCTCTCATTAAACATGCAGAGATATCTTTTGGTTCAAATCAGTCTGATAGTCTGATAACCATTGCTGTAGAGTATAGACCAGGGCTACTCAACTTAAGATGGCTCAGGGGCCACTCAGCAAAATACAAAAGGTCAGAGGGCTGCAAGATAAAAATGACGGTCATATTTTGGACATTTAGTCTAGACAAAGATTTTGTAACACATTGCATGAGTGGTCTAAAAAATAAGGAAATGCACTAGAAAACAGCCACATTTCCATCTGTAAGGACAAACCTCAAAGAACAAAAAGAAGAAATGATTAATGAAGTATGAAGAATGTTTCTTAGTGGTTTTGGAGAGAAAAACTATCCGAAATTATTTGTCCACACTGAAAGTAGACAAAATATTTTTTTATTGGTATGACCATGGCGGGCCGCATAGACATGCTTCTGGGGCCGCAGGTTGAATAGCGCTGGTATAGACCATAGACTCAGTGTTTGTTCAGTAACAACAAGGGTCTCCCTGTGTCTCCACCTCTTTGTCTTTAGTAAACAGAAAATGCATTTTTACAATCAGGACCCAGAGAGAACTCATATAGGATACACGATAAACAAGAGAATTTGGAAGTGTTTAAACCAAAAAAACTGAGCAGACACACTGACACTGACACTAACATGATCGGTACTCTCCTAATTGGATCAAATTGGAAACCCAGCTGAAAATGTATTTTTTCGTTTTCTAAAGAGCTGGAGAAACGGAGAGACCCCTGTTACTTTATAGCAATTATTACTATTATAATATAGTGCTTTAATGTTTGTACAAACACTGTTGTTGTTGTTGTTGTTGTTTTAACTCATTCATGCCATGGATGCACACAGGTTCTCTCTGCTACTACAAGGAAGCTGTGGAGGTTCAACCATCAATGTTAACGACATTTCTCCATATTCACACTCAACAGTAACACAATCACAGACATCATCTACTGGTCAATGTAAGTCATAAAACATTTGAGCAAAAATAGCAGATCAACAAGCTCACAAGATATTGCATCACAACATGTTGTGAGCATGTAGACTGGCCATTTTTTACCATTTATTTTTAAATGTTAAAAATACTTTTTTTTACATTTTTTAATTGTCGCCCACAATAACATTCCCAAAATATATATGCCAGCCAAGGGTTAATGTGATTGATTGATTGTTTGATTTATTGATTGATTGATTGATATAAGACCTGGGGACTTGTCCTACAGTATGTATTCAATTAATCAACATAGCATACAAAAAGAAGACAATAATACATGTCATAAACAATGTACAAAGGAGGAAAAGGAAAAAGAATGGTAGTGAATGATACCTCCTTTCGATGGGAATTTACATTTTATTAAATGAAAATGTTTGACTTACAGCTGTAAAATTATCTTATATGATATATATTATTATAATTTTCCTATCTACAGTATCACTGCTGAGCTCAGTGGAGAATGCAGGTGGAGGATATGCAAACATAGTTGAATTCCAGCAAACAGCCACAGGGGGCACTATTGTACCTGAAGAGGACAACAGCTATGTGGTTCTTTATGACTACTATACACAGGTAATAACACTGTTATAACCTCTGGTTATAAATGATACATCATGCTTAAAGGAGCACTTCACCCATTTCTAAGCATATCTCATTATAAGATGGCACAATTTCTGTCTACTCACTCTCATTGTCGCCTCGTTGTTACCACCTCTCTCCTCATGTACATACTGTACCTGCTGGTCTATGCCAGTGGTTCTCAACCTTTTCAGGCCGCGACCCCCACAATAATCATATTTTTACTGGGGACCCCCCACCCTGAGGAGCACCAAGATTTGAGGCATTACATTTTGTTTCTATTGTGAAAATAGCAGATCTACATGCTCACAACGCCTCGCAATTTCTGCCTCTAATATTTGACAATTTGGCCAATGTTTAATTTGTCATTTCAGAAGTATTAAAATGTCCTTAAATTGTCAAATGTGCAGAATCTGCAGATACGCTCTATGCACTTAAACTTTATGTTAGTTTGTTTACTGTTGAGTGAGAAAACAATGTTGCACATTAAGCTGATCATCCGGGGACCCCCCCAAAATAATTTGGGGACCCCCCTGGGGGTCCCGACCCACAGCTTGAGAACCACTGATCTATGTGCATAAATGGGGATATTTTACGTGTTTTTTCTCTCCTTGACATACTTCCTTAAACTGTCTGTTCCCCCCCCCCCTATTATTTTCTTTTCTTCTTTATGAAAGTAACAAAAGCAATGAAAACAAACTCCACACACTTTTTGTTTACACCTGTGGACTGTGATGTGTGACAATAAAGCTGACTCTTTGTGTGTGTGTGCACTAGGACCCAGAGGAGCTGTCTGTGCTGGTGGGAGAGATGGTGGTGGTCCTGGAGCAGGGGGGTGATGGCTGGTGGACCGTGGACCGGGACGGACAGACCGGCCTGGTGCCCGGATCCTACCTGGAGAAACATGCTGGTCTGACCCTGTGATGTTCCACAGGGATGAAGGATTGACAAAGTTTTATTTAAAGATTAAAGCAGGGGTCTTCAACGTTTCAGGCCAAGGACCCCTTAGTTCAGACTCAGAGAGAGATGAAGCAGGGACCCCCACAACCTTTTCTTAGATTCCATATAGTTTCATCGTTCGACAGCACAATCATCAGTGTATTTTGGATTCATGTCAATTTGTGTTTTCAGATATTTAACCACTTGAACCGTCAATACTTAATAAACTTGACCTTTCACTCTCTTTTTATACCAAAAAATAGCCGATCTACAAGCTCACAACGCTGCGAGGCGTTGTGAGCTTGTAGATCGGCTATTTTCGACTAAAGTTCTCAGAATATGGATGCTAGGGTTCAAGTGGTTAATATAAAAAAGGAGGGAAAAAAAGCTTCTATCACACAAAGATTTGGAGGACCCCCTGTAGTAACTCTGAGGACCCCCTAGGGGTCCCGGACCCCCTGTCGAAGACCCTTGGATTAGAGAGTCGAGCAGAGTAACAGCATTACAGATGAGTAGAGCCAGGCCTCCTGGCCTGCTCCCGGCTGCCCTGTCGGGGCACAACCCTCATCAGTCCCCTTCCTGACACTTCTTATAGTCCATATTAACAGAGATGCTATTCTAACATGGTCATATAAGGAGTGGTACTAAGATATGGGCGAATAGTTACACACAGTACAGATTTGCTGCCAAGTAAGCATGGGGGAGACAGCTCAGCTGGTTGATGTTGAGTTGTAATTAGCACAGTGATGTCAGAGCTTGCTGACTAGAGCTTCAAATGAGTTTGAATTTCAGACTCTGCGCTGGAGCTTGAGTCTGACATTGTCCCATTGTGTTGACATTTCAAAATGATCCTACCTGGGCAAACATACTATCTGAAGAACCAACCTTTCACTCTCAACCTTTTCAAATTCAATGACTCACAGTTTGATATGCATTAGACCAGTGGTTCTCAAACAAATTAAATTCATTTGTATATTTGACTGTGGACCACCCGATGGCCAACTATGTAAACTACTATATAAATAACTACAAAGACAGTCGTTTTCATCAATTATAAAAGATAATCGATACTTTTGTAAATAATCTAATAGTAATCAATCCCTATTTTGGGCTTGTCATTATAAGTGAAGAGCTCACCTACAAGGTCACCTACAAGCTCACAACGCGTCACAATGCAACGCGTTGAGAGCTTATGTGTAGCTTGTGTGTAGATCTACTGTACTAGTGGTTAATCGATTTGTTATACATTTTAAAAATATATGTAACAAAAACTGGGCTTCTCGAAGTAATCGCTAGGAATAATCACTAAGGAAATAACCGTATTTGCTGCTGTAATCTTTAGTCATGCTTTGTGGCCCTTCCCTTTTCTTTTCAATGTTGGCAACCTCAGAACAGCCCAGAATTCAAACTAAACTTTAACCAATGACTGTTAAATATTACATTAATATAATCACTGATTAGTATTTCTAATGAGAGTGTGCACTGACACAGATATGTGACACATACTTTTAAATATAGATTCAATCATTAATTGTAAGGCTTTCCAGAAATAGACTGCCGGACACTGTGACTCATGTGACGATGAGTCACAGCATGGCATGAACATGTCACCCTGTGTTACTCTGCTCACATTTTCACAGCATCCATTGCATTATGATGGATAGAACAGCGGTTCTCCAATATCTTCATGTCAAGGACCCTCAAATTAATTTGGGCTTGTGAACTGATTTTGATGCTATATTACCGGTAACTAATTTAGCTGGGGACCCTCCGGAACTCCCTCTGGAACCCCCGGACCCCACTTTGAGAACCACTGGGATAGAATATCGAACATTTCCTGCTTTATCATGGAACTCTGTCTGTCTGTCTACACGGCAAAAGTAGTGTTGTGAGCTTGCAGATCGGATATTTTTGTAAATTTAAGTGTTTGCCACAGTATTCCTGTAGTTACATGCCCAAGTGGTTAAAGGAGTAGTTCACCCCCAAAATGACTTTATTTCTATTGATTACTCATGCCATGGAGACTTGAGTTCAATTATATCTTTTTGATTACAATAAATGTACCCGCATTGATTCCGGATGGGGACCCGAATGCATTTGGGTCCCCATCCGTAATCAATGGGGGTACATTTATTATAATATTTTTTAAATTAACAGTGGCACAAAAAAACTAAACATATTATTGATCTCAAGTCTCCATGGCATGAGTAATCAATAGAAATAAAGTATTTTTAATGCAAATTAACTTAATTTATTTGGCATACAGTATATCATTATGTATATATTCATATGATTTTATTTATTATTTCATGTTTTTTCTGTGTAGTTGTAATTACGATAAATGTTTGACCACCAAAGCTATTCTGACGTTTCACATTTAAGGTTAAATTGGTAGAACTGGTGCCAGTTGATTTTCATTTTGTTTTTCACTGTCCACTGTATCATGACTTAAGAAATGTGTTATTTGAAAAAATGCAAGCCAAAAATCCAGATTTGTTTTGGATGTCTGAATGTTCCATGTTACGCTGGTTGTTCACTAAGGAAGTTTTTGTTTTAGCAAAATTCATAGAGAAGGCATGGCAGTTGCGTTGGAGAACATTGTATCCGTAAATAACAGCATGGACAACCATTACGTTTTTGTTTGTGGTTTATCTTGGTGTATGTATGTACTATGTTTGTGAGTGTCTTGTAAGCCCTTGCGGGCTGGGCATCGTCTGGTGCAGGACACTTTAATAAAAACCTCTATCTATCTATCTATCTATCTATCTATGAACATCACTGTACAGCCAATCAATCAATCAATCAATCAATCAATCAATCAATATTATTTTATGATTCATTCTGTGTGGGAGCATTGTACTTCATTTAATAACAGATGACAGAAATACAACACTTCAGTTGCAGTTGAAATGTAGTTTATTTCAATCAGACTTTTGTGTGCTCCCCCGTACATACGTACTTACATGATTTATTTCCATGTACTTCTTCAGCTGTGCTACTGTAGCTAAATACCATCAACTTAATCAACTTAACATCTAAAAAAATACAAAATAAAAAAACAGTACATGATGCCACAAAAGCGGTAACTCAAAACCGTTTATAGCAAGTATTACATTTAAACAAAATGGTAAAGAAATTGTTCGCATGGAAACATTGCTGTATAAACATCTCTCTCTCTCACTCACACACACACACACACACGCACGCACACACGCACGCACGCACACACGCACGCACACACATACACACTCTTTAAGTAACACTGATAATATTCGCATAGCACTTCTATGCAGTGGTGGAAAGTAACATAAGTAAAATTTTGAGGTACTTTAACTTTAATTGAGTATGTACATTTTTCAATAGTTTAAATACTGCTATACTCCACTACTATCTCAGAGACAAATATTGTACTTTTTACTCCACTACAATTATTTCAAAACTTTAGTTACAACTTTATTACAAAAGATACATTAAACAATGAACTTAGCTCTGGTTTATATTTTGGCTATTTAAAAATATCACATCTACAAGCTCACAAAGCATATGCGCAATGTAAACTTCTAGATCTGCTATTTTCAAAATACTTTTAACTTTGAAAACTCGATTCATTTTTAATTTTGCATCACAAACACTTTTACTTTGGTAAGCTAAGAATGTTTTGATGCCAATACTTTTGCACTGTTACTCAAGTAAAATACTGAATACAAGAGTAAATTTAACTCTGAGATTGTACAAATCTAACATTTGTGAGTAACAAAGGGAAAAATTACCAATGGCAATTTTGTGAACAAGATACAGTACAAGGAGGAGAACTTGGAAACTGTCTAGGCGGACACGTAGTGTTTAGTTTGAGTCAAAGAGGTTTACTGTACTGCGGTGCTAAAACAGAATTATTCTCCAAACTCACAATTAGCAAAATGGCCACAGATTGTGTATGCGGGAGTCTCAATCGCTCACATTCTCGAATATAAACCAAACCAACCAAGAGTAGCATATTGTGATGTATTTTAGCTTTGATTCTCCTTTTAATTGTCTCCCAAGATTTCTCTAGTCTTCCAGCATAGTGCAAACTCACACACGAATGATCCTTGATTTTCACTAAATGAACCTCCACGTTCCTCATATGGAGAAAAGCCTGTTTTCATTCAAGAACTGCAACAATTAAAAATGTAACATCAATAATATCAATCAGCCGTACAGTATATAACTTTGGCCTTTTTTTTTAGTGTGTTTAAAAACTTTTAAAATAACTTACAAAGCATGTCAATAAATAACTTATATTGCCCCCCTCCCCTGCAAACCCCCCAAAAAGTATCCTGTCTTTCTACACAGTAATATTCTCAGTGTTAATTTAACTCTGAAGAGAGTATAGATGGAACAAAGTGGACCTGGTTCCACTTGTACTCTCTTTGGAATTACAGGTCCACCTGGTTCCATTTGCACCCTTTTCGGAGCATCTCCAGTACTTAGTGGATCATGAACTGTGCAAGGAGTGATTGAGCTTTAAAGAACTACAGCTGAAAACTACATGTCCCAGTGAGGCTCAGCTGATTGGTTGGTTGGTGGCTGGTGAGGCGGTCCTCATGCGTAACTGTTGGATGTGACCAGTAGCTCGTACGCCGGGTCGTGAGTCCTTCTGCACAACACCACACACGCACATATCATCCCCAGCATCTGCAAGACGCACGCACGCACGCACACACACACACACGCACAAACACACAAGCACACGCATAGGACAGAGAAACGCTCAACATTTCGACTGAAAAGTGCAACAGATGTTAAAGCTTTTTCTATTCGTGACACAAACGCACGCACGCACGCACGCACGCACACACACACACTCTCTCGTTGGCAACTGAAACGCAGAATGTGCCTGTGAAGAGCATCTACAGTATATCGAAGCTCATTCACCCACATTGATGGGAAATGTCACAATGTTGGGAAATCATAAAACTGCTTGAATTGCATTTCATGATTTCTGGATACATAACCTTTTTGGTTGAAGTGTACAGTATGTATCCAGCACATACAGTGCACTGCTAAACAGACAGTCAGACACCTTGCTTGACTTATACTTTGTCGTACAACGATGTCACGCACCAGTACTGTAACAGCCGAGCTTGTAGATTGGCTATTTACAGCACTCAACAACACGCAAGTACAATATGATTAAGTACAAAACATGGTTAATATGGATTAACAGACAGTAGCACTATCATCACAATATCACGTGGTTAGCTGTATATTCCACCTAGCCCCGTCTGTGACCATCTGTGTCGTTATGCCAATTAATTTCCTCCCCACACATTCCTGTGTTGTCATTACTGGCTCACCTGCCGGTGAGGAGCCCCCACCGGGAGGACGTACAGTAGCACCTCCGTCCTACTCCTTCCGTTCAACATTCCCAAGGCTGTATAGTGTATAGTAGGAGTACAGGTACTTGCAACCTCCCGGCCTGGTAAAATGATATTCCGTTGTGAAACAACAGAACAATAAATGTGGTTTACTGACAGCCAGTGCAGAATTGCACACAAGCAGTGAAATCCCGATCAGCAGCAGCGTCCAGCCAGTGAGGACGAGCTTGTGTCTGTATTTTTGAAAGTGAAATTCTGCACAGGCTGTCAAAAACCCTGATTTAAACAGTTATTTCACAGCGGAATGGTATTTTGCCCTCCTTCTTTACTACAGACAGCTGTAGGAACATGTCAATACCTTCAAATTTGCGACACAACTTTGGAAAATAGGTAAAGAAATACACTTATTCGCCCGGCACCCCCAGTCCTGGATGGCAACGCTATGTGACGAGTGATGAGTCCTGAGCTAAAGTACAGTGATGGGTAAGGTAATCTCTCAAGACAGATTCAGAGCTCCGCATCTGAATCTGTCAGCAGCTCCAGTTAAAATGTGTAGAGTTAGGGATGTTAGGAATGTAAACCAGGGGTCTTCAACGTTTTCCGGCCAAGGACCCCTTAGCTGAGAGAGAGATGAAGCAGGGACCCCCACTACATATTGTATAAAATTGTGTTGCAGATTAAAAATGTTCATAGATTTCTTAGACAGCTTAGGCTTGTTTGACAGCACTTCAGACATTTAACCGCTTGAACCGTCAAATACTTGAACCGGCAAATACTTGAACCGGCAAATACAAATACTCTACAAACCTCTTTGCCAAAAATAGCCGATCTACGAGCTTACAACGCCTTGCAGCGTGAGGCGTTGTAAGCTTGTAGATCTGCTATTTTTGGCTAATGTTCCACTCCAGAATAGGGATGCTAGGGTTCACATGGTTAATGTAAAAACATGATCCTATGATTCCTATCACACAAAGATTTGGCAGCCAAAGATTTTTTTTTGCCAATGGGTACCCAGATTGTGGGTAAGGTAACAGATGGGGCTACAGTAGGTAGGCTATAAAGGTTATTACGGTACACTAGGGTATTCAGAATTCCTGAAGCTTTCAATACCACCAAAAAACACACACTCCTCGTCCCATTAAAAGGGACACAGAGAAGCTGAGGTGATGTAATGCACAGCATCATGAAAACATCGCCACACAGAACTATCTTGAGATGACGTGTTCCAGCTACAGAAGCAGATGTGGTTTTTATTCAACTGTCACCAGCACCCGCACGTCATCATCTCTGCTCTGCCCACTGATGTGTCGGCATGTCATCGGCTGTCACTCATCGGGTCATCCAGCAAGGCACAGTATGCTGCTGAATCTATGGAAGAAGGGCGCTTCATTACCCACTGTTCTATGGCAGGGGTTCTCAAAACTTTTTAGGCCGTGACCCCCAAAATGAACATATAAGCACTTGGAATTGTAGGTATTGCATTTAATGTGACTCGGTTCCACAGATGAATATTGTGAAAATAGCAGATCTACATGCTCACAACGCCTCGCAACGGCTATTTTCACAATGTCCTCCTCTTGCTTACTTAATATTTGACAGTTTGGCCAGTTTGGTATTAAGCATTACACTAATCATCTGGGGACCCCACAAAATAATTTGGGGGCCCCACTTGGGGTCCCGACCCCAAGTTTGAGAACCACTGTTCTATGGGTCATAAGTATTTAAACCCAGCAAGACGTTAATTGCATTTTAGACACACAGCATTGTAGTTAGACAATGACAAACAAGATACAATGACTTTTTACAGCCTCAGACAGACACTTGTTTCTCTGTCTGTCTGTCTGTCTGTTTGTCTGGGGCAAAAAACACAAATTCTTTACGGATTCAAGGCTCCACGGGGTGGGGTTTTTGCTGTGAAGTATCCCTTTAACCCTTCAAACCCTTATACGGTCTCTTAGACTGAATGCACCTGCTGCAGCAAAATAAATACAGAACATACCAAGAGTGTTTCGTATGATGGGGTGCCTGGCCGCGCTGCCAGTACAAGAACTCCTTGTGTGTCGCAACTCTCGCGAGGTTCCTGTCATGACTGCCGTGTTTCTCCATCTCTCTATCCCTTTCCTGTATCACTACACTGTCCTATCTAATACAGATGTTGAAAAGCCCTGAAAAGAATATCCTTGAAAAAGTATAGCGTATATCGTTAAGGCTTTGTTAATGATATTCTGATAGTAATCATTGCAATAGAGTAACAGGGGTCTCCCTGTCCCTGTCTCTAATATGTGGTTAATTCAATCCTTTTGGTTTTAGAATGACAGTATTATCAACAGCATGCATACAGTATTACAGACATTAACCATTTACTGTAAGTCTACGCCAGTGGTTCACAACCTCTTCTGGATCCGGGCTCGCTTGAAAATCTTGAAAGTGCATTTTTGTAGATCATGTTTATTTTAATGATCAATCAATTGTGTCCGGGCTTGGGTCAATGTAGTATACTTTAAGTTCCTATTTATCGTTATAACAATGACAACATGAAAACTCTATTTATTCCAAGGTTATAAGACAAAATACCATGAAATATGTTATATTATCATCATCATCTTATTGTTTTAGCCAGGTGTTTGGGGGCCGACTGGCAATATCCTCACGGCCCGCCAGTGGGCCCCGGTCCACAGGTTGAGAACCGCTGATCTATGTCATATTTTAAGCGTACACAGATCATGCATGTGCATCGTGTTGACATTGTGTTTACCTGGATGGATGCGAAGGTCAGAGCAGCCCAGATGACGTACATCATGATCTCCTTCAACTTCTTCACAACCAGAGCCTCACAGCCCTGATGGAATCAAACACAAAGCCATTTACTGACACTAGTTATTTCACATTTGAAAAAATACATACAGCAGTTTGATATGGGCCCGCTCTGTGTATAATTGTTGTTCCTTTTCCAGAAGGTGGCATACAGTATACAAATTTCCTGTTCCATGTCAGTTTTCCATATAGCTTCATTTGATCAGATTTAAAGTAGAAAGATGCAATTCTGGGAAATTGCAAGTGTGTTTGCATTGACACGAGTCGCAAGGAATCCGCTTGACCAATCCTTTATATTATATTGTCCAATCAAAAAAGGGACAGAAAAAGTCCATTGAACTCAATGGGGTTTTGGGGTTACAAAAATGTATGTTACAAGAAAACCTTCACAATGTGTTTCCGGTTCAAATCTGCTTCTGAGCCAATCAAAGGGGCTCTGGTGGGATGAGGTTGTTGGGTCTGGGCAGGGTTATGGTTAGGATTACCTCCTGATAGAGGTCGTTGCCTGGTTGGGTCGGGTCAGGGTTACACCTCATCCGCACTGCGCGCGAGCGAGCGTCACAACGCAAAATACTGTCCGCATTTGGAGCGCCAGTCATTGTGTTGCTACATAGCCTGAACCAATCAAATAAATAAATAATAATTGCGACTGTCAGGTCGCAGTTACTACCAAAACCTCCACCGGCTGTCTGTCAGTCAGTCTGTCAGTCTGTCCGTCGTGTCACACTTTTCCCCAACTCATATCTCCGCCACCGTTGCCCCAATCCATGCCAAACTTTGCACACACACTCCTTGCCTGCCAGACCACAACCTCCACCCCACCAGGGACCCCCCGAGCTCCAGGGACCCCCAGGGACCCCCTTCTGCCACCACCAAAAACTGCAAAAATTACCAAATGACCACCCAAACGGGGCTGTTCACGGGGAATTCCAAGGGACCACCGACTCCTGGTGCTCCAGCATGGATGCCCCTAGTGGAGGACCCCCGCCACTGCAGCGCACATAAAATGCTGTAACTTGGGCTAGGAGCGACCGGGAGAGCCGGGCCGGTACCCACGCGTCCGCCTCTGCGGCGCCAAGAGAGCCATCAACATGAATCTGTCCCATTTTTTTCAAAAAACATTTTTGGACACTGCTCCTACAGATTTTGCCGTAAAATCATGCAAATCGGTACATAGTATGTCTACACTCATGTCATCAACATGGATCTGTCCCATATAGCGCCACCATCTGGCCAATTTTTTCAAACACATTTTTGGACACTGCTCCTACACATTTTGCCCTAAAATCACGCTGCGACCTGACGGTCGCTTATCTCCCGATTAGGGAGTCTTACTGGTATAAAGTGTTTGGGGGGAGGGACATGGCCATTTACCTCCATGGAATGCACAGTGCTCGATTAGACTATAGGGTTAGGGTTAGCTCCTGATAGAGGTGGTTGGGTTAGGATTAGGATTAGCTCCTGATAGAGGTGGTTGGGTTAGGATTAGGATTAGCTCCTGATAGAGGTGGTTGGGTTAGGATTAGGGTTAGCTCCTGATAGAGGTGGTTGGGTTAGGATTAGCTCCTGGTAGAGGTGGTTGGGTTAGGATTAGAGTTAGCTCCTGATAGAGGTGGTTGGGTTAGGATTAGGGTTAGCTCCTGATAGAGGTTGTTGGGTTAGGATTAGCTCCTGATAGAGGTGGTTGGGTTAGGATTAGAGTTAGCTCCTGATAGAGGTGGTTGGGTTAGGATTAGGGTTAGCTCCTGATAGAGGTGGTTGGGTTAGGATTAGGGTTAGCTCCTGATAGATGTGGTTGGGTTAGGATTAGGGTTAGCTCCTGGTAGAGGTGGTTGGGTTAGGATTAGGGTTACCTCCTGGTAGAGGTCGTGGGGTCGGGTCAGGGTGCCGGTACAGTTGCTGATGTCAGGCAGACAGCAGCTGAGCGGGACGCTGCCGTTCCTGGCCTGTTTGAACCAGCGCGTGTTCCTCCAGTCAGAGTAGTTGTGAATGCCACAGCAATGAAGCTGCAAGGACACGCACACACACACGCACACACACGCACACGCACACACACACACACACACACACACACACACACACACACACACACACACAAACACACACACACACACACACACACACACACACACACACACACACATCACGCGCACACACACACCATGGAAAACACACTCTATGTCAGTGTTTCCCAAACAAGATGGGTCAGGACCCACTTTTATGGGTCACAAGTAAATATTTTAATAGACAGAAATGTAAACAGCACGAGGTACAGATATTTGAGATAAAAGGATAACACAAGTCCTGAGGACTTGTTTCCATTGTGGTCCTAAGTATTCAATTCATCAACATAGTATTATAGCATACCAATATCATCAACAAATTTAAAACACTCATGTTAAATCTATCTATGTTACACACTTCAGGTACTATACTTATTTTACACACACACACACACACACACACACACACACACACACACACACACACACACACACACACACACACACACACACACACACACACACACACAGTATTAGCGTGTGTTCACTTCTCACCTGTCTCTGCACATAGTCAATAGCACGGCTGGGAGCATCAGTGTTGGTGCCGTTGTATTCATCATAAACCTTCTGAATGGAGTGATTCACCTCATCCTCCACCTTAAATACACATCAACATGTTGCTATTAACATCTATGTACAATACATTAACATCTTCTATGTACAATACATACTCTGTGAACACATTAACATTTTCTATGTACAATACATAATCTGTGAACACATTAACATGTTGCTATCAACATCGTCTATGTACAATACATAGCCAGATGAAATGAACGGGGGTGACGCAACTCTCCTTAAATGGGTCTGGCTTGAACCACCACCACATAGGTTTGTGTGTGTGCATGCGTGCGTATGTGTGCATGTGTACAGTATGTGTGTTGTGTGTGTTACCTTTGCTCTGTATATGTATCCCAGCACCACCACCACACACTCCGTTACAAACACCAGCAGAAGGATGGCTGCAAACTGAAATGAAAACACATGCACCTTGTCACCTTGTTTAGACTCTGTTGTACGGCAGTGCCGCGTGACATTAGAAGCTGCTCAGCGCGTTGTGACCTTGAAGATTGGCTATTTTTAGCATGTAACACTGTCATTAGGCTGACTTTGTAGTTTTTTTTCCAGTTCAGGTTCAAAACTGCAGCAGATTGAAAACATGTCACTCGCGTCACTTCCCAGACAGATCGGCGTCACATTCAATTCACAGGCCTCGGGTTCGAATCTCGCCACAAACTATTTATTTTCTCAGATAGAACACTACTTTTTGTGAGGTTACTGTACGTTTAGGAATAAGGTTAGGGTTAAGCATAGTTTTACAGAGGTTATGGTTAGGAAAAAAGTTTGGGTTAGGCATAGTTGCTGTCAATCACAACGACTGCAGGCCAATCGCAGCGCATCCTTACCGGTTCTTGCCCAAACTAACGGTACTAACGCCACTTGCCTCTGCCGAGAGGGGATCTGTTGTTTATCACATACAGTATTGCTTTGGAAACGTCATAGCTCTGTGCCTGGGTGTGGACTGTCCAGTTGCAAACGGTTTTGTTTCAACTTGCAAGTGGCTGCAAGTTGTGACTAATTTAGTTAGATTGCGAATCATTGATGTGGACTGTTCTTTATAGCAGGCTTATTATCAATTCATAATGGGTGTATTAGCACCAGTTTGGTTTATTAACCTGTCCGCCTCTGGTTCCCCATAACAAGCAGCATCAGTCATAAAATGCAGCGTATTTCATAGATGCAGGTGACATCATGGTCATACTAACCGTTGCTAGTCCACAGGAGCTTTCACGTATGGTGGCGCAGCATCCGATCACCCCGATGATGAAGAGCAGCGTCCCCGCTGCGATGATGACCACTGCGGGGACCAGCGTGTACACGTCCTCAAAGAAATGCTCATAGTCATCATAGGTGATGAAAACATATGCCCCGATGTAACACAGAATACCTGCTGCTGCCTGTACACACAGAGAGAGAGAGAGAGAGAGAGAGAGAGAGAGAGAGAGAGAGAGAGAGAGAGAGAGAGAGAGAGACAGAGACAGAGACAGATGTTAATATACAGTAGGCTATATTTCTTCCCAGTAGAGCAATTTTTGAGCGGTGGTTACACCGTCTCCTATACGTGGCCGTGTGTGTATGCGTGTGTGTGTGTGTGCGTGTGTGTGTGCGTGTGTGTCTGTATGTAGCCTGCAGGCCTGCAGTACCTTTTATGACCACACATGTTAAGGGAGGGGCGCTGTTGTTCAGGCCAGGCCAGACCAGGCACACACACACACACGCGCACACACACACACACACACACACACACACACACACACACACACACACACACACACACACACACAGGGGGGAAGGGGGGGGGGGGGGGGGGGGGGGTAAACCACCGCTCAGTTCACACGGGTGTGATTTTTCAGCTTGAGAACCAAATCAGAAATGTGGTGTCTCCCTGGGACTTAAACACCCAAGAAAGCGTTATGAATGAATCACTTGAGCCCTATTTTTTTTAGGGTGGATCTGAAAATGTTTTTAATTTTTCCGATTCTTTTTTTAAGAAAATAGATACAACAAAATAGAAATACATATTGAAGGACAGGTTAAAAATAAATGTCATGCCCGTTTTGACCCTATGTTTACCAAAAAGTGCTGCATGCAATGATGCATTCGCTGACAAAAACAAATTGTTTTAATGCATCATGTATTAAATGCATTAATTAATGCATGACATACTGTATGCATTAAAAACAGTTGTTTTGATGCATTCACTGACAACAACATTAATCAGCTGAACCCCAGCATCCATATTCTGGGGGGAACATTGGCCAAACATAGCAGATCCAGGGTTCCCACTAGGGTTGGAGGCGGTAACCGCCGTACCGCGGTATACCGAGGTCTACCGCGGTGTCAGTGTGCTTACCGCGGTAAAAAGACAAAAAAAAAAGTATATTTTTTATTGGAAAACAAGCGAGTTTTAAAACGGGGGAGAAGCGAGGACCGCATGCGCTCCATGCCGCTCTGCTCTGGGCCGTGTACCACACGTTGGAAGCCACATACGTCACTCAGTCACAGACCCTGCACACAGTGCACATGCAGGGCAGGAGAGTACGGAGCACAACTCTTATGACGGAGCAGCATAAACTTTCTGTAATCCACTCGACACAAGGATGTTAATACATATCTTGTGTTGTGGCATATATTTTTTTATTCATACGGATTACTGGCTGAGCGCGGGCCGCGTGGACTAAAACCGAAAATGAAACAATTTTACTTTTTCCATGCGTCGCACGTTGTGCCCCCGTCCGTCGCGTCGGCGATTTTATAACCTTTTCTGTCAAGTCTTGTAACTAAAACCTGTATATAGCAGCACTCAATCACTGCGATTTGAGAGTTGAGACGTGACGTGAGTTTACAGAATCACTGTACACGATCTGACTACCCGTCTCCTCTGGTTTGTTCACACAGCTGTTTGTGTCTGAAAAGCCCAAGTAGCTAGCCTACGTTACTATGGTAACCCGACAGTGCAGATCTAAAAGCTCAGAACACGTCGCGGATGCGATGTGTTGTGAGCTTGTAGATCTGCTCCTTTGAAAGCCATACCCGCTGTGCTGTACGGAGAAGTATAACTCGGGCAGTCAGGCTGTGGAGCTATACTCTATGCTGTGGAGAGGCGACTTTTGGGAAGATGATTGCAATATTTTGGCTTATCGCCGAACCTTAATTAATAGATACGGGGGTGCGGTAATTACCGCAGTACCGACGGTAAATGGGAAGACGGTAATCGCGGTAACAAAATGTCCATACCGCCCCAGGCCTAGTTCCCACATATTTTTACCAATGAATTTCCAAAACTTTTCCAGAATATTTAAACAAATTTCCAGGCCTATATAAGTCATTCAGCGCAATAAATGAGTCTCTTACTCCTTTGAGTAATGCCCAAAGACAGGCATTGTAGCAAAAATAAAGTATAGAATGGTATTATGGATAAAATAAAGCATAGAATGGGATCAAATGGAACTGTACAGACAGTTATGGCAGCCGTGCATGTTTGCATCAAGCGACAGCTGCCAGCACCCAAAGGATGCGAGCCTATAGAACTTCTAGTTGCATACATTCGGCTGCAATCACGCAGCCCGTTCGGCAAGAAACTAGTATATGTTACATATTTTGTGTAATGTTATACATGTTTTAGAAAATGTTTGTAACAAATCAATAGCCAAAAGCTATGCATAGCTAAATATTTTCCTATGACTTTCCAGGACCCTTGATCAATTCCAAAACTTTTCCAGTACTGGAAAAACAATTCTAATTTCAAAATATTTCCAGGAATGTCATGACCGTGGGAACCCTGCAGATCTACAAGCTCTTGTGAGCTATAGGTCCTGTTATTTTTGGCAACGAGATTTACAGAAAGAAGGGGTCCAGCAGCTACAGGGACAACTCAGGTCCAGTTTACGAAGTCTAGAGCAGGGGTCTTCAATGTTTTCTGGCCAAGGACCCCAATAGTTGAGAGAGAGATGAAGCAGGGACCCCCCACAACCTTTTCATAGATTCCATATAGTTTCATTGTTTGACAGCACAATCATCAGTATATTTTGGATTCATGTCAATTTGTGTTTTCAGATATTTAACCACTTGAACCGTCAATACTTAATAAACTTGACCTTTCACTGTACTTAGTCTGCTCTTTTCCCACTCCAAAGCTCTTTGCCAAAAATAGCCAATCTACAAGCTCACAACGCCTCGCAGCTAAAGTTCTGCGAATATGGAAGCTAGGGTTCAAATGTTTAATATAAAAAAGGGGGGAAAAAACAAGTTTCTATCACACAAAGAATTGGAGGACTCCCTGTAGTAACTCTGAGGACCCCCTAGGGGTCCCGGACCCCCTGTTGAAGACCCCTGGTCTAGAGGGTTTACGTGAATAAGCAGACAGGGCTGTGCAGCTAGCTAGCCTGAGGGTTCCAGGGGGTTAACCACTTTAACCCTATATATACATTGGCTATTTGAAAATAGCAGATCTACAAGTGATGCGTAATGCGTTTTGAGCTTGTAGATTTTTTTGTATTAGTTTTCTTTTCTTTTTTTAAACTTGAAAGAAATTTGATACATTTTGAATCTTTTTGAAAGTTTTTAACACAAATCTTGCATGGAGGTCCCTGGTACAACATATTTCCAGATGGGGGTCCATGTTCAAAATACATACATTTAGAGGTCCTTGACATTAAAAGAAAGGTTTGAGAAACACTGGTCTAATCAAATGTATAACAAACTGGAGTCCTTGATATAACAATAAAAAAAGGTCTAGTATCATCACTGCGTGGCAACTATAGGCAGGTGCAGATTCTATAGCCTGCATGGTTGATTATTGATTGAATACTTTATTATAAGTTTGCTTTGCATAGGAATAGTACAGGACAGTACAGTTCAGATGCAAGGTCTACTAAAAGGATTTAAACCACAAGAAAGCGCAATGGCTTGTTTGCATTGGGGTCCTTTTGTACTCAATTCATGAAATCCTTAAACGATAGACAAACAGACAAATAAACATGCACAAAAATCAAATAAAATACACATAAAATACAAAAGGTAGGTGAAGATTCTAGCCTGCATGCAGTGATGAAGTACTCACATGTTTTACTTAAGTAAATGTAGTAATGCCCTATTGTATGTTGTAAATCATCTGTGCAAGTCCAAGTGTGGTATATTCAAAATTTACTTGAGTTAAAGTATAAGAATATTGGTATAAAAATAGATATAAAGTGCTCATTATGCAGAATGACCCATTTCAATGAGTCGCATTGCGAGCTTGTAGATCTATTTTCAAATGGCCGAAATGTAGACGATAGGGGCCAGGGCTGAAGTGGGTAATGTAGGCCTATGTGTTGTAATAATAATACAAATCTACAAAGTAACTAGTAACTAAAGTTTTCAAATAATTGTAGTGGAGTAAAAGTAGCTTAGCCTACAATATTTGCCTGGGATGTAGACCTATATGTGGAGTAGCCTAGTAGGCTATTAGCCTATAGGCTATAAAATAGGCTACTGAAATTTGGAGTAGGCTATAGTAAAGTTAAGTACAGTGCTTGAGTAAATGTAAATTCCTGGACATGACAAGGTTTGAGAAGCACTGCTTTACACAACTGTCTGCACTCTGCCTGCATCAATGCCAGCCATGAACTGGCATAACGTCACTAGGTGCAGGGCTGTGTGCGCAGCAGGCAGCCATCACCAAGCCATCTCAACCATCTGCATCTTGAAATAGGCTATTATCAATTATTATTATTATTTTATTACAAATATGGAATAATAATTTAGAACATTTTAAATACAAATCCTCTTATAAGAGGGTCCCTGGTTGTCCCGGGTAGGGGTCCGCGGCCAAATCATTTTGGTTTCCTTTGTTTGAGAACCACTGTTTTCATATAGGCCGCATGTTCACAATATAGATCTGTCATTCTGCTATAATCAGACAGCATTGATAACTGCAAATACAAAAAGAAAACAGATGGTTTGTGTTTTAATGACAGCTGGATCTCTGCAGATCCCCATGCAGCCAGCAGCTCTGTGGCGCATTTCGCCACTAGCATCCATACCGTTATATCAAATGAATCCATTTTCATTGGAGGAAAAACAAAATAATACTTACCCAAAATATAAGATTTAGAAACACCAGCACGGTTTTAGATGACGTAATCCCACACTGCCCCATGGTGCGTTGCGTCAGGGCTGGGAATGGCAAAAACAAAACAAAAAACAACAAAAATGACCGATGCACCTGCAGCCTCTCTCTGTTCTTAGAATAATAATAATATTAATATTCATAATAAAATGGCCCCGGCGTGGCCCCGCCCCCTTCTGACCTGTTCTGCTCGCGTCGAACCAACCAGAGCGCTGCCATGGAGTCACGTGTCCCCGTAGCCCTGAATACATGACGGCCATATCGGGCCATAGATATGACCGTCGTGTTTCCACCTCAACCTGGCTTTTAGCGAAGTGGACAAAGAGCAACGGTTTGAGTTACAAACGACAGATTTCAAAAATAAAGTGCTTACCCAAGTCTCATTTTGGTCAGAAATGATGCCGTTCAAACAGAATTAAATGCCGCTCCCGGATTGTTTAATAAAATGCATTTTTATCCGACATATTTCTGCTTTCAATTGTATTTCCTGGTTTTCACAGAGCCCTCTAGTGGAGAGCTTCTTATTATAACTCTATGGTGGAGAGACTCGATCCACTAGAGGGCTCTGGGAAAACCAAGGGGAAAACCAAGAAAAACCAGGAAATACTAGGGAAAACAGGATAGAAATGCTTTTAATTAAACAATCCGGGAGCGGCATGTAATTCTGGTTAAACGGCATCATTTCTGACCGAAATGAGACTTGGGTAAGCACTTTATTTTTTAAATCTGACGTCTGTAGCTCAAACAATTGCTCTGTGTCCACCTCGCTAGCCGGTTGAGGTCATCATTCAAAACAAACAGGTGACGACGACGACGATGATGATGATGCATGATGATGATGATGATGATGATGATGATGATGATATCATCCTTCAACATGGAATCCTTTGCATATAAGTTAGACCTGTTAGACTGTGTTCTATTTGTCTGTCATTCAATGTTATATGAGATACTTTAATGGTTTCCTGTGGAAATAAGCTTAGTCTTTTCATGGATCTCCTTTTAGTAGACCTTGTACCAGTGAACTGTACCGTCATGAAACTGTACTTTTTCCTATGCAAACTTCTAATAAAGTCTTCAATCAATCAATCAAACCTTGTAGCATAAAGCATGCATTCATGGTTGTAAACCGAATCAATTGATTTAAACAATTATTTAAACTATTTGATTTAAATAAAATAATCAATGGTCAAAATAGAAGGGAAAAAAAAGAAAACAAGAAATGTGTTTAGTAAAACATTTAATTCACGCTTCTTGAGTATTCGATTAATTAAGTAGTAATTAATTAATCGATTAATTGAGTATTCGATTAATCAATAGAATAATCGCTAAGAAAATACCATTCACCACTTCACAAGGCTGTTTACACATCCTATAAATAAAAGGTGATTTTCCTTTTCTGACTTTTTGGAATTTAACTAAGTTCTGTATGAGAATGTTCCTGGCCTCAAATACAGATCCATCTAAAAACAAGTAGAATAGGCCTACTACTGTGTAAAATTGTCTTCTTTAATGTAAATATAATTAGATACATTGCATGTAGTGAATTATTCCAAACCTTTTTTGTTAATATTTTGAATTTTTATGGCATATGGATGGAATGGAATATCAAAAGTCCATATTTCAAAATATTACAATATTACACAAGACCACTCAAAACAAGGATTTATAATAGACTAGCCCTTACCCGTTCAAAGATATGAGCTCCAAAATGATGTGCAGTGTGTGGGTTATGGGATGTGCACTGTGCATACAGTATATGAGGGATGGAAAGTAACTTTAACTGGTGCTTGCATGATAATATGTAGGAGCATCAATGTAAGAAATAGGGGTGGACTCAGGTAATGTGGGCCATCAGGTAATGTGAGCCAGCCATAGTTTCAGGCTCCTAGCAACTGTGCCTTTAAATCTTTGCAGCCAATGGCTGCACATGTTCTTGCCACAGCTGTGCTTGACACCAACAAGTGATTTGATTGGTCCATAGTCGTTTTGATGGGAGGAGCTAAGCCACACAACAAGACCTGCTGGAAGAATTTGCAAGGTGGGTGCAGAGACACAAAGTTTTAACTTGAGATTGCTAAGGATACTACATCAATGAAAACAAATGCACATTTATAAAAACTGGTGCAAAATGTGTGTTAAGATGTCCTTTACCAGGCATGATGTTGATATTTTGCTTAATGAAATCATTTTTCATAAATAATGACGTTTTTGTAAGTGGCTCACATTACCATAGTCAATTGTGGTGAAAGCTTAGCTGGGCCAGCTTAGGTGGGCCACCTTCATTAGCATTATGTTTTGTGTTAGCTTAGGTGGGCCACCTTCAGAAATGAGCCCTGGGGGTCCCTGGGGGTCCCTGGAGGTGGTCCCCGGGCGGCAGTGCTCGGAAGCCCGCCAGGGACCTCCGGTGGTGGTCCCTGGTGGTCCCTGGCCGTCCCCAGGCCCTGTTTTGGGGGCCTGGAGCCGGCCCTGGACCTCCGGTGGTGGTCCCTGGTGGTCCCTGGTGGTCCCTGGCCGTCCCCAGGCCCTGTTTTGGGGGCCTGGAGCCGGCCCTGGGGGTCCCTGGGGGTCCCTGGAGGTGGTCCCCGGGCGGCAGTGCTCGGAGGCCCGCCAGGGACCTCCGGTGGTGGTCCCTGGTGGTGCCTGGTGGTCCCTGGCCGTCCCCAGGCCCTGTTTTGGGGGCCTGGAGCCGGCCCTGGGGGTCCCTGGGGGTCCCTGGAGGTGGTCCCCGGGCGGCAGTGCTCGGAGGCCCGCCAGGGACCTCCGGTGGTGGTCCCTGGTGGTGCCTGGTGGTCCCTGGCCGTCCCCAGGCCCTGTTTTGGGGGCCTGGAGCCGGCCCTGGGGGTCCCTGGGGGTCCCTGGAGGTGGTCCCCGGGCGGCAGTGCTCGGAGGCCCGCCAGGGACCTCTGGTGGTGGTCCCTGGTGGTCCCTGGTGGTCCCTGGCCGTCCCCAGGCCCTGTTTTGGGGGCCTGGAGCCGGCCCTGGGGGTCCCTGGGGGTCCCTGGAGGTGGTCCCCGGGCGGCAGTGCTCGGAGGCCCGCCAGGGACCTCCGGTGGTGGTCCCTGGTGGTGCCTGGTGGTCCCTGGCCGTCCCCAGGCCCTGTTTTGGGGGCCTGGAGCCGGCCCTGGGGGTCCCTGGGGGTCCCTGGAGGTGGTCCCCGGGCGGCAGTGCTCGGAGGCCCGCCAGGGACCTCCGGTGGTGGTCCCTGGTGGTGCCTGGTGGTCCCTGGCCGTCCCCAGGCCCTGTTTTGGGGGCCTGGAGCCGGCCCTGGGGGTCCCTGGGGGTCCCTGGAGGTGGTCCCCGGGCGGCAGTGCTCGGAGGCCCGCCAGGGACCTCCGGTGGTGGTCCCTGGTGGTCCCTGGCCGTCCCCAGGCCCTGTTTTGGGGGCCTGGAGCCGGCCCTGGGGGTCCCTGGAGGTGGTCCTCGGGCGGCAGTGCTCGGAGGCCCGCCAGGGACCTCCGGTGGTGGTCCTTGGTGGTGCCTGGTGGTCCCTGGCCATCCCCAGGCCCTGTTTTGGGGGCCTGGAGCCGGCCCTGGGGGTCCCTGGGGGTCCCCGGAGGTGGTCCCCGGGCGGCAGTGCTCGGAGGCCGGGCAGGGACCTCAGGGGACCCCCGCTGGTGGTCCCTGGTGGTCCCTGGCCGGCCAGAGTGGTGCAAAGGCCCGCTTTTGGGGGCCTGGCGCCGGCCCTGGGGGTCCCTGGGGGTCCCCGGAGCTCCCCAGGCCCGGTTTTTGGGGCCTGGCGCCGGCCCTGGGGGTCCGCGGGGGTCCGCGATGGCACCATCGTGTGCGGGGCGGCGAGCCGGTTCCAACGGTACCATTATTGAAATTAAATTCAATGAATGAAATTAAATTGACCTCCAAATCTTGTTTGACTGTTTTGCTTTGATTTGCTTTGGCTCATTATAGCAGATGAGTGGCTCACATTACCTTATTAGGGTTAGGGTAAGATGGGCCACTGACAAAAATATGATTTAATATAAAAATACACTAGATATGCAAAATATAAGCATTGTTTCTGGTTAAGGCCGTCTACATATATATTATATATATTTTTTATCGATGTGCATTTGTTTTTTATTCACTTGTCAAACTTATAACTGACAAATTAGATATGTTTGGACAATGCAATTCTCCTCTGCAGGCTAGTTTTGAGACATTGCTCTTCCCACCAAAACAACCAAAGACCACTCAAATTTTGATTGTTTTGTGTCAAGTACAGTTGTGGCAAGAAACATGTGCAGTCATTGGCTGTTAAATTTTAAAGAGCTAGGAATTAATGGGGTCAACCCTAAAGTGGCCCATTTTAGCTGATCAGGTGGCTCAAAAAACCTGAAAAGTGTTAATCTTGAAAATGTGTGACATTTTAAGCTTAAACATTTAAAAAAAAATAACCATCTAATTTTCCTACATACATTTAACACAAATATATTAAGGACAGTCTATATTAACTATAAAAAATACATTCAGCGTTCTGCACTGCTTTTTCTTAGTTTCCCAGGCGATTTACCAAAAAGCGGCCCACATTACCTGAGTCCACCCTACCCGTTTCGTTTAATGGCAACAGCGCCCCTCCCTTAACATGTGTGGTCACAAAAGGTACTGTAGGCTAAATAGATATAGATACACCATAAAAATGCTATTATACAGCATACGATTTGTGAAAGTGACAAACGGGCTTCACAGTTATGTCAGGTGTGTTCATATGCTGATGGTGATGCGATTTCAGATCAATTGCTCCAGCCACCGAGGAGAAACGCTGTTTCATACAGACAGACACTCACTCAGACAGACATTCGCAAAATTATAGTATAGATAAATACCAACCTTCTGAATGAAGTCATAGTTGCTTGAAGTCCAGTGGGAAGGTTCCATAGACAGACAGTTATGATTTGGGGTGCTATGGCATCTGCATGCCTTTTTATTTTTTTATTAAGCAGATAGGGACATAGTGGCAATGAACTATAAGTGGCCTTGTGGTTGTTAGAGGGTCTGCCCTGGCTGAAACTGAGAGGTCGGGGTTTGATCCGCAGCCGGCTGGATCATACCAAAGACTGAAAAATGGGACCCATGCAGTGCCTCCCTGCTTGGCACTCAGATTCAAGGGTTGGCTTGGGGGTAAGTCCCTGTGACATACTAGCGTCATGTCCAGGGGTGTACTTGTATAAGCTGCCTCACGAAACAGGAGATAGGCTCCTGCCCTATTAGTCGTGGACCCACAGGCCCAAAAGCTCAAGGAATAGGGTTGAACCTGTGATGTCACGCCCTTTATTTCTGTTTTATCTATTAGTTTGGTCATTAAGGTCCACAGAATGAGTCGAGACTCGAGAGGCCTGCTCTGCAGGAAACATCGCGAAAAAAAGTTATGGCCATTTGTATATTCACTGTCCCATTGACTCCACTATACAGGAAAAGAAAAATATTTAAAAAAAGCAAACATCTGCTTTAAGTAGCATGTGAGGGATCAAACTAGGGTTTTTTCATGATTCTGAATCCATTGCAAGCATTTGTTTTGCATGAAAAGAGCAGGCCTCTCATTCTGTGGACCTTAATGACCAAACTAATAGATATAACAGAAATAGAAGGTACACGGCATGACATCACAGCTCATCTCACATTTTGGGTGACTGGGTCTCTACTTAGAAACAACAAAGATACATGTAAGCTATTCATTATGTTAGCTTGGACTTTAAAAGTTTTCTTTCTAAATGGCTTTGTCCTTGTGCAGAATTATATTGTGTGTGTGTGTGTGTGTGTGTGTGTGTGTGTGTGTGTGTGTGTGTGTGTGTGTGTGTGTGTGTGTGTGTGTGTGTGTGTGTGTTAATTTCGTGTTTGTTTGAAAAGGGAAACAGCACTCATGAAAGAAAGTCATCTGTAGTGAGGATGCTGTGTGTGGTTTATGCCACAGGGTGGCAGTGGTTCACTATTAACATCATACAGGTGGATGGAGGAAGTACAGTACAGTTAGCGGCGCAGTTAAGGAGAACGATACTTCAGTTCTGGAAAGAAGCACCAACATTTTACAGAGTGTACCTCTTGGGTCATTCTTTAGAAAAATCACATTAGACACTTAATTTTCAAAATGGCTGCCAGTTTTAAAGATGGCTGCCTTTTCGGATATGTTTTACAGGACGCCAGCCAGTTAATATCGAATTTTCATAATATTAAAGATGTTTTGTAGGTTTTAAAACATCCTGAGTTCATTTATTACACTTTTAAAGCAGCCAGAATAACCTTTCTGACTTTTGGTTGGGGTCTTTCCTCACCCCTGAGCCTATTTCAGTAATCGCTCTGCTCCTGCTCCAGAACAATGTTAAATTAGATCTGAAATATGCTCTGAAATAAAAAATGACTAGTAGCAAATAACAGAGGTCTTCCACGGGGGGTCCGGGACCCCTGGGGGGATCCTCAGAGCTACTACAGGGGGCCTGCCAAATCTCATTTTTTTTGTTGAAACTTCGAATGTTTTTATGTATCCTAGTTTTATGTATTGTACTTTGATGGTTTATTAGTATTCTCAGTATTATTTATAATGTTTTTTTGTGTTAAACAGTTATGGTTGACAGCTGTTACTGCAGGGATTGCAATAATGAAGGTATTGCAACTTTTCACTTTGGGCGCAGAACAACATTTCCATTTATTGCACTGCACTCACACTGACCACACACACACACACACACACACACACACACACACACACACACACACACACACACACACACACACACACACACACACACACACACACACACACACACACACACACACACACACACACCTCTTTGTTATTGTCACCCCAAAACCCTCACCTTATTAGAGCCCATGGTCAATTACGCCCAAAGAGATTCACTACAATACAGTAATTTCAGACATGCAGGATATATTCGTCTTCATCATCATCATCTTCAATGTCCAACCTAATAGTGTTGACACAGTCTCCACCATAGCATAGAGTGAAAGGCAGGTTATTTAAGCAGCTGCACCGTCCCTTACAACCTGCTTTGCAGACACATTTGATGAGCTCAAGTACTGCCTTTGGAGCAGGGAGAGCAAGAAACCTGACTGGAATATACCCTCCACTCTCTGAATTCCATCTATTTTCTTCGATTGGTGGAAGCACAGGGTATGGTATGGTCAGGTATGATTTATCCTGCATTGTGACAGAGTTGGCGCGGAGGTAATGTGGTAGCAGTGCAGCACGAGTTGGATGTAGCATCTCACCCTCCAAGTTCTTTGACAGAAATAGTTCCCATCTGAGTAATCCCAGGGTTGTTGGACCTTTTGAACTGTAAACATGGCATGCAAAATGTTCCGACTGCAATGTTGATGGAAGCTCACCATTTATAAGCTCAGGAGGAATGGCCAATGACCTTGCCAAGGTCCTTGAAGCGGTTAATGGCTTGGTCATCATCATCATCATCAAGTAGGCATTGACCCATGTCTTTTTGGTGATTCCAACAAATGTTCATCCCCAGTCAGCACCTGAAAAACTATGTACGCAAAGGAACCCTTGACATTTGTAACATCCAATAACTTGAACTCACTTGAATATATAAATTTACTTTTTTTGTACCGGAGGCAAGGACTTGATAAGGAATCGGGGTATCAGCCTCTTCATGTGTTTGCACTTCCTCAAAATCATGTCCCTTGATGAAGGTATCCTATTATGATGCCTACTTTGTCATACCTGACAAATTGCCCTGAGCTTCCATCAATTGAAAAAAAAAATAGATGGAATTCAGAGAGTGGAGGGTATGTCCAGTCAGGTTTCTTGCCCTCCCTGCTGCAAAGGCAGTACTTGAGCTCATCAAATGTGGCTGCAAAGCAGGTTACAAGGGACGGTGCAGCTGCTCAAACAATAACCTGCCTTGCACTCTCCTCCCTGCAAATGCTATAGTGGAAACTGTCAACACTATTAGGGAGCCAAGGGAGGACATGTATAGTAGTGAATTTCTTTGGGTACAATTGACCGTGAGCTCTTTAAGAGGATAGGGTGCGGGTTTTGGGGTGACGATAACAAAGAGGTGTGTGTGTGTTGTGTTGTCAGTGTGAGTGCAGCGCAATAAATGGACATGTTAGACTGCGCGCCCAAAGTGAGAAGTTGCAATACCTTAATTATTGCAATCCCTGCAGTAACACCTGTGAACTGTCTAACACAAAAATGTAATAAATAATACTGAGAATACTAATAAAAACAGTTAAAAAAAAGAAAAGAACTTCCCCATCAAGATTCGGCAGGCCCCCTGTAGTAACTCTGAGGACCCCCTAGGGGTCCCGGACCCCCTGTGGAAGACCCCTGGGTATTTGCTACTACTCATTTTTGCTTTCAGAGCCCAGTTACAACAACTTTAATGCTTCAGTTATGATCTAATTTAACATTGCTCTGGAGCAGGAGCAATGCGATTACTGAGATAGGCTCAGGGGTCTGTTTGGGGGGTCCCAGGTGAGGAAAGACCCCAACCAAAAGTCAGAAAGGTTATTCTGGCTGCTTTAAAAGTGTAATAAATGAACTCAGGATGTTTTAAAACCTACAAAACAACTCTAATATTATGAAAATCGGACATTAACTGGCTGGCGTACTGTTCAGAGGCAGCCATCTTGGAAACATGGCAGCCATTTTGATTTTTCAGTGTCTAATGTGTTTTATCATAGGAACAACCCCTAAGGAGTACTTGTGAAAAGTTTTAGGTTTCTTTCCACTTCTGAAGTATTTTAGTGCAAAAATGCATTTATCTGCCCCGCTAAGTAGGTCTACATGTGGAATCACGCAGCAGCACAATAGTGTACAAATAGCCTACAGAATGCATCAAACATTGATTGTCAATTATCAGTGATGAGCCTGAACAAAACCAGAGTACAGTACCATAATCCCTTGACACAAAAGTCCAGAGACATAACAAATTCCCCATGAGAGTAAATGTGAAGTCACATCTTTCTTTAACCGAAACAAACCAATTATTTTGTCCCCTTGAAATGGGAGATGGATTACCCAACCCACAATGAGTGCCTGTGAGGCCTTTAATCAATAGTGACTTTGGTTCTATATAGCCCGAAGTTTCAACTTTATAGAGCTGAGGATTTGTACCACTGTGTTTGGTATTACAGTCAGGCAGACAGGCATGGCAACTTAGAAGCAATAGATTTATATTGTGGACAACCAGGGGTGTCACACCAAATTCTGGGTCCTGGGTACAAGGATTCACTCACATTTTGAAAAATAGCAGATATACAAGCTCACAGCGCGGCACCGAGTGCCGCGCTGCGAGCTTGTAGATCTGCTATTTTTGAAAATCGTGAACATTTGTGCAAGTCTTTCAATATTTCAAATCCGTCTAAGGTTTTTTGATAAACCTATGTTTCTATGTCAGTGGTGCTCAAACCTTTTCATGTGAAGGATCCCAAAATGATACGTATTTGGCCACGGACCCCCATCTCAAAATATTTAGTTCCAGGGACCTCCCAAAAGCAAAATTTGAGTTACAAATGTTCGCTTAAAAAGTACATATATTCAAACCTGTGTCACCTCAAGACCTCAGGAGGGACCCACCCGATACCTCCCCAGAGGAGCCTCTTGTTGGGGAAAAACAAATAGAATGGAGAGGGGAGTTTAGCCATGGGCAGTGATTTGGCCACCACTGCCGACCCGGCCATCAGGAGGGTGTAGCGGAGGGTTCACGGGTCGAAACACCTGATGATCGATGGTTACCGTCTGAAGACATCAAATTTTCCTGCTTGTATATCTGTTATTTTTCAATAGGCAAAGTATAAATTAATTAAGGCCCCTCCACCTTGGGCCCTAACTCAGTCCCACTCCCCCCCCCCCTTGTGACGCCCCTGTGGACAACAACAACTAACATCTACTGTCTGGTCCACATGTCATTCTTTTTCAGAGCATTTCACTATAACTGCACTCCCCATGGTGCATGGTGACAACATGCAGAGTCATGAATCATAATATGAGTCATGTCACCCAAGACATATAAAGATACAGACAGACAGACTCACATGTTGCGTTTCATCAAATGATGTTATTACAGACTCTCTTGACCTGACCTCCAGGGAAACTAGCTTGGATCCCAACAGCAAACAGAGATGGTTAGACATCCATCCATCCATGGATCTGGTCCAAGCAATTACAAACTAGCAGATGGCTAATCATGCTCTAGCCAACATCAAAATAACATCAATGTTAAAATGCTCCAGTGACCTCTTCAAACGGAGTGAATTTGTGAGCTGGATTTGTATTTCCTGCTATTTAATAGTGTATGTACTCATCAGGGTCAATGTGGTTTAAAGCTCTGGGGTCTGGGGTGTTCACAAAAGCCAGAGTATATGTTAAAATGACACCAAACATGTTTGAAAGGGAACTATCTCCTTAAACTCTATATACTATTTTGTGTGTTTATAAAACTAACAAAAATGTTCTAAAATCATACAGAAAACATCCTTAGTTTTAGTCTTTGTCAAAAACAGCAGATCTAGAAGCTCACAATGTGTTGCTTGTGAGCTTGTAGATTTTACATCATTTAGCTATTCTTCTGACCTTAATTGTTACATTTCTCTCCAATCCATAGGCCTATTACAACTCAAATTAATCAAAATTAAATCAAAAGAAGCTATTAAACCCACTTTAACAACTAATGAAAGTCAAACTAGAAACAGTGCTCTTCCGAGCACAGGTCTCCGCCAGGTCAGGTATGTTATTGTGGCCTCCTGGTGAAGCTATAATAGGCCAATATGTAAAAAGGGTAACATTCTTCTTCTTCGGCCTTCAAGGACGCTGCATTCATGATTTGAGGCATTTTGTTCCAAAAATGTTTTGCAAAAGTCAACCTGCTGGTGTCACTATAACAGGCCAATGTGAAAACTAGGGTGGCATTTGTTCCTTGACAGTGGGAATGCGCGTGCACAGTTTCACCACAATCAGACTCTGCATTCATGATTTGCGGCATTTTGTTAAAAATGGGCCACTCTTGCAAACTTTAGATGTAAATCTTCGCCAATCAGGATTGAATATGAAAAAGCAAATATATCTGTCTTGATCAAATGACTATAGAAATCATGTGTACCGATTTGTGTTAAATTTGGATAAAATCTGAAGGAGTAATATATATATTTTTTTTTACATAAGTCCGCCTCCTGGTGGCGCTATAAAAGGCTGATGTGAATAATGCAGGGCAAAGGTTTTTCCTTGGCCTCTAGGTTGTGCGCCAATAGGTAAAATCAAGAATCGGCCTGTTATAGCGCCACCATGAGGCTGATTTGCACATTTTCAAGTGCCATTTCTCCCTCTGCCATGTGGGAATGTTCGTGCAAAACTTCATGTAAATCGCATGCTGTGTTCATGATGTGAGGCATTTTGTTGTTTGTGTAATGGAGTGAGTGAGAAGAAGCTGAGATGATGAATTCAATGTGTCATTTCTCCTGGAATGAGAGAACATGTGTCAGGGGACATCTGTGCATTCACATGTATAGGAAGGACATCAACAGAGGAAACTCCAACTGCACCACTGTAATATTTGTCACAAACACTGAGTGAGTTTGGATCAATAAGATGAATAAACAATTCGCTCTTGGTGTGGTTTAAAGCTGCAATCCTGGATTTTATTTTTATTTTTCCATTTCTTTATTGTTAAAATAAGTGTGTAGCCTATTAGCTCTCCTTGTCTCTTTAGAGAACAGGATATATATATTTCATGGCGGGATACCAATTCTATCCAATCAGGAGAGAGGACTCATATAGTATACAGAATAAACAACTGAAAATGGAAATTATGAAACAAAAATAGCAGAGACATTTTGAACTGTAACACTATCAAATTGAAGCTAATAAATGGGCACACTGTCCTGATTTGATTAATTTGATATTATGGGTCTGTTGGCTCTCTATATCAAATACCTTCACCGAACATGATAGCTGATCTACAAGCTCGCTATTTTTGAACGGTGGTCATCGCTCAAAAGGCCCCTCCATCCTTTCTTTTTTTACAATCATTTTTATCCCACGATTTTGTAACCCATTTTCACCCAGTGCCAATTGCCTACGTAATCCTGGGCTCTGTTCTCCCTCTGCCGTGCCTGGGGAGACAACGGACAAAGGTTTGCCCCAGAATAGGGATGCTATAGCCTCGTTCCCGCCCCTCTTCCAGAAACCATTTGAATGGAAGTTGGTCGTTTACTAGGCTAGGGATGCTAGGGTTCAAGTGGTTAATGTAAAATCTACATCTAACTATTAATTACCGAACTCCGTCCGCCGTCTGTCGTCTGTCTCTGTCTGCATGCTGACATCACAGATACTAAACAGTGTCGCCACCATGGTTACAGCCGCATGCTGAAACAATGCCCAAATTTGGAGATGATGTCTGCTGTCTGTCGCCTGTCTGCATGCTGACATCACTGATACTAAACAATGTTGCCACCATGGTAACAGCCGCATGCCGAAACAATGGCCAAATTTGGAGATGAGCATGCTGACATCCACCATGGTAACAGCCGCATGCTGAAACAACAAGTAAGGAAGCTATGCCTTCATAACAATTGTGCACTGCAAGGAGGACAGGTACTTAAAGGGAAGTAACACTCATTTTCAACTTTGAACTGTCATTAAAGGAGTAATTCACCCACAAAATGACTTTTTTTTCCCTGTTGATTACTCACGCCATGGAGACATGAGTTCAATAATTTGGGGGGTGAACTACTCCTTTAATATACCTTAGAATTGTTGTGTGGAAATAAGAAAAATGTCCCCCCCTTCTGTGTTGCCCAGAACTGGAGGATTGATTGTGCAAGCCAAAGAATACACCTTCATGATGTCACTGATCACATGACCCCACAATCAACCCTCCATGCTCAGCACAGGAGAACTATTAGGGCCTGCTAACATACTATTCACCATATTCCTGGCCCTCTCTATTGAGGCTGCCATTTTCTTTTACAGAGGGCGCTAGAGAGTTTTTCTCTGTGTGCTGCTTCAAAAAAATCTTTTCACTTCCTCCCAGGTCTAAGAACAAGAGATCCCAAGTCAAGGAAGATCAAAGAAGGAATGGACACCAACGTCATTTTAGGCTCCATGGCCATCCGCCATGACACTTTGGGTGGCCAAACTTGCAACGGAAGCTCGATGAATAACATTGCGTCTATGAGCTTCAGCTGGGACAGCTCATGAACAAAAAATAATTCTGAACGATAGAGACCTTCATAAAACACTCAGCTCAGGAATATAAAAGAAGACAATGTGTCACATGTTTTGTGCTGTGTTGCTTTTCGGTGAGTACACTGTATAACATTATAGAGGCATCTAAAGAGCACAATTTACGTTTCTGAACTAGATAGTATCGCGAGACTCTTTACCATTCCCTGTCTGGAATCCAAATCTCGCGATAGCTCCGAGACAGAAACGGCCGCCGCCGCTGTTTAGCTGCCTCAATAACATTATGTACCGTGCACATCGAAAAGCAAGTGATTGTAAAAATACCTGTGATATGTCTTCTTTTGTATTCCTGGAGCGATTATACAACAAAGGTCTCAATCGTTCAGAATATTTTTTTGTTCATGAGCTGTCCCAGCTGAAGCTCATAGACGCCAATGTTATTCATCCAGCTTCCGTTGCACGTTTGGCCACCCAAAGTGTCATGGCGCATGGACCGTGGTGTGGGCTGACTGTTCTTGCTGAGACTTTCTTTGTCCCAAGTAAGGAAGTGACAGGGAATTGTCTGTTGCCAAATATTGCCAAAGAAACAAGCGGCCAAGTCTATGAATAATAAGCCCAATAGAATTAACTATGTTCAGGTTTACTACTTTACATTTGAACATATAGATCAGCAAGCTCACAATGTGTCACATTGTGACACATTGTGAGCTTGTATGTTTGATATTTAAAAAATATTGAGGAAAAAAAACCTAAAATAATTTGAATATTTTTGAAACATTTTAACAACACAAATCTGTGTGGAGGTCCCTGGCACCACATATTTTCAGATGGGAGTCTGCGACTGTGGACAAATATGTTAATCTGAGGTCCTTGATATGAAAAGATTTGGGAACCACTGGTTTAAAAAATATTATAAAGTAAGCCCAATAAACAACTACACAAATTGCTTATTATAAGCAGACATGGCAACACCGGTTCATTCAGAGCCCAGAGCGCCTCTCCTCTACTGACACTTTAATGCAAGGACACAGGAAACCAATTAACCAAATGATGTTTTTGGAGCTGTGTGGAGCTCCCTATACGTGGCCGTGTGTGTGGGTCTGTCTGTCTGTCTGTCTGTTTGTCTGTTTGTCTGTCTGTCTGTCTCCGGGTATGTAGCCTGCAGTAACCTTTTCTGGCCTCACATGTTAAGGGAGGGGCGCTGTTGCACACACACACACACACACACACACACACACACACACACACACACACACACACACACACACACACACACACACACACACACACACACACACACACAGCTCCACTTCGAACAGAGGTTCGATTTTTTATTTTCTTTCAGGATATGAACAGGAAGCCGGGGGCGGGGTCAGGAATATGGTGAATACTACATAAACAAGTGATGTATTCTAGCCTTGTCAAAGCATTTAAAGTAGTGACTTTCAGTACTTTTCCTGAGACACAAATTGTCAGGGACAAGAACAACTCAAAAAACCTGAATGTGATCTAGACTTTATTCACAGATAAACACACTAAACAGAATAATTCCCCAAACAAATTACAAGCACACAATACAGGAACAATCACAATCAAAGATAACCCAACGTCAAACCATAAATGAGCAATGAGCACACTTGGACAGAGTATACTGTATGTACATACTGTATGTAGTCTCTTGAGCTCATTACACAATTCAGCTCAGGTGGACCTCTAGACCACTCCGGGAAATCAACAGCCATGAAACTAATAAATGCTCATTATGGTCTGCACCTCCACCAAAAGGGGAGAGGGGAGAAGGTGTGTCAGAGAGGTGTGTGTGTGTGTGTGTGTGTGTGTCATTGGTGTGTGCGTGTGCGTGTGTGTGTGCGTGCGTGCTGGTTCATAGGATTTATTTTTAAATGTTTAAAAATATATATTAAAGGAGCACTTCACCCATTTTTCAACCATATCTCCAGAGAGGAAGGAGCGATCTGTTTTACAAAGTAAAAATCCCCAACAAGGTGCTCTTTGGTGTGAATATGGGTGACAAAGTTAAATGGCATAAAAGGAAAGACCAAGGCACTCTTGAGGAAAACTCAAACATACTTATGGCTATATGGCTAATGCATGGCAACTTGATAAGAGTTGAGTATACTGTATGTACATACTGTATGTAGTCTCTTGAGCTCATTACACAATTCAGCTCAGGTGGACCTCTAGACCACTCCGGGAAATCAACAGCCATGAAACTAATAAATGCTCATTATGGTCTGCACCTCCACCAAAAGGGGAGAGGGGAGAAGGTGTGTCAGAGAGGAACATAGGGGGATTTAGGGGTTGTGACCTAATGCATGTCAAACTGAGGGTCCTTGGGTTCAAAAGGGTTGAGTGTCTAACCCTATACACTGACTCATGTGTTTCTTATAGTATGGGTTTCAGACATGCACTGAGTTTTATTCTGACGTTTATTGACTTCATGTAATTCTACAGTATGTTTTATTTATTTTAACTTTCATTCTACTGTATCGCTACAACTGGGGTTGTGTCCAAAGCTTCTGTGCTGTGTTTTCAAGGTGACCGAGAACTTAAGCACTCCATCCATCATCTGTGTCTTTCCTTACCTCTCTCTCTCTACCACTCTCTCTCTCTCTCTCTCTCTCTCTCTCTCACACACACACACACACACACACACACACACACACACACACACACACACACACACACACACACACACACACACACACACACACACACACACACACACACACGGTATCTCTGTATCTGCCACTTGTGTTTGCGTTAATTAACAGTTTGTTTAGATTGTCCATCCTCAGAGGATTGCTTGAACAAATGACCAAAGATACTGTAAGCTCCTAAAACATGTCAGTTATTACTGTATGACATCCATACTGCCTGAATGAGTATTCAAGAGGCTCTTTAACAAGATTGCGTTGCGAGATTGTAGATCAGCTATTTTCAGTACAAACTGGTCAACCATAATAGGGTTTAAGTGAGCAGCTGAACCTTACAGTCTATGAGCTGAACAGGTTTGTTGTAGAGGGGAAAAAGAGCAGACTAAGTACATAGTGAAAGGTCAACTTTATTAAGTATTCAAGTTCAAGTGGTTAAATATCTGAAAACATAAATTGACATGAATCCAAAATACACTGATGATTGTGCTGTCAAACGACAATGAAACTATATGGAATCTATGAAAAGGTTAGGGGGGTCCCTGCTTCATCTCTCTCTCAACTAAAAGGTCCTTGGCCTGAAAACGTTGAAGATCCCTGGCCTAAAGTGTCCTTATTCTGGGCCAAACGTTTGGAGAAAATAGCAGCTCTACAAGCCTTCAGTACAAGCTCACGCCTGAGTCTAACGTGTCAAGGAAAGGTGGGATCTCAGGTGCTAGTGAAGTTCACGTACAGTACCGATTTAGAGGACATTGCAAAAATGCAAAAACAAAAACATTTAAAAAGATAATAATAAATCCCTATTACCGTCATGATATTCCTATGCCAGATTTTGATGACTTCCACAAGGAAATAATTCATGCGTGTATTGGAGCTTGCAGCAATTCAAATGAGAAGCCACATAATCATTTTTGATCAGCAGGATATGCTCATTTAGTCATTATTGTAGACAATTAGGCCTATTGTACATGCTAATTTGCTTAAAAAAATGAGAAATTCTAATTTGTTGTGAATAAGGTTCTCAGTTGGATCTGTACACATGTTGTTTTGAAAATGTTTGTTGTTTTGGAAATGTTCATTATCATTTGAGAAGTGTGCAAAAGCAATTAACCACTTAAATCCCATTATGGTAGACTGGAGTCCCTCGGGGCTCAATAATAGGCTAGTGTGTTTTCTGTTATACAACACGCTTGTAGATCGGCTATTTTCTGAGAAAGCTTTCCTCACAATGTGGATGCTGGGGTCTAAGTGGTTCATAGAAACAGTAGTATTGTGGATTTGACTGTGTAGTAAAGTCTGCAGGGTTCATTTGTCCATTTGTTACCCCGAGAATGT
This sequence comes from Nannobrachium achirus, assembly GCF_963921795.1. Taxonomy (NCBI): domain Eukaryota; kingdom Metazoa; phylum Chordata; class Actinopteri; order Myctophiformes; family Myctophidae; genus Nannobrachium; species Nannobrachium achirus. The sequence goes on along the minus strand of NC_137816.1, from coordinate 41,184,648 downwards.
AGGCTACAAATGGTCATTTTAATGCATTTTATAGCGTTTTTAATTTACACTCTTTGTTCAATACTGGCTTTGTGATCCCATTCTCTGTGACGTGTTCATTCCTACTGAAGGTTACTACAAAGCATAGCCTACTACTACTATTCCCTATTATTATTATTATTATTATTATTAAAGATGTAAGCACCCACCATATTTCTCTGCATGTCGGATCATGTTCATTTCAGTAGTGTCTGCATTTTCTAATTATCATGACATCACATCACTGCATTGAAGTGTTAAGTGGCTGAATTGTGACTTCACACTTTCCTATCCAGGGTAGGGAGGGAGGGTGTGTGTGTGTGTGTGTGTGTGATAGAGTTGGTGTGTGTGTGTGTGTGTGTGTGTGTGTGTGTGTGTCATAGAGTTGGTGTGTGCGTGTGTGCGTGCGTGCGTGCTGGTTCATAGGATTTATTTTTAAATGTTTAAAAATATATATTAAAGGAGCACTTCACCCATTTTTCAACCATATCTCCAGAGAGGAAGGAGCGATCTGTTTTACAAAGTAAAAATCCCCAACAAGGTGCTCTTTGGTGTGAATATGGGTGACGAAGTTAAATGGCATAAAAGGAAAGACCAAGGCACTCTTGAGGAAAACTCAAACATACTTATGGCTATATGGCTAATGCATGGCAACTTGATAAGAATAACAAACACCTACGCGTTGCAGCACAAGGCCTGCCCTCCATCAAGGTGGCAGTGTAATGAATTAACGACTGTATTAAAGCCATACTGTGTAAGTTGCTCACCTAGTGGTCATTAGCCCTATAGCGAACCGCGGTCGCGTCCGCGTCTTTCGGCCGTTTTTCGTACCTTCAGACCCCCGCGTCTGCCTCCACCTCGCTGAGATCTATCTTTGGAGTGGTCCCTTGTTCCTGTGCGTTCAGTAATTCCAGAGATACACTCCTTCACCCTGCCTGGTAGGCGAAATTACCTAGAGACTGGATGGTACAAACCGGCGACAACAAAATGGCGACCCCACTTCAAGATGCGCTGTGATTGGCCGGCAGTTGTATAACCCTCGCTGTGATTGGCCGGTAGTGTGATGACGCAATTTTGGCGCGAGATCCGGTCCCCGGCAAGGATCTCAGTTTACATATATAGAGAAGGCTTTACAGGCTGAAATTCACGGCGCGGATCTTCTAAAACTTTTGTGTTTTAATAGTTAGGAGAATTTTAAGATTTGTTTTATAAAAAAAGTTACATAGTACAACTTTAAAGGCTTTAAACATTTTCCTACAAGAGTGCCTTGGTCTTCTTTTTGGCCACTTATATTCAATTGGCCCTCACTAATGCTCATTATATCAACATTTCTGTCTACTCACTCTGTGTCTCATAGCTGGGCTGTGGACAGTTCAGAAACCTGCAGTGACATCATCAATGGGGATTCCAAGCTAGAAACTACATTCGCTTCCTGGAAGATTAGCATGCTGAAATTAAATCCATTTTTGGGGAATAGAAATACAATAAAATAATCTTTTTTGAAATGACGGAACCTGCTAACCGATGATGTCACTGGTAGGCAGGCCTGGACTGTCCACAGCCCTCCTCTGAAATATTTCCATCTTATAATGAGCAGTAATAGTGTGGATAAATGGTAAATGGTGCATTTATATGGCGCTTTTATCCAAAGCGCTTTACAGAGATTGTGCATTACATTCACCCATTCACGCACATATTCATACACCGGTGGCGGAGGAAACCATGCAAGGCACCAACCTACTCACCGGGAGCAACTAGGGGTTCAGAGTCTTGCCCAAGGACCCTTCGACATTAACTCGAAGGGTCCTTCGGGAGCCCGGATTCGAACTGGGAACCCTTCGGGAACCCTTCGCGCTCTAATAACTGTTTCTCTACCCCTGAGCTATGCCGTGGATAAAGTACATGTAAATAGGTTGAAAGGATTTGTCATTTGACTCATACCAAAACATGAACTTCTGATAATAAAAAAGCATCTTTATAATAATCAAGGTCACCGACTTTGCAAACCAATGCTTTATTTAATATATAAATACTTTTTTTTATAAACAATGCAATTTCAACACACATCATCAAAGTAACAGGAAAACAAATTCCCCCATATGATTTACCAACTGTATTGTAACCTGTGCATCTTGGGGACCTGTAATTATGCTTAACTTGTCGTCGGTCTAAGATGGCGTCGCAAGAGCAGATCTACAAGCTCACAACGCTTCGCATGGCGACATGTTGTGAGCTTGCAGATCTGCTATTTTCCGACTTAAAACCGCAACAGTGTTGTAGCCAGCCTACCATACAATCATGATAAAGCAATTAACAGAGACGTTAAGACATAATCTATTTGACCAACGAGGTCGGAGGATGGCGTGTTCATGCATGCGGGCGCCAGCGCATGTTTGATGATGTCACATTCTGCTGCTTTGAATGTAGCTCTGTAAAATCTTCAACAGCCCCTTCTCCTACAAAACACACAATGCAGAGACACAACAAATTAGTGGTGCAACAGTTGATCAAACTAATCGATTATTAAAGAAATAACTGATAATCGATTTTAATCAACAATAATCAATTGTGGGTCAGAAAATGTGTCTTTCCCTATAGCAAACATAGCAGATGCACTAGCTGACATGCAGATCTTCAAGCTCACAATGCATCGTGATGGACTTCTTTGTCCACTATACTTAATACATAAATGAATTACTCTGTTCCAAGCGTAGTCTAGTTTTACTTGAGTAAAGTATTGGCACCAAAACATAAGCTACAGTAGGCTGTAAATGTACTCAATATGCAGAATGGTCCATTTTACAATCATATATACTGGATTGTAATTAGTATACATTAATGTGTTTATCACTTTCATGTTTTAGCAGTAAAAGGTGGGCTGAGTTTAATGTCTTTATGTGCTGCTGGCCTGGGTAGAATCTGATCAGATGATTATGTGGGGTCCCCAGATGATTAGCTTAATGTAAAAAGATGTCTCACTCAACAGTAAACAAACATACATAATACAGGGTATCTGCACATTTATGAAGTGACAATTTAAGAACTTTCAAGACCGTTTTAATACCAAACTGGCCAAACTGTCAAATAAGCAAGAGGCGAACATTGTGAAAATAGCAGATCTACATGCCCACAACGCCTTGCAGTTGTGAGCATGTAGATCTGCTATTTTCACAATATTTATCTGTGGAACCGAGTCACATTAAATGTAATACCTACAATTCCAAGTGCTTGTCAGGGTGGGGGTCCCCAGTTATATGTATATATGTTATATATTTATTTTGGGGGTCACAGCCTAAAAACGTTTGAGAACCCCCGGTTTAATGTATGTTTAATACAGTGGTGGAAAGAAACTATTTACTCAAATACTAAAGTACAATAAGAGGTTATAGTCTTGCATTTCCATTTTGATATCTTTATTTTACTCTACTACAACTTCAGTTAGACTACCAGTTAACAATTATACATTACAGAACTTGAGTAAATGCACTTTCCACCACTGTAGCTATATGTATATAGCTATAAAAACAGCCAGTTTTCTGCACATTAAAAATACTAATGTATCCATTTCTGTAGGCTGTGACTGTGTGACTGTGTTGATTTCGTTGACCAAAGCTATGACTGCCTTTTTTCACTGACGAAAACAAAATAAAAAATAAACAAAAACTATAATCTATGATGACTAAACTAAATTTCGTCAGCATATAAAAAATAGATTAAAATGTTAGGGAGGGACCATAGAGAGGGACTAGTGGAGAAGGGAGAGATCCTAGAACTAAAAGTCATTTTATGTGGTTGCGCTCTGAAAAAGCAGATCTACAAGCTCACAACATGTGTGATGTAGCTCTGCTATTTTCAGCATGCAACCAAGTGTAAAATCAGCTAATATTTAGCCTACAACGCCATCACGGCCAACCAAAATACATTTTCAACTAAATCAACTGTAGATTTAATTGACTAAAATCTTGTCACATTTAGACTATAACATTTCAGACGACTAAAATGTGACTAAAAGTAAACGTGAAATAAACTACTGAGGGTTTTACGGAGTGGTGGTTTTTCCTCACCTGACTCTGGGAGCGGCTGTCGCGCCCCGTGTCCAGCTGCGCTTTCAAAGCGAGCCGCAAAACCTCCTGGAAAAGATTCCCAAGAACATCATTCTCCCTGGAGACAACATCATCTTCTTCATCATCACCAGGGGAAGGCAGCAAGGGGTTGTCCATGTCCATCACGCTCTTCTTGCCCATAAAATGTCCTTTAAAATAAGATAAAAATAGCCCAATTAATTGACCGTTAATCGTGCGCGACGGACAGGCAGCCTAAAACAGTTGCTGCATTTATGATTTGGATTTCATTCAAGTGATTTTGCTGCAGGGGGCACCCCATCATGACAGCTGGTGGTCCCCAGACCCCACTTCAAGAACCATGGTGTAGAATGAATAAACAACAGTTCAAAACACATCGTGCGTAAAGTGCGTAACGATGCATTTCTTCTGAAGAGACTAGGATATAAAATTATTTGCGGACTCAGATCCATAGAAATAAATTAACAAACCAGACGGGGTAATAAAATGAAACGTAAAACATCTTGTAAAAATGCATGGTCCGTTGTTAAGATTAAACTACAGCTCAAAAATCGCGCGTAATGACGCGTAATAACGCGATTTGTCTGAAGAGAGATATATACATTAAACATACCTGTTGCCCAAAGATTGGCTCGCGGATTCACTTTAATTTTGGAAACTTTATTCCTAAGCTCTGTCAGGTCGAAGCTGACCGCAGTGGTCAGAGAGATGAGAGAGAACAGCACCAGGTAGGTCAGTAAGCCAGAGGGACACACTGTGGTCAACACCAAGCCTCTCATCGTGGAAATATCTGCTCATCCGATCCAAGTGATTCTCCAAGTGTCCAAATGTCCCTTCTTCTTCTGGTCTGTGGTGGAGTAACGGAGGCGGGTCGTGCTTTTTATAGTCTATCACCATGACCTGGGTGATGGGCTCCGTTTTGTCTACGTGCGACCAGTGGTGGAAAGTAACTAAGTAGTTACTTTTCACCATATTTACTTGAGTAGGCTAGACTACATTTACTCAAGTTCTTACTTATGTACAATTTTAAGGTATTTGTAGCCTACTTTACTTGAGTGTTTCCAATTTCCACAATAGCTACTTCTACTCCACCACATCTCAAAGGCAAATATTGTACTTTTACCGATTTGGAAAACTAGTTGCGTTTGTGGATTTAACCACTTTAACCCTATACACATTTTGGCCATTTGAAAATAGCAGATCTACAAGCTCACAATGCCTCCCTATGTGATGCATTGTGAGCTTCTAGATCTTCTATTTTCAAAGATTTGTATTTGAAAACTTGTGAAATGGGACATTCTGAATTTCTGCCTAATAGGCATTCTTTACTGTTGTACTTTAAGCAGGCTACATTTTGATACCAATAGCCTACTTTTACTCAAGTAGCCTACCTACATTTTGAATTCCGGACTTTTACTGTAACAGATTATTTCTACAAATTGCAGTATTGATACTTTTGCTTAAGTAAAAAATGTGAGTAGGCCTAGGCTACTTTTTCCACCACTGCGTGCGTATTAGGCCTGCACAAAACAACTGGCACTACATGCTTGATTGATTGATTGATTGGTCGATCGCAGGGCAGGGCACGGTTCGACTCGCATGTGCACGAGAAGGGTGATGAATAGGCCTATGTGCGCGTGTGCGTGCGTGCGTGCCATGTGCGGAGCCCCAGTTAATCCAGTGAACATTTGAAGTGGCCACCCAGCATGTGTTGATTTAAATGTGAGTCACAAACTGATAAGGGTCCAGACAGTCCACTATCACTATGGGCAATTTTAGGATGAGACATAATGCGAAGGTGTAACCATATGTTCCACGTGTTGGTTGGCTTTGTTGCATGACGTCAATTGTTGACAATGACATCATAATTAGCCCAATTCACGGCCCGCCCACTCAGCAACTTCCTGGTGCTGAAGTCACGTTTTGAAGGGGAAACCCTACTAAAAGCCCATAGAGTTAACACAGAAATTGCAAATTTAATGCAATTTCCGAATAGTAAAGTATAAAATACGGCTAGCATGATCAAGAACACAAGATAGTAAAAGGCAAAAAGCGTTATAATTTACTTTACCGTTCGAAATAATGATTTGTTGGCTTTAAGTCCAGCTATTTGTTATAGTTTCCCCTTCAAAACTGACGTCAGCACCAGGAAGTTGCTGAGAAATTTGCTGAGTGGGCGGGCCGTGAATAGGGCTAATCATACTCAAATGGTTAGTTAGTTTTTTAAAGCTCCAAACAGCCCAGAACAAACTAATTAGGGTTGTGCTTGGTCTTCCACCTCTGACCCACCTTACCAATCATCACCACGAAAGTGTGGGGTGGCTCAAAGTAGCTGACAGAGTACAGCATCTTGCAATGGGCAAGATGCTGTACAAGATTCACTACACCTCCAAGATACCCATGTACCTGGCAAACTACTTCTTAAAGGTCAAGGATGTTCACGATCACAACACCAGAGGCAGCTCCACTAATCATCATCAACGTAGATTTAACACTAAACAAGGCGCTAACTCGTTCTCCTGCTATAGCCTACCATCAACATGTGGAACGCCCTTCCACAAGCCTTAAAGGAGAGCAAATCCCTAGCCTCCTTCAAAATTGGTATGAAAAGTCACCTTCAGACAGCTGCTACCCGTGACTTGTAAATAGACTAAGCCCCCATGCTCCCCCCCCCCCCTTTTTTTCTTTCTTTTCTGCCTTTGTATTTGATGTTATGCTTTTGAAACTGATATTATCCTAGATGAAGTATGTTCTATCCGTCTGTCTTTCAATGTTATATGAGATACTTAAAGTGTGGTTCCTGTGGAAATAAGCCTCGGCTTTCTAGGATCTCCTTTTAGTTGACCTTGTACCAGTGATTTGTACTGTCATGAAACTGTACTTTTTTCTATTGCAAACTTCTAATAAATTCTTCAATCAATCAATCAATCAAAGTTATTTTTCTGATTTGTAAATGAACACGGAACACGCAACATTTACAAATCAGAAAAATAACGAACTCTAACCGCTGGCTAACCTCAAAATTCCTAATCCTATAAACCATAACGAATACAGAAGAGTGGGCACCTAAACATCATGGCACCTCAATGTATTTATTCTAAAATGTAAATAAAATAAAAACAATGCCCACTATACCTAGGATGCTCAAGGAGAAACAGATATTCTAACAAAGTGACCAATATAAAACTAATACTAGTAAGACGCCTATAAGGGCGACAAGCAAGGTCGCGCCATGTCTGGCCATCTGGCCAGTGATGTATATCGGACCAGTTACATATATGGAGACATGATGTGCCGTTTTTCATACTAAACAGCGACCTTCGGTCGCAATAAAACTAAGAGCAACAACATTTGCTACACATCAAAGCAGGACAGTGTCTGGGAAGTGTGCCCATGCCTGCCCATGGCAATCTTCTTAGCCATTAAACAACCATTTATTTATCTTGGGAGGAACAAGTTCTTCTCAAATCTACTATGGGCCTGCTTCTGTGAGCTAGGATATAATTGGCCATCACAATCACTGACTCACACCTTTTATTAACAGATATGCTGGATGTCTGGTGCAGATTGTGTGGTGCATCTTTTGGAACGCACGACACCGACCATTTACAGCTGAGAAGACACACTGCCTGCTGCATCATGTCACTCCAGGGTGCCAAACCTGCATGGGAGTTCAACACTGCACTGTCCTCTTCTTAACCTCTGGCATTCACAGTTCACACACACATACACACGCAGGGGCGTCACAAGGGGGGGGAAAGTGGGACAGAGTTACTAGGGCCCAAGGTGGAGGGAGGGGCCTTAATTATTTTATACTTTAGCTATTGAAAAATAGCAGATATACAAGCTCACAGCACGGCACGAGTGCCGCGCTGCGAGCTTGTAGATCTGCTATTTTTGAAAAGTCGTGAAAATGTGTGCAAATCTTTGAATATGTTTATGTTTTAAACAAACATTTGTAACTCAAATTTTGCTTCTGGGGGGTCCCTGGAACTAAATATTTTGAGATGGGGGTCCGTGGCAAAATACATATCATTTCGGGGGTCCTTCACATGAAAACGTTTGAGCACCATAATAGGTTTTTCAAAAAACCTTAGAAGGATTTGAAATATTCAAATACTCTTTACAAATTTACATGATTTTTCAAAAATAGCAGATCTACAAGCTCGCAGCGCGGCACCGCGGAGTGCCGCGCGGTGCTTGTATATCTGCTATTTTTCAATAGTTAAAGCACAAAATAATGCGTTCCCAGTCTAAATGGATTAAATCCCCTCCCCCTATGAAGATCATTCATGGGGGGCCCGCAGTGAATCCTTGTACCCAGGGCCCAGAATTTGGTGCGACACCCCTGCACACACGTGCACGGCCGCACGCACGTACGCACTTCTGCCGATCTCAACAATGCACTAATGAATGTCAGACTCATTTGGTAATCTAACAATCCCAGCATCAGGTGGAAACCTTGTAGGTCACAAACAAACTCTTGTATGAGGAAGCACTGAAGCAGGGCATACATTTTCCAAATAAACAAGTTGAAATATGGAGATACAGGGTTTCTGCCAGACAGCAATGAAATGGTCACACTGACAGTTGATGTAATTTGAGACATTCATTGTATGGAATGTGATGTCTATCTCCTTTCAAATACAGTATGTGTGTGGGTTTTTAATGGTCTGATTCCAGGCACTATAGTCATTATAGATCTACTTTTACATCACACTTGACAGGTTGTACCTTGTGTTATGTATGCATTGCATAGTTATAGTATATCTATATGACAACACACCAGGACTTCAACTAGCTGTATAATTCCCTTATAGGGAATATTTTATCGAATAACCGAACAGCACTTATTCTTTATTTTTATATCATTGTATTTTCATATCGACTATGCAAATAGAAAGATTTTCAACTAAATCAATGAGCCTGATTCCTGATCATAAATCAATGAGTCTGATTAACCAATTAAGCCAATTTTTTTTTTACTTTTTGTACAATATCACGCAAAAATTGCAAAAAGCCTTGGTTGACAAGCTTAGATCGGCTATTTCCAATATTTAAAAAAATATATATATAAATCAATTTTTTCATAATATGTCTTTTTTCATAATCGCTTAAATCGCTTAGTTCAACTGGTTCGCCCCTGGTATGCGTATATACCTATAAACAACAGTGTTGCTTTATATTGTGCTATAGTAAATAGCTACATGTTCATGGTAAGAGCAAGACAAGCATCATCGTCCTTCTGTAAGACCCCCATCAATGTGGGTCAGGTCAAACGTTTCCATCCAATCTCAACTACCAGACATAGTGAAGTGTGCCATTTCTGGGTAACATTTGATTACTACTTGATCCATGCTGGATACTCAGTCAGCGCTGCACAAAACAGAATTCCCAATGTTTGGCCTGGTTTTCTATATGTAATGAAAAATATGAAGGAAAAGGGAAGCACATCATGTATATCTATAGGCTGCTTTGTAAGCTCAAAGGAAAATGACAATAAACGAAGGTTTTTATAAAAGACTTTACACAAGTCCAACATGGCCTACTTTCACAGGACCTCAAAACCCAATGACCTTCTAAACGAATTGAAAAATTGGGAGGCTTATTATTTTTATAGACACAGCTCACACAGCACAGGCCCAAACAGATTCCACTGACGCATTCCGACCGGGGAAGCTTTGACATTTTAACGGTGACGTTTAATGTATTCCAAAAGTCTAATATACTGCAACCACCTGCAGTCTTTTGTGCCACCTATGATGCATGCTTTCAATTAATCAGTATGAAGCTAGTTTATGATTATTAGATTTTCTCTCTCACAAATACAGTACTAGATATACAAAACCCAATACAATCTTCTCAAAGGGAGCTTTAAAAACAGGCACTGAAGTTGCATTCATATTCAGGCATTAACCTGGCCGGTTACACCCCGCCACTCCGACATGTCTCCATTCCGACACTAACCCTATCTCTAACCCTAAACTTAACCACTGTGGAAGTGTCGCCACTTCGACAATAAGAAGTCAATTTCGGAGTGGCGACATGTCGGAATGGAGAGCGACACCCAACCTGGCCAATAGGAGTATTACAGGCCTAATCATCTGAAACCAGAACATGTAAAAGACAGACGTTTGTTTAACTCTGAGAATGTACAAATATGACATTTACATATTGTACTCTACTCTGGCAAGTGTAAAAAGAGTGCCGGTAACCAAAGTCCAAAATACTACTTTTGGACCTAGTCAATAATGCGTTGATTTAAAATATTTACATATCGTTGCTCTCGGGTGGAAATCTCCAATGTCTGTACTCTTAACTTTTTTTTTGCATAAATTAATGCCCTAGGCCTAGTTGATCGTACGTCACACTAGTGTCTAAAGTAGGGTAGCACTTTATAATGAAGTACCTCAATAAAGGCTAATTAACAGCTAATAAGGCACTTATTAACAATGAATTAACAGCTAATAAGGCACTTATTAACAATGAATTAACAGCTAATAAGGCACATTAAGTCCTAATAGTGCATTTATAAACCCTTTACTATGCACTTATTATGAGACCAATTAACACTAACAAATCCTTAATAAAATCTTTATTATAACAGTATAAACAATTATTTAAGCCTTTATTAACACTTTATTAGGCAATTTAAAGCCACCTATTCTAAAGTGGGAACACATCGGGTACACCCGCCACTCTGACATGTCGGAAAGGAAAGGAGACATGTCAGAGTGGCGGGTGTACCCGATGTGTTCCCACTTTAGAATAGGTGGCTTTAAATTGCCTAATAAAGTGTTAATAAAGGCTTAATTAATGACTTGTTGTTGTTTATACTGTTATAATAAAGATTTTATTAAGGATTTGTTAGTGTTAATTGATCTCATAATAAGTGCATAGTAAAGGGTTTCTAAATGCACAATTAGGACTCAACCGACATGTCAGAGTGGCGGGTGTACCCGATGTGTTCCCACTTTAGAATAGGTGGCTTTAAATTGCCTAATAAAGTGTTAATAAAGGCTTAATTAATTGTTTATACTGTTATAATAAAGATTTTATTAAGGATTTGTTAGTGTTAATTGATCTCATAATAAGTGCATAGTAAAGGGTTTATAAATGCACTATTAGGACTTAATGTTCCTCATTAGCTGTTAATTCATTGTTAATAAGTGCCTTATTAGCTGTTAATTAGCCTTTATTGAGGTACTTCATTATAAAGTGCTACCCAAAGGAGCAGATGCACAAGCTCAAAATGTGTCGCGAAGCAATGCATTTTGAGCAATGCTACTTTTAGCCATTTTTTTTATTTGAATCCTGGAAAAGTGGGTTTGTGATGTTTCCACCCGACAGAGACAATATAATAGCATACATGTGTATGTAGTTACAACTTACAAGAAGTTACAACTTCCAGTTCAAATCTTCTGCCACTGATGCATTGTGAGTGTTTTAAGAAGTCAAATTAATACATATACATTGGAGGGTAACAGATTCCATTTTTAATGTCACACTCATATTCACTTGTCATAAAATACTTCACATCTTTTTCAAAGACAATGAATTAACAAGAAAAGAACAAAAAAGCAAAAGTCAATAAACCATTGAGAATGTCATTCACATTCTGAGGAAAAATTACAAATACATTGAACTTTTGAATCTAACCTAGTTCCCTCACAAAAATACTTTTTAAAGCTTGGATTTTTTTTTTTGTTTCAATGTAAACACCCTATTCCACATTTCTACAAAAAAGCCCAAACAAATGGTACAAAAAGCCAGTTGGTTTTGACTAAATCTAACATAACATCAGTTTGAAAAGGCATGGTTTGTTTCCTGGACGTGTTTTTTTGGGTAAGATTGGAACCTCACTCCCGATGGACAAGCACGAAGAGACCCAGCATGAAGAGGACAGCATACTGCAGGGGAAACAATACAAAGCGTATTAAGAGCCCAAACACTGTATGTCATTCACTTAGCTCAGTCCACAAGGAGAATTACATAAAACCTAATTGCAAACATTAAACTAGATCTTCAGAGATGGGATGAGCTCCCTCTCTCACTTATGGGTTTTTATTCACTTGACAGACTTCTATGTTCTTTTATATGGGCTAGGATCACAAAAGTTACTCTTCAGAGACCCAAACAAGGATTGCCTCACCTAATTTGTGTTATTACTGGGTGGTACTTCCACCCTTCCAGCATTGTTCTTTGCTCCTCTATCAACACGTCCCAATATACCAATAACCCAGTAGTAATCTCTTCATTGAAAATTTGGAACCAGTTTAGGCAACATTTTGAGTTGAATTCGCTTTCAGTCATAATCAGGGCAGGAATTTCAGGGAGGCCATGAAGGCCATGGCCGCCATTGCCCCTCAGTTTGGCCTTGTGCCCCTCAAAACAATGGCATGGCCTGAGGCCACAGTGGCCTTAATGCCCCAGCTGACTGTACCACTTTCTCCTCCATCTCTTTCTTGGCAATATGTAGACACCAGTGTCTCTTTCTTGTCATGTAGACAACGGTGTCTTTTGTTGAGATTCTCAGCTATATCTTTATCCATGCATTACCCCTTATCGCTATAAACTTCTTTGCCTTTTTTCTTTTTACTATTTTGAAAAACATTTAAAATGTTCAAATAGCCGATGTACATCGGCACGCTGTGAGCTTGTAGATCAGCTTTTTGAAATATAAAAAATAAAATAAAAAAGAGGTTAGGGATATTGTCAGGGAGGTGGCTCTGTAGTCAGTCACTAATATTTGATACAGTCTATCTCTGGCAAAAATGTAACTAATTCGGCGACAGTAACATTAGCGTTTTCTCACCATCGGTTGTTTCTTCATATCCATATGAGTCAAACTGCTGAGATAATTTGTTTATGTTTGGAACACAGTTCTTATATGATGCGATATGAAACAAGTACCGGTATATGGGAATTCAGAACGAGAGGAAAAAAACAGGAACCAGGTAGGATGTGTACTGTAAATGACGTCAAACTTCGCAGCTCTATTAACACTGACATTAACACTCTTAATAAAGAGCCCAGGTTTTTAACCAAATGAATACTGACCGGTGGATGATGTCATTGTGACAATTCTTCTCACAGTCTCTAATTATCTTTTGTGCTTTGTAAAGTTCAAAGCCATCATTTGGAAAAAGTAGAAGTGAAGAAGGTAAGGAAGTAGACAAAAGTTCAGATGGCCATGGAAATAATAACAATAATTACACGTGACTTTTAAAGCAATTTTGGAAAATGGGTTATAAATTGCTCCATCTACGCCTTCCCTCTCAACTTTCGTACTTACTAACTATAAGTTTGATTTGTGCAGGGCTGAGATTCTTTTCACTTTCGTCTACATTTCAAAATCATCCTTCACCCTTAAATTCAATGAATTCTTTCAATGGACTAAACTTCTTTTTATTTTAATGGCCTTCCTGCCCTAGCATTTGGCCTTTGTGCCCTAAACAAATTAACACCACCAAAGGCCAAATGGCCGTGCCCCAAAACGATGAAATTCTAGGCCTGGTCATAATGCCCTTTTGCAATAACCATTTTTTCTTAAGGGCTTTGCAGACTGGCGCGATTTTTCTCAGAAAAAACTGACGATTTCATTTTTTTTTAAAGAAACCAATGATTCTCTATGACCTTTGCCGTGCGGCAAGTGGTTGCGGCAGTGAGCTTTTTCCCTATCCAACCCAGTTCGATTTGTGCGTCTTACCGCATGCGGTAACAACTCATTGACTCCTTTTTGGAATCCTTAGTGAGGATTGAGTGAGGACAGCATTGCACACCAAATCCAATGCGTTTTGGATTGACACACTGTCCATGATCAACTATGTGCTTGTGCTCATACCGGGCCATATTCAATTCAAAGTGGTTCATAGGATTCATCACACTATGGCTAAGCTCAGTAGATTATTTACAGAAACAAATGTCTCTTATGAGATGCCTTCAATCCCCTGCAGACCATACACCCACTTTGTATTCCTTCCCAAAGCTTGCTTTTTTTTTTAAACATCTTTTTATGACACACTCAATACGGTTCTTGGATTCTCTGTGATTCCCTGTCCTCTAATTGTCATCTTTGGTGTGTCTCGTGTAGTGGGCAGATATAACATCCTTTGCTTCCCTCATAACCAGACGTCATATATTGCTCCACTGGAAGAGCCCTAACCCTCCTAGTGTGTCATCCTGGTTAGAAGATTTGTTTCTCCATTTAGAAAAGAATGAAATCACTGTTTGGGACATAACGTTGGGAGGAATTTGATTGATGAAAGTGCTTTATTGTAACAGAGGATGCTATGATATTGGTTGAAATTGGTTGGTTCAGGACACTAAACCAAGCACACGTCATGTTGTGTTTTACAACATCAAAACACGATTGGATTTTGAAATAAGTCAACAAATCCTTGATTAACGCTAAACTAAGTTTTATTTAATTCTTCTTGGTGCAACCGGGCCTGATTCTTATTGTAGTATACAGATCCTTCTCGAAAAATTAGAATATTGTGTAAAAGTAGATTTTCTTGAAACTTTCATATATTCTAGATTGGACATTCAGTGAATCATTGCAAACCTTTTTTTTTTGTTAAAACTTTGAATTTTTATGACATGCAGCTCATGAATATCAAAAGTCCATATTTCAAAATATTACACAAGACCACTCAAAACAAGGATTTATAATAGCAATGTCAACCTTCTGAAGTCACAGTTGCTTGAAGTCCAGTGGGAGGTTTCCGAAGTCCGTTATGATTTGGGGTGCTATGGCACCTGCAATGCTTTTTAAACAATATTCTAATTTTTCGAAAAGGATCTGTATATATTGTGAAATATGTACCCAATATGATCGGTATGTGATCTAAAAGTGTTAAAAAGGCCAACAAAGCAGAGCATACGAGCGGAGTGGAGCGCGAGCGGCGCGGGGAGTGGAGCGGGCCGTTTTTGACGTGAGCGTGAGCGAGCGACTTTTCAAATGGGTCCGACCTCCTCCGCTCCTAGCCGCTCCTGTTGGGGCCGCGCACCACATGTTGCCAACAAACAGACTCTCGCATAGTCCGTGGCAGCGCGCAGCCATCATGTCGCGTAGAGGAGAGGAGACAGAGAATTCCCTTATCTGTATCTATATCATCCACACAAGTAGGCTAGGCTATGTTATAATAAGTAGCCTACCTTGTGTCAGTTAAGCCAGTCAAAGGATACAATTTGAAATGCAAGTAAGACTGATTTGGCTGAATGAAAAACACACGCCACGAGTCGCCTCCCTCTCTCGGTTGTGGTGAGATTAGCCTAATCAATAACCAACAGGATTTAATATTGCCCGTCTTAAAATACAATGCCTTAGATTGCCTAGACAGATCTCCATCAAGCCGAGGCTCACATTACCGCAGGCATTTGTGTTGGGACACGCTGGCGAAGGAGAAAGTGTTTCATGGTAGCAAACTTCTTTTTTCCCCCCTTTTTTCTGCTTTTTGACGACCCTGAGCAAGCGGAGCGTGGAGTGCGCAGTGAGCGAGCGTTACGCAAATCAAGGTGAGCGGCGGAGCGGGGGGGAGTGGAGCGGCGGGGGGGACGACATGAGCGAAGAGTGAACGGTACCATAGACCCCTGGAGCGCGGAGCAGCTTTCTGTCCCGCTCCACTCCGCTCGTGTGCTCTGCAACAAAGGGAGTCTACCGGCGCGCCTCAGCCTAATACGGCTAGTCCGGTGCATCACAGGAGCAGACCAGATGGAGCAGCTCGGACAGTGATTTAAAGCCTTTAATTCAGGTGCAAGTACAATAAAGAATGACTGACGTTTCCATCTTTTGATCTTCCTCAGAGGCAAGGCTTTAACTGTCCGAGATGTCAATCTCCTCAGCAAGAGTTAAATAGGCCTTTAAAAAAAAGGGGGGAAAAAAAGACTTACCTTGAATTTGGGGTAGTCATTCATTAGAATAGTAACAATTCCAATGTATGGCACAAACCTAGAGATGAGGACATAGAACAAAAAGAACAGCACAACAATAAACATTACATCTTCATTTTATTGCAGTCATACAATTAACCACTTAAACCCTATATACTTTGTCATACGTGCTAGTTTGACCAATTCAAATACTCTTTCATTTTAACTCACCCACTGCCATAGGACAAGTTTGACTAGTTTAGGAGGCTGTCTAATATGCCAGTGATGAGTTTGACAACCATTTAATTAATTATTTTAACTCCAACCCTAACCTTTAATAGCTTACAACCAGTCATGATAGGACACATTGTGAGCCATTAAATGCTGAGATCTCCTATTTTCACTATATTTGAAATAGGGCTTAAGTGGTTGATTCATAATGTAATTCTTCCCTTCCTAGAAATACAGTGGAGTTAAAAGTACAATATTTGCTTTGAAATGTAGTGGAGTTAAAGTCATAAGTATCCAAAAATACAATCACTGAAGAAGTAAATACAGATGCAGATGAAAAAGTACAGTGCTCCAGTAAATGTCTAACTTTGTTACTGTCCACCGCTGCTGACCAGTCAGTGCAGATTGCAAAAAAGCTATTCACTGAGGTGGTGCGTGAGAAAAGGTCAAAGCAAATTCTCCAATCATGGACAGATGTTATCAGGACTACACAAAAAAAACTGTGACTGGCGCGGAGGGCAGGTGAACACAAGGAATGAAAAGGAACTGGGTCAGGGTCCACAGAAAACGACTTAAGTACATTTAGGGGGAAGTGAATCAGTCATTATATAAAATACATGGTCAACACCAGGGGTGTCAAAACTTTTCTCTTTGTTAACACATTTGTAGCCAGCTACATCATTAATTAATTCAGTAGCTTGGGCATTTCTTCGTTTTTTTATTATCAGATTTGAGGCTCCATGAACAGACCACAGGTACCGGAAGTAATCCTATTACATTTGGACGAACGACGATTCGCCTTTTCTTTTACCCAGTAAAGAAAAATTATAACCGTGGCCATCCGTGCTTTTGTTATGGACCGTAGAGAAGGGCTAGTTTAAACAAGAACGCGATCTGGAGATAGATTCCAAGATAAAGCAATTTTCCTGCAGATCATTCCATTGCTTCCAACGGTGGATTACACTTCCTGATTTTTTCTCCCGATGGATTATCATTTGAGTTTTTGCATCAGTGCCAGGTGCCGTGGGGCCCCGGCTACGGTTTAATATAAGAAACGCTATATCCCGACTTTATCGGGAAAAGCACTCGACGGTCGGATTTGAAAGCCCGATTTTAGTGGGGATGGGTTAATATTCCCATAGCAATCACAGCTATAGTGTTTGTTCAATAAGCTGTCTCGCTGTCTCTCCAGCAGCCTGTTGCAGAGTGGTGTGCGAGTTCTCTCAGTGTGCAACGGCCATACTAAATGATACATTGAAACTTGTTCCTTCGATACTATTAAAGCTGTGATGATGCTGTGTTTCAAAAGAGGTGAGAGATTTATCTTAGTTACACTGGCATAAAGTTCACTAACCAAATATTGTTGCAGAGAATTATGTTCCGGCTGAAGGCGAGGGATTATGTTTTTATTCCTGTTAGTCAGTCAGTCAATCGGTCCGGCTAAACCAATCCGCAAGAAACTTTGCATGAACTTTCCCTGTAGGACAAGGAAGAACCACCACCCACGTCTTTTCATATGTTCACATTCTCAAGTTTCAACTGCAAACAATTTAGATTCTGTCTGACTGTTGCAAAACTGTTGCAAAACATGTTTTGTTACTACGCCTACACATTTTTCATAAACAATTTCAATTGGCTACAATTGGCTTCCAAAGTGTGCGGGAGTGTCCCGTTTTGCACAAAATGCCATAAATCATGGCATGAACGCAGCGTCAGATTGCCGTAAAACCTTGCACTCACATTCCCAGTAGGCCAGAGAAGATATAGTCTATTTGTACACTGTCAGAGTTATGGGAGGTTCGTGGCCTAATGCATACCGAACTGTGGGTCCTTGAAATTGAAACGGTTGAGAAGAAGTGCAGAATAGTGGTTGTGTGTGTGAGAATGACCTACCCCCGGGCTCTCCCCACCACGTCTTTCTTCTCCAGCCAGTGTTGTCCCGGTTTGTACAGTCCTCTGTCATCCACCGCATTGTTGTCCCCTTTGGTCAAGAATTTAATGTCTCCATTTTCCCTGTAGATAAAAAAACAACACAGTGCAGCTTTATGCCTCACAGCAGACCCCTGCTTTCCCTTTTAAGAGGTCTATGCCTGAATGATGATTCCTGAATGGCTGGGTGAAGGATAACACTGCACTTTCTGAACATGATTCTATTCTGAACAACGACTCGTCAGCGGTCTCTTGCAAAGCCAATTCGCGAAAACGTTATTCTGTAGTTTCATATGCAAAGAATTTTGAGCCCGACCGACATATCGGTTTGGAAATTATTTGACTTTTGACGACATCGGTAACTGCAAATATGCATGGCCTTGTGAGCTTGAAGCAGAGCCGAGTACATACTTTTCGTGAATCTTCAGTACTCTGTGTACTATGGGGATCTCCCGGCCCTCTATCCTGAACACTACGATCTCTCCCACCCTGATGGGGTCCTCTACCCTGTTGGTCAGAAACAGCAGGTCTCCTCTGTGGAAGGCTGGCTCCATACTCCCACTGGAAAACACAGGAAACAATTAATCCAAGCTTGAAATTGTCACAATGTTTTTTGCATGACACCGTTGTGTGATTATAAGTGGGCTTAAGTGGTCAATCGACTTGTGAATATGTACTCTGTGTGTGTGTGTGTACTAGGGATCGACCGATTATCGAAACGAGTGATAATCGAAGTCGATATTCATAACATTTATTAATATTGCAAAATATCGATATCGAAGAAAAAAAAATGTCGATATATATTTTTATTATCTATTTATTTATTGCATCTTGGTTACTGATTTTACGCTATTCTAGTATGTGGTGACTAGATGTGAGCCTCTAGAAGACATTTAGGATGGGAAAAAAATATAAATGAATTAACCACTATTTTAAATTGGGGGATACATTTTTTTCTTTTTTTTTTAACTTAAAATGCATATCGGTTCATAATATCGGTTATCGGCCTCTTTGATCACGACTTATCGATATCGAACATGAAAATCCCATATCGGTCGACCCCTAGTGTGTACAGTCGCATCCCTAGACAACAATGGAGCAATGAAATTCCCAAGAATAGCAGACCTACAACCACGGATGCCTACGAGTTGCTTCCGTGACATGTTGTGAGCTTGCAGGTCTTTCTCCATTCTCTGTGAGAGACACGAAGATCAAAGAGGTGTAAACCTCGGCCTATCATCCATCACATACTATAGGTAGGTCTGTCACCTTTAAGACATAATGGCCTGATTGCAATTATTGAGCTAATGAGCATGTTACAGTATTTAGGCTCCGGAGGTAGAGCGGCCACTTGGGAATCGGAAAGTCCCCGCCACGGTTCGATCCTCAGCTCCCCCTGGGTTAGTGTGTTGATTCTGTCGAAGTGTCCTTGAGCAAGACTCTGAACTCTAAAGGCTCTTTTCCACCGGCAGCGATAACGTTGACGATAACGATTTAAAAAAGTGGGTTTTCAATTGAAGTGGATCGGCAGCATCCACCCAACACCGATAAAGACAACGATAGCCGACAACTACAGTACATCGTTAGGATCAACAACGATGTGATTAAGATCACAGTGATATGGAACTGGTCTCTGACAAACAGATCGAGGTGCGCTCATGCTCGAGCGGCTGTTAATTGGCGCCTCTTCACATTGATGTCCGATAATTTATCGGACATTAATGTGAAGGCATAATTATCGCTGTGATATTTTATGGCTATCGTCATCGTTATCGCTGCCGGTGGAAAAGGGCCTTAACTCTTGATTAGCAACCTTGAATTCTGTCAGTGTGTGAATGGGTGAATGCAATGCACATTGTAAAGCCTTTTGGATAAAGGCGCTCCATTTACCATTTTATATATTTATAGATATTATTTATATACACATAATCATGTTATGAATGTAGCTAAAGCCAACACATTATTATATTGGGGATACATAGGAATGACACACATTCATGGTCCAGAGACCCATTACAATGAAAATGGTTCAACATCACTGATACACATACTGTAGTAAAGTGCTTTGGAGAAAGGCTAGAATACAGTAGATAAATAGTACTGTATATAAATGCACCGTTTTATTCAATCGTCAGAATCATTTCCATTCAACTGTATGAAAGGAGCTGGAGGAAATTGACAGAAATGTCATACTTCCATCATTATGTCCATGCGTAGTCCACACTATTTCACTTTCAACGTGCCGTTGGCATTTGGGGCATTTTGCCAGCTAATGTTAAGATTACATAAACCACAGCTGGCAGCAACAGTATTCACTCTGAGACTTGCTCACGCCATGAACTCCATGTGTCTCATGCACCCAACAGCGCCACACTACAGTACATGTGTGACGACCGCCGCGGCGATTTTCTTATCTCATCAACATGGATCTCCTCTTTTCTCACATGCCCCTCTTCTAGCGCCACCATGAGGCCGGTTCTTGCAAAACACATTTACGGACACAGATCCTACAATTTGTGCCCTAAAATCACGCAAATTGGTACACGGTATGTCTACACTTATCTCATCAACATGGATCTGTCCCATATAGCGCCACCATCAGGCCGATTTTTTAAAAGACATTTTTGAACACTGCTCCTACAGTTTTTGCCCTAAAATCACACAAATCGCTACACAGTATGTCTACACTTATCTCATCAACATGGATCTGTCCCATATAGCGCCACCATCAGGCCGATTTTATTTAACACATTTTTGGATCTAAAATCACGCTGCGACCTGACAGTCGCTTATCTCCCGATTAGGGAGTCTTACTGGTTTGTAGGGCTGCAAGCGAACCTTCGGAGATTCGAACGTTCGTTCGTTACGTTGGCAATCGAAGTTCGAAATTAATGGGTTCAGGTTTTTTTCTTTTTTTTCCTTCTTTTTTTTACACGAAAAATAATTATCAGAATGTGATAGGCCTATTCAGAATATCACAGTAGTAGAGATAGCCAAATACGAAATAAGTTAGGCCTACCGGTAAACACTAACAGTTAATGGTGACCATTATAGTAGTTATAAAATGCACCAGAACAGCTTGGAGCGATCAAGGACCGTCCTCCGCTCCAATTGCGCTCCTATTTGGGGCCGCGAACCGGGTGGCGAATCAGCCTCGCTGACACACGCTTGATGACAGTAGAGTGAGAGGCAGCACTCTGAGCTGGGCAGAGACAGGCGTGTGTGCTTTGAACAGCGAACACCCAGCCATCCACGCACCCAAAGATAAAACAGCCTTTCTCCTAAGCATGAGCAAAGATGGATTTCATTGCAACCCCGGCCTAAAGGATCTATAATGCGATGTCTGGGGTTGTTACATCGAGGCCAGTTTAGCCCGAACGCGACGCGCTCCGACGCAGTCACTCACCAAGTCTAATCATCATCCGTGCAACTCTGCTATACATTGAGCCTGTTCGTCAACAAACTGCACAACATTTTCTCCGATTGGGTTGGATTTTCCAAGTGTTAGCCTAGGTGTTAATGCGGCCACGCATCCACGCGTTTTCAATGGATAAAACAGCGCATTTAAAACATTTCCTACACTGTTTTAGCTGGTTAAAGGTACAGTACGTTCGATGGTTCGAACGTCCGAACGTTCGGTTTTTATTCAATTGAACGAACCATCTAAGGTTCGATGGTTCGTTCGGAAAATCCCCCCGAAGTTCGAATCCCTAAAACAGGGCTAGATTACAGCCCTACTGGTTTGTTGGTTTGTTTATTGTTAATGTCAGCTCTGAGTTAAACAGTGGCCTCGCGCCGCTGGTCTCCTTGTAACATAGAGTATTTCAGCCTTTTAGCTACAGTCTTCAGACTTACATTCATAGACTCTCACTTTAGCGTTATATTAAGTCATTAAAAGCCAACCCCGCGATGTCGCGGGAAAAGTAATAGAGTATCTATAGTGCCATCCACGCGATGTCGCGGGAAAAGTAATATATTACTGTAACGGCGAGTAAAAATACCTAGTACAATGGCCGACGCTCCGGAGACGAAATCCGCGCTGATTTGTCATCATCACGGCTCCACGAGCACACAATAGTCATCCCATAACATTGAGGTGGACGGCCGATCTCATCTTTAATGTCCATTATCTCAAAACTACACTTTAGAAGCTAGGATGGAGGCAGATGCTCGCTTATTTTACACAGTTATAAAAGCTCCCGGTCGGCCATTACACAACTCCACGTGGACACGCATCGGTTCCGGCGCACGATCCGATGACGTCAGACCGGAAGTACTTCCGGTCTAGACTTCTGGCCTTCAAAATAAGACAGCGGCCGTTAATGGGGCCGGGAGGGGGCACTCTGGACCCCCTAATCCGTTAATGTCCTGGGCTCAGAATGAGTTAACATCTCAAGCCTTTCAGCCTTCGGCTACAGTGAATCGCCCTAGAAGAGTATTTAGTGTCTATACTTTTCTACTATTTATATTGTTAAAGAAGAGAACTATTTTGTACAAACCCACTATTTTCTAACGCTTTGTAAATAAAACCATCTATATTTTGGTGTCCTAGTGGATATGTCTTGACCCCTTTAGCCCCAGACAACTTGTGGGTCATTACAACATGTCATAATACACACATCATACCTCAATGAAAACCAGCTGTACGTTTTTTTTGCGTTATCCTGTTGATTATGGTGGGTCAGGTGTTTGTTACAGATGTATGTATGTGGCATGATTTTATTTCATGATCAAAAAAGACATCAATCAAACAATCAAAAGCAGCATAGAGCAGCTGTTTACGGTGCGTGATATGGTCATACGACAGTAAGCTTAACGTACCTGAGAACGACAACGATTGGACTCTCGCTGCCTGTGACAACCATCAATCCCTTCCAGATCATCAACGCTGAAGACACGATCATACCAAAGTTCAACACCTGGTAGTACAGCTGAACACAAAAACAAATGCACAAAGTTTAGTCACTACTTTTCATACAAATAATAGTGATTAAGTGTTTTGGCATTGAACATTGTAATAATGTAATAATAATTACATTTCCGTTTGCCATTTAGGCTTTGTAAACCTAAACTGTACAGGGCAGACTAGCCCCCGTATAGAACCTCACCCTCCGCTGCATACTGTTTTGCTTCGAGATGAGGTCCTAAGGGGATATCACCATTCACCGGGCTGGGGTAGAATGCCTCCATGCCGAGGTAGATCACCCGGCGGTACATAAAACATGCACTACGGCGAAATAGCCGATCTACAAGATCGGCTATTTCCACTATATTTTTTATGTATTTTTCAACATGGAAACGATAATGCAAAAATAATTGCAAATATCTCAAATAATGGCGATTAGGCGATTATGTAATAATTGTGACAGACCCGAGGCCTAGGTAGTACAGCTGAACACAAAAACCTTTTTTCATATTAAACCCAGTGAGCTGCCTTAAATTCATGAACTGTTAATTGAAACTCTTTAACAATCAATCAATCAATCAATCATTCAATCATTCATTAATCAATCATAAAATGCACTATTTGCAATGGATGAAAATCTGACATGTAACCCATTAAACCAGAGGTCTTCAACAGGGGTTCTGGGACCCATAGGGGGTCCTCAGAGTTACTACAGGGGGCCGCCAAATCTTTGTGTGATCATGTTTGATCACTTGAACCCTAGCATCCCTATTCTTAGTGGAACATTAGCCAAAAAAATCTACAAGCTCACAACGCCTCGCGCTGCGAGGTGTAGTGAGCTTGTAGATCGGCTATTTTTTGGCCCAGAGGTTTGGTGTAGAGGGAAAAGAAGAGCAGACTATAGTAGGTATTGACAGTTCAATTGGTATATGAAAATACACATTAATCCAACCTACACAGATCATAGTGCCGTCTAAACTGTATAAGAAATAATCCATGTACATTTTTTAATCTGCAACACAATTTTATACGATATTTAGTGGGGGTCCCTGGCTGCTTCATCTCTCTCAGAGCTAAGGGGTCCTTGGACTGAAAACGTTGAAGACCCCTGCATTAAACAATGCTCAATGCAACCAACACATTGTTTTCACAGGAGCTTCTCTTCACTGAAAATGGCAGATCTGAAAGCTCACAACGTGCCTCGTTCCCAACTATGTGTCGTGACTTTGAGCTTGTAGATCTGCTATTTTAGATGAAAGTTTGCCCCACAATGGGGACACCAGGGTTCATTATACAGTATCAACCAAAGCACTACCTACCATTCAAATACATCTAACATGTATTTGAATCAAACACATTATTTAATAATAATAATAATGTCTCAACCAAACCATTATCATGTTGGATATAATGTGAAGAGACCTGATGTTGTCAATAAATGAGTGTACAGGTTTTATTCCTTTTCTTCAGGATATATTTTAAATATTTAATAATAGTCATAACTATAACTATTTAGTGTGTTACTCAGATGCACTTGAATCAAACATATTTAATAATCATCATCATAACTGAAACATGTTGTACAAGTATTTGAATGAAACATATGAAGATCACATTCTGTGCAGTGAGTGATCATCCTCAGGCTCTGACTGACAGCAACAATAGAACACCATCCATGCTGCACACAGTAAACATTTATACATTTATAACTCTGTGAGAGCGGTACAAAATGTAACCAAATGGACCCGACCGGTACATTTGGTTGCATTGCAAATGTTGCACTCTCTCTCAGAGTTACATTTCTAGTATTCAGTGAGAATTTCTGTTCAAATCAATGTATGGCATTCAATGAGCAGAAGCAGCTATAATAGCTACTGTACATAGGCTAATTCACCATCACAAACCCAGGCAGCTAGATAAACACATACATCATTAAAAATGAACAGACAATTAATCAATAAGCGACCATGAAGTGCAACGTGTTATTATAGGAGGAGGAGGGGGGAAGAAGCCGTTAGCTTTTGTTAGCTAGACGGCTAGCTTTTTAAGGTTCCTGGTCTGTGTGACCATAGAAGGAAGCAAGAGGAAATCATATTTTACAGCTTTAAAATGACCTACCTGCCGCTTGTTCATGCGACGAACGTCGTCGAGGAAGTCTAAAGACAACATGCTGGCGGTTATGATGATGTATTTATATACAGAATATGTATAAAATCACATGAAAACGGTTAAAGTGTTCAACATATGGATGCAGCACTACAGCACAACTTGCATCCGAATCTTCCGGGTTGTGCTGAGGCGGAAGTCCCGCCCACAGCCCCATAACGGCTGTGTTGAATGTTGAGGTGTCACTGTTGGATACGGTGGGCTGAAAGCAGGGGTGGAAAAAGTGCTCACATGCTTTACTTAAATAAAAGTATCAATATTGCAATGTAGAAATACTCTGTTACAAGTAAAGGTCTGGAATTCAAAATGTACTTTAGTAAAAGTATAAAAGTATTGGTTTCAACTATCAAAATGAACCTAAAATAGGCCTACCAAAAGTAGAAAGTAGAATGTCCCATTTCACAAGTTTTCAAAGGTATTAATTTATAAAAAATAGCAGATCTACAAGCTCACAATGCGTCACATCGCAATCCATTGTGAGCTTGCAGATTGTCTATTTTCAGGTATAGGCCTATATAGCATAAGCGTAGGGAAATATATATATATATATATATATATATATATATATATATATATATATATATATATATATATATATTAGTGGCGGAGAGAGTCGCAGCCCCGTTACATTGGTGCTGTGACCCGGATCTGGGCTTCCCCGTAGGGGGAGGTCAAAGGGGGGTGAGTGTGGCAGAGAGAGTCGCAGCCCCAGCCTGAAGCGTCAAAAGTCTAGTATCTGCCCTCATTTCATAGGGATATCCCTTTGGAGTAATGGTTAAGATATTGGACTTTCACGCGGGAGACCCGGGTTCGAAGCCGGGTGGGGAGATTCGGATCACCTCCGTTACATATGTTACAGTATGTTTGGGTAACTCAGTACGTTCATTGTAAGAGCGCTTGTTTTGTCGTTCACCACACACCAATCACCACCAGATGGCGACGACAGCCATTCACTAGTGAAGGCGCTGACGTCACTCGTTTGCGACTCTCTTTCTTTATTTACTAGCCTAGCTCGGCAGTGTTTAGCCATTAGCCATTAGCTCCATTGTAGTCACTTGGACAGGGTGTTTATCGTGGGCTTGCCCAGGCCTTACGGCCTGGGCATAAATATAACGATTGCATTCACCACGGCTTCGTAACTCGCGCGGCGCTCCGCCGGCCGCGCGGCCCTGGCCCGCTCTTCGCGGCCACTCGCGCCTGCGGCGCTCGGGGGCGAAGAGCAGGACCAAGGTCCGCTGGCCTTCGCGCCGCTTGCAATGTCGTGGACAATCGAGCGGCTCCGCCTGGAGGACGTTATTGTGGCGACCGCTTGTTCCGCCCCGTGCCGCATGGCGAGTGCTCCGTTTCTCGACCGTACTGTTTCTCTAACAAACCGTGACATATATATATATATATAGGGATGAAGTGGTCAATGTATCTTGTGGTCAATGTATTAATGTAGCCAAATAATAATCAAAAAAATAAGTAGTAACTACACTTGTCAAATAATTGTAGTGGAGTAAAATGCTACAATATTTTCCTCTGAGATGTAGGCCTATAGTGGAGTAGAAGCAAATGTATTGAAAATTGGAAATATCCAGCAAAGTAAAAGTACCTCTAGGCTACTTACTTGTATTATTATTGTATTGTATTGTATTTAAGTAATAGGCTACTGTTTGTGTTTTATACAGGTGTTTCCATTTTTAGTTTTTAACAACTAAAGGCCTGTCCATACTTTCTCTGAAACCGAACCTTTCGGCGGAAAGGTCCGGTTAGACTACAAAATGACGTCACTCGCAACTTCTGAAAAGCATTGAGTTCGGAAATTTGCACGTCGGAAGGTCTCAACTCGCCGAACATTTCGGAGGTTTTACTGCACTGTAATTATTTGACGGTTATAGTGAGATTATATTCATGCCAAGATACGTAACCGCAATTTTATACCTTGGCTTTTCATAAATTGCCGATCTACAATCTCATACAATGCGGTGTATCGCGGCACGTTGTGAGTTGTCAAGTTTGACAAGTAGCCTACTACTAATGATAGTACTTTTACTTTGGTAAAGCATATTTTGATCAGATGGCACTACTTATGTACTTTTATCAAGTACATTTTTGAATAGTCTATACCTTTTACTTGAAACAAAGAATTGTAATGTTTTAGACAGTATTGCTACTTTTACTCAAGTAAACCAAGCTGAGTACTTTCTTCCAGCAGGAGGAGGGAGAGGAATGAGAACCAGGCTCTTCACAGACCTGGTGAAAGCTGGGTTTCAATAGTTGTTCAGTGCTCACATCCCGTATACATCCCCTACTGTATCCGGGAATTTACACTTGTACTGTATGCTGTAAATGCATGCAGCACAGGCAGTTTCCGTATCCGCTCGAGACCTGGATCTGCAACCTGCAAAACGAATTGATCCCAGTCTACAGAGGAATAGACAAACTAGACATATTGTTAGTGTTTGATTGATTGCATATTTTATTAGCAGTTTGCTTGGGAAAAGCACAGGACAGTTCAGATACAAGGTCTACTAATAGGATTTAAACCCAAGAAAGCACTATTGCTTGTTTACATTGGGGTCCTTTGTACTCATTTCATTGAGACATTAAATGACAGACAAATATACACACTATGCAAACATGCAGTATAACAATCAGAAATAGACATTTGGGGGGGTACTATTCTTTGGCTTTGTCTTTTTACCAGTTTCGAGTTGCAGGGGAGAGTAGGGGTGTACAGTCCTTTAAGGCCGTCAGTAGGGCATTCCACATTGTTGTGGTATAGCAGAAGAACAAAATTACCTTTATTTTTTTTTGCCAAATCTGGGTTGGACGTGATTAGTGGTGCTGCGGTGCTTCCTCTGGTGTTGTGATTGTGGACATCTTTGACGGTTTATAAGTAGTTTGACAGGTACATGGGTATCTTAGTAGTGTAGTGTATCTTTACACCAGACCCATTGAAAGATGCTGTACTCTGTCAACTACCCTGAGCCATCCCAACCTTTCAAAAATGATCAGGGTCAAGATGAGTCTGATATACTGTACTGTTTGTACTGTTTTGTGAGTTGTGTACAGATAGATACCTTTATTATCCCAAGGGGGAAATTCAGTTGTCCAGTTGTAGCACAGCAGTATACAGTTATTTACAAAGTTACAGAGAAGTAAGAAAAAAAGATAGATAAAAGGAAAAAACAAGAGCAGTACAGTACCAATAAAGAGAAGGTGCATCAAGAGAGGGGGCGAATAATATATAAATATATATACATACATAAAGTGTCTTACAAAAAGAGACCATAGCAGTCAATGCTAGTTAGTGCAACAAGTATCTCACTGTCAGCAACAACAACAACAACAACAACAACAACAACAACAACAACAAATCTGGGCCTTAGATTTACAATTGTCAACGGTGGGGCTAGCCTTAATGTGGGATGGAGGATTATTCCTACAGGGGCAGCAACACCCCGGTTTACCAGATCGGAAATGTATAGAGGAGCTAGTCCATCAAATCAATTATGATGTGTTCTGGTTGTTTCAGTTAGAATAGCAGTAGCATACGTAGGTTGCCTACTGTGATCATCAATACTTTCTTGAGTCTAATTTCCTGTAGGTAGTGCAATATTGACAGAGGAATTGATAAGCTAATCAGCAACTACGTACCTA
>NC_137816.1:40898297-41150797 GCF_963921795.1 Nannobrachium achirus | reverse complement strand
GGAAAAATGAGTGTGGTTGCTAGGCAACACAGAATCTTTTGCCAGCAAAGTGAACCTACTTTTTTAAAGCGTTGTTGTCTGTTGTTATCCGGGTTGTAAGGCTGTTGGACAGCTTGGACAATATAATGTCCAGAGGCTTGTGCAGGTTACAAGTTACTTGCTAAATAATTGTAGTCAGTAACGTAATCCGATTACTACACATTAAAAAGTAACTACTAGTTACTTTCAGTTACTTTTGGATTACTTTTTTAGAAAAAAAATCTTTAATTTAAATAGTTTTTAAGTTTTACCATTGATAACTAGACAAGAATAATTGAGTCTGTGAAATTAAGAAAAGGACAACAGAATTTTACTTAAGCGCAATGGCAGTACTTCACACTGATTCGACTTGATTATTTTATTGTTTGGCATAACTTATTTGTAAAATTGATGAGGGCAAGGGGAGAATGTAATCCAGCATGTAACCCCCATCATTCAGATCCGTTACTGTAATCCAGATTACACATTTTAAAATGTAACCTGAGACTTTACAAGTTACCCGTTTTTTGTAATCTGATTACGTAATCCCGTTACATGTAATCCATTACTTCCCAACCCTGAATGTCCAATCAGACAGGATTTGTCATGATTCACTTGACATCACAATATATAATATAAATGGAAAGACGGAATTCATTTCCCTGTGGATTACTCGACTTGCGTCAGTGCAACCACACTTCTAGTTATTATTATTTTTATTTTTTCTGATTTGTGTTTCAGAATGGGAAATAGAATGACCGGAAAGGTCACTGTGTACAGCTCAAGTGCTAAAGGACAGAAAAAGAAAAAGAGAGAGAAGAATTGAATGAATTACATTGGATAAATTAGTTTCATAAATCTGACAGAAGTATGTTTGTTAGATAACTACAGTATCAGAGACAACATTCACTGATGTAATGTATTCATGTCTGCCACTATACAGTAGATGTATTCGACTAGTAAGACGCCTCAGGGCGACATGCGCCAATTCTTGGCCATCTGGCCAGTGATGTATATCGGACCAGTTACCCATATATGGAGACCCCTAGTACCCATATATGGAGATCCTTTTATGACCATGCATGGAGATCCCTGTCTGAACCAGCCACACAGATATGGGCTGTCTTCCTCCATATATGGGCATTCCCATATGAAATCCTGTTATATATGGGCTTAATATTGATGACATCAGGGATCTCCATCTCCAGGGATTCTGTTAGAGGGTTCCCATAACATCACAACATACAATATGTTTTATGCCCATACATGGAGCTCCCTATCTGAACCAGCCACACAGATATGGGCCATGTCTTGGCCATCTGGCCAGTGTCGATGACATCAGGGATCTTCATATATGGGCATAAAAGGGATTCTGGGGAATACCCATACCGGTATATGGACTTTTACATAGGTGATGTCACCTGTGATATCACCTGTGATGTCACAGTGATGTGTCAGGGGAACCACAGTGTCAGGCGAGACCTTCTGAGATACACGGATACGTGGACAAGATGTGCCGGTTTTCATAGTAAACTTGCGACCTATGGTCGCAATTAGTATACTGTAGCAACACTGGTGGAAAGTACTCAAGTAGCTACTGTATTTAAATACAATTCTGACCTTTTTCAACCTGGTGTCCAAATATTTGCGTTACTAGTTAATATTGGAAAGGAATACAGGACTTTTACCTTTAACAGAGCATTTCTACATTGTGGCATTGCTACAACCACTTAAACCCCAGTATCCGTATCCGATGACGCGTGGTGCACGTGATCTGATATTTCCTTTGAAATCTTTCCCCACAATAACAGAAAACTGAAGAGACACTAGCATAGAGCCCTGAGGGGCTCAACCATATGGGGTTGAAGTGGTTGAGTGAAAAATCTCAATACTTCTTCCACCACTGCCTAATTCAGGCCGGGGTGTCCAACAGAGGCGTCAATTGGGTATGGCATGGTCGAAGGCAAAGCTCTCTGTCTAGCGAGCAATCTTCGTTCCTACTCTCACCTATGGTCATGAAATGTGGGTCATGACCGAAAGTATAAGGTCGCGGGTGCAATCGGCCGAAATGGGTTTCCTCAGACGGGTGGCTGGTATCTCCCTTAGAGATAGGGTGAGAAGTTCAGTCACCCAAGAGAGACTTGGAGTAGAACCGCTGCTCCTACACTTGGAAAGGAGTCAGCTTAGATGGTTCAGGCATCTATTACGGATGCCCCCCGAGCGCCTTCCTAGGAAGGTCCTCGATGCGCGTCCCACTGGTAGGAGACCCTGTGGCAGACCAAAGACCAGATGGAGGGATTATATCTCCAAACTGGCTTGGGAACGCCTCGGTATACTCCCTGGAGGAAGTTGCTCAGGATAAGGAAATCTGGAGGTCTCAGTTGGAACTGTTACCCCCGCGACCCGATTCCGGATAAGCGGTTGAAGATGGATGGATGGATGGCAGCCGCCATACCTTGGCTACAGGGAAAACAATATATATATATACTTCTTAAAATAAATGCATCATGCCTGTTGCTAGGGTATGGCAACATGACTGGTATCTTGCACGCGCGACACCAGTCATGTTGCCATACCTTAGCTTTTGCTGAACTGACACCACTGGTGGTGGTGGCCAAAAGGTAGACTGTGATATAGGCTACCAGTAGATCATAAAGGCTATACAGGTAGACCCCACTATTTCCCGTTTCAAGTGTGTTGTGCTGGCTTGTGGCCATGTGCCACAAGCCATGTGGCCATGTGCTGGCAGCTTGTGACAGAGGTGACAGCTTGTGAGTTGTGACTCACCCATGCATGCACATGTGGATGTTGTGTGACAGGAAGCATAAGTGACATCACAGTACTGTCTGTGTACGTTTGTAGTATCACACCTGAATGTGATGAGGTCACTACTTACATCAACAACCATCTGGGAACCACGCAGAAGCTCCTAGGAATAATGAAGGTTTCTGTTTGCAGGGAACACACACTGTGCTGCATATCTCCCAGTGCTGGAAAGTATAAGTGCCTTTACTAAAGTACCGCACTTACGTAGGCCTAGCCCGGGGGTCAGCAACCCGTGGCTCTAGAGCCGCATGCGGCTCTTTAGCGCCACCCTAGTGGCTCCCTGGAGCTTTTTAAAAAATGTATGAAAAAGAAAAAAAGATGGGGGGAAAAAATGTATTTTTTGTTTTAACGATTTTTTTATCGTCACTGTCGGGCAGAAACCTTGTATCTCCAAGTTTCAAATTTGTATGTTTTTTTTTCGCAAAGTAAAGCCCTGCTTCATCATACAACACTGACGCACAAAAGTAGTGAAAACAGCAGATCTACAAGCACACAACGCCTCGCACCGCGAGGCGTTGTGTGCTTGTAGATCGGCTGTTTTCACTAGTTTAGTTCATTTTTTAAAATGATAAATACAAAATGAAGTTTTGGACATACAAGGTTTCCACCCGACAACAACGATTTATAAGGCTTTTATAATTTGTTGCGGCTCCAGACAGATTTGTTTTGGGTTTTTTTGGTCCAATATGGCTCTTTCAACATTTTGGGTTGCCGACCCCTGGCCTAGCCTATACCATTTTTAGGTACTTTCACTTTATTTATTTCCATGTTTCAATATAATTGTACTTTTTACTCCACTACAATTATTAGAAAATTTTTGTTAGCCCACAAGTTACTTTGCATATTTATTAGGGTAACAATAATACAAATAATAACAACAACAATAATGATAAAGAAACATGCAAAATAACCGATCTACTATAAAAATATATATATATATTATTTTTGTATTCATTTTTGGAGCGGTGAAGCAGCTCCCTACAAACTAGTAGTGTGTCTCCCTGTCTCCCTGTCCAGTAAAGTACAAATAGCTGCAATGCAGGCCAGGGTAACCAAGTGGTGCTGTTGAGCAGCCGAGACACACACACACACACCCACTATGCGCACTATGTTTCTTTAGTACAACGGTGCATGGCCGGAGTTATGTTTCATTAGTACAACGGTGTATGGCCGGAGTTATGTTTCATTAGTACAACGGTGTATGGCCGGAGTTATGTTTCATTACTACAACGGTGTATGGCCGGAGTTATGTTTCATTAGTACAACGGTGTATGGCCGGAGTTATGTTTCATTAGTACAACAGTGTATGGCCAGAGTTATGTTTCATTAGTACAACGGTGTATGACCAGAGTTATGTTTCATTAGTACAACGGTGTATGGCCGGAGTTATGTTTCATTAGTACAACGGTGTATGGCCAGAGTTATGTTTCATTAGTACAACGGTGTATGGCCAGAGTTATGTTTCATTAGTACGGTGCGTGGATGGATTTTTAAACTATAAAAACAGGAACAGATTGAGAACTGTTGTGCAGCCTAGACACACACACACACACACACACACACACACACACCACACACACACACACACACACACACAAACACACACACACACACACACACACACACACACAGGGTATAGCTGCTCAAATTCACCGCTCCACTTCGAACTGAGGTTAGATTTTTTATTTCACTCTGGTACTAGGCTATAAGTGTATTTGTTTGCAAATGTAGGCCTACTTTAATTCAAGCAAACATTTTAATGCAGTATTTCTACATTATTGCAACCTTTACTTAAATGGGTAACATATCTGAGTACTTGTTCCAACTTCCACCATTCGTGCGCATATCACCATTAACCAGTGTTTCTGAGGAGTCTGAAGTGGCACACTTTCAATTCTAAGTTCCATCTCTAAGGTAATTGAAAAAATTGTCTACAAACAGGTGGCTAGATATCTTGAAGAGAAAAAAAAAAGATTTACAAGTTCTAATCTGGCTTCAGAGAGTCCCATTCCACAGACACATGCCTCATCTATTTGAATGATTACATCAAACGTGCGATTCACGATTTCAAATATTGCGGCATGGTCATGCTCGACCTCCAGAAGGCATTTGACACCGTTGATCACTCTATTCTGATTGATAAGCTAAAAGATATCGGTTTTGACAGCAGCAGTGAGATGGATGCACTCTTACTTGGTGGGGAGAGAACAGATGGTGGAAGTCAACGGAACCCTGCCCCCCCCCCTCCCAGTAAACTGTGGGGTTCCCCAAGGAAGCATACTAGGACCACTGTTGTTCTTAATATATGTAAACGACATGTCATTTGCTTGTGACTGCAATCTGTTTCTGTTTGCAGATGACTCGGCTCTCCTAGTCGTAGGCAGCGACATATTGCAGGTTGAAAAGGCCCTTAACTGTGAACTAAACATGATCTGCACCTGGCTCAACAACAACAGACTCTCAATTCAATGTATCCTCTTTGGATCTAGTCAGAAACTCAGCAAAGTCTAGAACTTCACTATTAAATAATTAGGTAACACTATGTAATAACAAGAAAAAAAACGACATCTCCTACCTGGGTTGCACCCTGGAGGCTAACCTACCTACCTATGTGAAAACATGACTACCAAGGTAATCAAAAAAGACAAGCAACAAATCTGTTTCTTTAAATTGCCCCGCTGATCAATTTTAAAACACGAAAGACTAGGAGGTGCTCTTATTGGGCCCCTCATTGATTACGGAATCCTCGCATGGTATCGCGATGCCCCAATTGCCAGAAAATTAAAGCTCCAAACAGCCCAGAACAAACTGATTAGGGTCGTGCTTGGTCTTCCTTCTCGGGCCCACGTCACCGCTTATCACTACATAAGCGTGGGGTAGCTTACAGTAGCTGACAGAGTACAGCATTGCAATGGACCTGGTGTACAAGATACACTACACCTCCAAGATACCCATGTACCTGACAAACTACTTCCAAAACGTCAAGGATGTCCACTACCACAATACCAGAGGTAGCTCCACTAATCATGTTCAAACCTGATTTAACACTCTAATTCGTAACTCCAGCTATGTGGAACGCCCTCCCACAGGCCTTGTAAATAGACTAAGCCCCCATCTATTGTTTTTATCATCGTTTTTATTGTTTTTATTATTTTCTATTCTGCTTTTGTAATTGATGTTATCTTACTCTGTTCTATCCATCTGTATAATGAGATACATAAAGTGGTCCCTGTGTAAATAAGCTGTAAAGCTTACTAGGATCTCCTTTTAGTTGATCTTGTACCAGTGCTGTCATACTGTCAAACTGTACTTTTTTCTATTGCAAACTGCTAATAAACTCTTCAATCAATCAATCAAACAAACAAACACAGTGGCCATGAGAGTGTGTCTTTGTGTAACAGTGCTATCTAGTGGACAGACTGGATTGGTTCTGGGTTTGACAGATCCATTTCACCTGGATAGTAGCCTACCTACAGTACAACATCAATATTAGTATGTAACCTATTTAACAAGGAGAGTCACACTGAGGTTCTATACTTCTTTTGCAAGTGAGACCTGGCCAAAACATAGGCCTAGATCTGTGTTTATTCATCATATAGTTGAAGTGTCATTATTGTGGCTCAAATTAATATTGTAAAAGCAGTATTGACCTAGATGTTACAATTGGGATGCACCATATTGAAAGTTTGGCAGATAACTGATAACCAATTAATTACATGATGAAATGATACCTATATCGAATTCAGTACACTTACTTACTTACGCCTTTAAATTCCCTATTTGAGGCGGGTCGTCCACTGGCCTACTGGTCCGGGCACGTACCACTTAGGCATTGCTACATAGGCATTGATGCCTGGCGGCGTCACCGGTTTGATTCCCCATCTGGACGACCTTTGCTGTGTGTCACTCCCCATCTCCCCCCCATTTCCTGTCAGTCTACTGTCCGATCAATCCCCCCTAATCTTTAAATTCCCTTGGGAACATAGACCATTGGTGAAATGGCCAACAGTTCAGTAGAGTTGACCTGTTATAGCAGCCATTCTGTAAGACTGTCCAAAAATATCAGGGTTATTTCTGCAGATATAGGCCAACTAATTGTTATTGTTATTTTGACATACAGTCTTTAAATAGCTCTATATTCTGATAGTAATGATTGGATGCTATATTGTTTGTTCAGTACAGGGGTCTGCCCGTCTCTCTTTAGTAAACATAATATACCGGTAACATGTCAGGCTGGGATACCACTTCCATCCAATCAGGACAGAGAACTCATGCTGGATAGATACAAAATTAAATAGGAAGTGTCAGTGTGACAAAAAAAAAAGACAAAAAAAAGAAAAGAATTAAGAAAGAAAAAAAAAATACATTTGTAACTGCAACTGTGGAACACTACATTGAAGGAGAAACAGGGAGGCCCCTGTTACTACAAAAACTAGAATTGAATATTTCAATAATAACATTTTGTTGCTTGTTGTTTTCTTAATGTGTTAAGCCGCAGGGGGTCCGGGGGGGTAATCTGCCTAAAATGTATGGCACAAAATGACAATGATTGTGCCTAGTGTTCACCCACCAAATGTCATCTAACCCCTGGAAATGCACAAATGATATGTATTTGGTCCACGGAGCGGCTCCATGGCCTGCCCATCCCAAAATATTTTGTTCCAGGGACCCCCAGAAGTAAATATTTGAGTTAACAAGACTGACCTATGACTGTCTTGATCCAAGGCTAAACAAGCGAAGCTTAAACCAGCGTCCTCCAAGTTACACCACTTTTTATGTCAAGGACCCCTAAATTGACACTTATTAGCCAATGGACCACCATGAATCACTGCTGAATCACCATGCCCATGTTAGTTAAAAAAAAAAAAAAAATCTCATGAGGCCCCCAGCCTGTGTGGGGCCCCAGGCGGCTGCCTATTTTGCCTGTATGGGCTGCACGGCCCTGAAACTAAGACTAGCCTACCTCCTTTATTTATTATGCACCCGAATACCCTTCATGAATTATTTTATTTCATGATGGCCCTACACTGTATCTTTTTTGCAATTATTCTTGAGTTAAATTGTCCCATTAGAAATCTAATCCACATGACTGGCATAGCACAAATAATAGAACAGAGAGAGGGGAAGAGAAGGGGAGACTTGTGGATATAATTATGCTCAGCTGCAGTTATTTTGTTACTAGTGACAAGAGGAAAACCTAAACATGCATTGCGTTCTACCTTTTCTTTGCTGACATCATTCCTGAAAATTGTGGGGCCCCCCTGCGAGGAGGGGGGTGGGGGCCCTTTTGCAAATGATGACGGAGTTATATCTGTTCAATGTTATATGAGTCATACATAAAGGTTTCCTATGTAAATAAGCTGAAAAGCTTACTAGGATCTCCTTTTAGTTGACCTTGTACCAGTGAACTGTACTGTCATGAAACTGTACCCTTTCCTATGCAAACTTCTAATAAAGTCTTCAATCAATCAATCTCTCTGGAAGAAGTTGCACATGAACTCTGCTGGCGGACTGAGGCGCTCCAACACGACCACTAGCTAAATGCTGGGTGCAGTAAATGTATATTCCTTTCTTGGTAAGGGAAAGCTAAAGGAGTGCTCATTAACTACATTCCACACAGCTGTGTGGAGACTGGGCCAGCAGGCGGGGGAGGGGGAGAGAGAATTAGACTGGAGCAGTAGGGAGCATTTGGGTGTGTGCTGTGTGGGGGCCCCCTCTGCATTGCGGGGGTTGCGTGCCCCTCCCCTACGCCACTGCACACAGTGCTGCAAAGTGCATGATAATACTCGTCAATTCTGCGCTTCTTTATTAACTAATTTACTTTGCTCCATTGTTGGCTAAATGACGTTTCGTTTCGGCGTTTTTTGGGCAAATCTGAGCTGCAGTTCATCTAACTACTTTCGCCGTGGTTTCATCCACAATAAGCGTGGGAGGACGGAGGAGTGACGGTGGACCGGAGCGTTCAGTGTAAGCGATGACTGCCGAGCGAGCTCTATAAATGAAATGCACACACGTGTGTGTCTGTGAGCTTGTGTATCTGCTATTTTTCTATACCAATGAAACGGGAGATTAGCAGAGATATGTAAATGTAACCATTAAAGCAATAACACCACTCTGAAAACCGGACAATTAGGTGTCCGGCCAGAGGCTGAGCTGGGCAGAGGACAGCAGGGTCGGAAAAAAAACAGATCGCCCTGTGGGCGCTCAGGCACGACTGCTCTATATTTGATCAACATAAGGGGTTTAGTGGTGCTCAGGCAAGTGATGGGTATCGTTTGGATTTTTACGATTCCGGTTCCTGTTCTGCTTATCGGTTCCGGTTCCTAACGGTTCCTATTTCGGTTCCAAAATGGTTAAAAATATATATTTTTAGCTGAAACTGAATAGAGATTTCTTTTTTATTATATATACACACACATTATTTTTAAACATTCTTTATTTATTTAATTATTGGGTAATAAAAGGTAATATGTCTCCAGTTGCATAATTGCACATTTATGGCCTAATTGTGTTATTATTATTACTATAATAGGCCTGCCAATGTTTGGGGAGAATTCACTTTCAGTTTCATTTTAGCAACACACACACACACACACACACACACACACACACACACACACACACACACACACACACACACACACACACACACAGTATCTTGCTGTGAACTCTAGAAGTGGCCCGAACTCTAGAGGTGAGTGGCCCGAAGGACCGCCGAACTTCAACACAGAGACGCTCCAGCGTTATGCTTCGACGCATCGCGGTGCTTGGATTGTGCAATTTGTGCTGTTTGTGCTGTCTTTTTTTTTTGCGCATCACATCTAGGAACCGATAGGCAGTACCGACATTACATATATTTTTTGGGTACCCAGGAACTGTCATGTGTAAGGTGTCCAGTGTAGTCAGGGCTGACAGTCTTTCAGCAAAAACTGTACTGGGACAAAAGATTTGACAGTAGGCTAACAATTAATTGCCTATGAAATCAAGTCAATACTTTTGTACTTTTACTGACGTAGCCTATATGTTGAATTGAGGACTTTTGCGTGGTGTGGGGGTGGGTGGGGGCTGTATAGGCAAATTCGCGAGGTTGTTATAGACTGATTGATTGATTGAAGAGTTTAGCACTGTTTGCAATAGAAGACGCAGTTACAATACACAACATTGGCACACACACACGTCACAGTCCCATTCCGCGAGACCCAGTACTTGGGAAACAACAATGCTTAAAACATCATACACACGCAGTTTTTATAGACGCTGTCTGTATCTGTCGCTCTCTCTAACGCACACTCACTCACTCTCACACACACACACACACACACACACGCGCGCGACGCGAGCGAAAAGCGGTTGTCCGTGGTGTAACCCATAGTTATACTTATTATAACTCTATGGGTGTAACACGTTGAAAAATTAAAAATATCCGAGCACATCGGTGCTTAATAATAAGTGAACTTTCCGACGGCGAAGTCCTTCTGATGGATTTTTCTTGGCTGTCAATGTATATAGTCCAAAAAATCGCTCTGAACGTGAGTAAAACGACAGTGTACTGTGTACGCTATATTATAGAACCGTAGAGGAGAAAGGAAGACCACTCCCCCTATGAAACCAAGGCACAAAAGAGGGGGGGCTGGTGGGCTGTGGCGCTCGATTCCACATATTTGCTATAGCGAGGGCACTGCATAGGAGGAGAAAGCCTCGTGCTGCCCGCCCATCCACCTTCTGACACATTTATCGCCTTTCCCAAACCAAAGAAGGGGGGCGAAAAAGCGACTAGCAATGCCCACGGAAGGAGGAGCAGTTGATTCCACATGATCTACACGCTGAGCGGGGCGGCGCCCACTGACTTCAATAGAATACGTGGAGCCAGCCGAGAGAACCTCCCGCGTTTATCATCAAGGGACATTTATCCACTTTCCATTCTGACGTCACTGCCAAAGTGACTTCCAGGGGCTAGGTAAAGACATTTTGCTATCACAAAATGTAAAAAACAACGGCACTTTCAGCACCTTTAAAAAATGAACAAATGTTGCATGTCTTGAAGTAGTTAGGACATTAAGAATGTGAGTTATCAGCCGTGGAGTCAGATATAGCCGTCCTATTCCTAGCCGCCGTGGTGCACTATGTCACATAAATGTGATGACAGGCAGCAGCTAGCCCTGAATACATGACTCTCATATACATGAGAGTCATGCTCGAACTTTAACATGAGGACCAGTGGGTAATCGAGCCCTCAACGGTTTGCTCTAGGAACATCAGATTTCAAAAATAAAGTGCTTACCCAAGCCAACTCTGCTAACGATTTGACGCCGCACAACGTTCATTACACGCCGCTCCCCGGTTGTTGAGTAAAAAGCATTTTTGTCCGAAATTATTTTGTTTTCCATTGGACTTCCTCGCTTATCCCAAATGATGATCCAACCTGCGCCTCACTTGTGCCACAGCGCCCCCACATGCTTGGTAGGTGTATTTCGCTGTAACAGGTAGGTTTTCACAGCTTCACTTGTTATAATTCTTAGCTTCTTGATTCTTTTCCCTTCTCCTCCGGTGTTTGCGCTCATGTGTCTCTCTCAAGTAGTCAAGTCAACAAGTGAGAAGATGTTCGGCCGCAGGGCGTGCACTACAAGACAATGTGTTTAGATTCAGTTACAGCCGATAGAGGGCGCAGTTGCGCACTTTGGGGGTAAGCGAGGAAATGACCCGGATGTCCAATGGAAAACAAAATAATTTCGGACAAAAATGCTTTTTACTCAACAACCGGGGAGCGGCGTGTAATGAACGTTGTGCGGCGTCAAATCGTTAGCAGAGTTGGCTTGGGTAAGCACTTTATTTTTGAAATCTGATGTTCCTAGCGCAAACCGTTGAGGGCTCGATTACCCACTGGTCCTCATGTTAAAGTTCGAGCATGACTCTCATGTATATGAGAGTCATGTATTCAGGGCTAGGCAGCAGCATGACTGAGTCCTCTCAGGTTACAGAGGTCACTGAGATAACACGAGTTATTTACCTTTGCAGACAAAGAACGTAGATGGAAATGAACGCCAGACAGCCACGGCAGAATGCCGTCACACAGTAAAACAGAATGTGTATTTAAAGGAGCTATAGTCAACTTTTTCTTGAAAAACCGACGCTAAAATAAAAATAATGTTTAGAAAATATTTTATAAAAAAGATTAAGCTTCATATACTGTATGTGTTTCTATTCAAAAATCACCACAAAAAGCGTAAAATAATGATAAAATAATCATTTTGGCCATAGGCTGACGGATATAAACAAAGTGATTATTTTATAATTATTTTACGCTTTTTGTGGTTATTTTTGAATAGAAACACATATATGAAGCATTATTTTTTATTTTAGCGTCCGTTTTTCAAGAAAAAGTTGACTATAACTCTGAGAGTGTGCAAATTGACCCAAACGGACCATTCTACCACTTTGTGTGGTCACATGTTGCAGATACTGGATTCTGATTGGCTTAAAACAGTGGTAAATCAGACAACAACCTTGAGTTGGCTCATGGACCCCGCCCACTGTTGTGTTGCAGTTGTAACATCTGTGTTTTCTTTCATTTATATGGTAGAAGTGGTAGAAAAGCAATTTACCATTCGAGGGTTTCGCCATGTGCCACAACCCTGAAACAGTGGTAAATCAGCCAACAACCCACTCCCTCTCATGGTAAATGGCTTACTTTGGTTCCATTTGCACACCCTCAGAGTTACAGTTGGATGATTTATAGCCTACTCCATATCTATCAATTGGCGTTTAGAACATTGAAAATGTTGACTTATACCTTTGAGGGAATCAACGGATGAATAAGCCACAAATGAATCCTTTAATTTGCATTCAAATTTGCAGTTCCTAAGAATGCAAAAACATACTTTGTGGCAGTATGAAAGCACAGCACCATTTAACCACTGTACAACAGTGACTTATGGATAAGCTACATTTGGCTCAACACAATCTCTCAACAACATACTTCCTGATACATGTGCCAAAGGCCTTATAATGCCTTATGCATTATTGCATATCGACAAGTGGACTAAAAAAAGACAAAAAGAAAAAGAAAAATGTGTGCACCACCACCACACACCAATGGACTGTACGTAAAGGTACAGGTAGTGATATTTTAGTCATTGCTATAGCAATGATCACAATATATCAGCAATATAGAGAAGAAAAATCACTTACTGCACCTTTAATGTTACTTCAGTCCTACTGTATATTATGTATTCACTATCTATACAATATATCGTTGCTGTAAGGCGGAAACCTTGTATCATCATATTTCATCTTTTAACGGTTTCCCCCCGTAAATTAATGCCCTACTTCGTCGAACAACAGTGTCGCTCAAAAGTAGCAAAAAATAGCCTATCTACAATGTGACACGTTGTGAGCTTGTAGATCTGATATTTCCACTATTGGAAAAATAGTGAAAAGTGTGTGGGTGGGTTTTATGAACATTGAACCAAAGAAAAACACACAAAAACAACAACACTTGCATTGGATCCATGGAACACTTTTCCATTTCTTGAAAAGTTACCGTTTTGGACATACAAGGTTTCCACCTATAGCGTCAACAGTTACAGTATCTTTACCCTTGATATTCATGCAGCACAATGTTATTGACCTGAGTCAAGTTTGGGATTCACCCTTATTTTACCTATATAAATATACAAATTGATATAATATAAACCCTAGCAGATGCTTACAGTATGTCATTTTATAAGTTCAATTTCTGCAGACATAGCTGTTTTAACAACTTAAAGCCTGTATACTTGGCCAGAGTCACAGCAGGGCTATTCTATACTACGCCCTCTCCAGTATCCGCTCAACACTAAATATAGCCTATATATAAGTGCACAAAGCGTTGTACTGTGATGCGTTGTGAACTTGTAGATCTGCTATTTTAATGTTCTCCCCCAGAAAAGGGACGCTAGGGTTCAAGTGATTAACGTTTAACTTTCTGCAATGTGGAGAGATGTCTTCAGTGGCTGTCACTTTAAGCAACGCATTAGGGAATCACGCCTGTCGAGGAATGGTGGTAGTCAATAATTTAAGTAAATTTTCTTCTATTATGACATTTGTCTGTCCTGGTATAGCCAGCTCTGTGGAGGGGTCACAAGCCTTCTCTGTTAGACTAGCTCCCAACTTCACACGGCCAGCCAAGACATGACAGATCCACATCTTTGAAAAAAAAAAAAAAAAAGCAAAACAACAACAACAACAACAAAAACAGTGACAATTCATCAAGATCGTGATCGACAGAGAAAATCGGTAACATTTCATCAAGATAGTGATACACTGAGAAAATCAGTGGCATTCGATGACAACAGACGCTTAAGCCTGGTTCATACCGAACAACTGCAAAATTATTCCTAACTTTCTTTGGATCAGCTAGCCAAAAAAATAATAATGGTTTGGACGTTGGTTGGACTTTTTAAAAGTATGACAATCCCCTTTATTTGGCATCAACACAAGACCCATAGGTGACTCAGCATGGCTTATTGCTTAGTGGCAGGCTTATCCTGATTCGATTCGGACTTCCTCGGAAGCCTGGGGCTGCCGGCGGCTTTTCTGCCAGGCTGGGGGCTGGAGGAGCCGGCAGCCAGCTTGCGTTGGAGTCCTGGGCTCCTGGAGGGGCCCTTGGCCCTGGCCGGGGTCTGCAGGGACTCCAGGGCCTTCAGGGAGCGCAGGCCCAGAAGACCACAGTAATAGTTGCACTGATGCTGGGAGGTGAACTGCTCAAAGACCCCGGGGTTTGCAGCCATGGACAGACCTTGATACCTGCAATGGTACACACAGTATTACTTAAAGCAGGGGTTCTTAACCTGAGTCCCCAAATTATTTTGGGGGGTCGCCTGATGATTAACTTAAAGTGCAACATTGTTTTCTCACTCAACAGTAAACAAACCAACATGAAGTTTAAGTGCATAGAGGGTTTCTGCACATTTCTAAAGTGCCAATTTAAGGACCTTTTTATTTCTCTAAAATGACAAATTAAACATTGGTGAAATTGGCGAATATTAGAGGCAGAAATTGTGAAGTATTGTGAGCTTGTAGATCTGCTATTTTTGAAATGTCGTGAAAATGTGTGAAAATCTTTGAATATAATTATGTACTTTGTTGAGCGAACATTTGTAACTCAAATTTTGCTTCTGGGGTGTCCCTGGAACTAAATATTTTAAGATGGGAAACAAAGGTTTTTCAAATAACTTTAGAAGTATTTAAAATATTCAAAGACTTGCACAAATGTTCACAATTTTTCAAAAATAGCAGATCTACAAGCTCGCAGTACGGCATTCAGTGCCACGCTATGAGCTTGTATTATCTGCTATTTTTCAATAGTTAAAGCACAAAATAAAGCGTAATAATGCGTTCCCACTCCCAGTTCCCCCTATGAAGAACATTCATGGGGGGCCCGTAGTGAACCCTTGTACCCAGGGCCCAGAATTTGGTGCGACACCCCTGGCTCCATGAATTCAAGGCATCATGTATTGTAATTGATAAAAAATAAGACATTTTGTGGGTGAACTACTCCTTTAACATTTAGTTTGAGTTTAGTTCATTTGTGCATGATTATAAACACACAGTAAAATGAAGAAAAAATAGAATAGTACATTAGAATGGTACGATAAAAAAAAACTAAAGAAACATGATGTGCCAGAGAGGCAAAAAACAACAACAAATGGGCTTGTAAGGTGGCCTTCCTAATCAGGGGCGTCATAAGGTGGGGCCTTGATTATTTTGTACTTTAGCTATTGAAAAATGGCAGATATACAAGCTCACAGCGCGGCACCGAGATCTTTTCAAAAATAGCAGATCTACAAGCTTGCAGCGCGGCACTTGCCAGCTGCTATTTTTCAATGGTTAAAGCACAAAATAATTGAAGTGAATCCTTGTACCCAGGGCCCAGAATTTGGTGTGACACCCCTGTTCCTAATGACAGTCCATTGAAGCCTACAATGGCACA
The DNA here is from genome assembly GCF_963921795.1 of Nannobrachium achirus. NCBI lineage: Eukaryota > Metazoa > Chordata > Actinopteri > Myctophiformes > Myctophidae > Nannobrachium > Nannobrachium achirus. The sequence goes on along the minus strand of NC_137816.1, from coordinate 41,134,983 downwards.
GCTGGGTTTTTTGTTTGGCAATTAAACTATAACAATATAAATGTAAATTGCACGCTGTGTAGAGCCATTATCAATATTCTGTGTTGTGTTCACAGTTGCCAACAATAATATTACCCACCCTGGAGATTTGATTGAAATTGCAACATTTGTCGTTCTGGTGTCGACACCTGCAAGATAATCACACATAGCAATGTTAGCTTTCTGTTTTTGCCGATACAAACATTAGTCATGTTGCATTACAGAGACGTGCACCCATTTAGTCACACATTAAGCTTCTCCATAATTTCAACATTTGGCTTGCATTTTTCTCAGAATACCCTAATGTTCTTCTCAGGGTTCTCAAAGTGGGGTCTGGGGAACCCCAGGGGGTCCTTGAGGAGGCTCCAGGGGATCCCCAGCTAAATTAGTTAAAGCCACTATGAAACCTTTTTTAATTAATACATTTTAATGTTGTCCGATCTGTATGGTAGATTATGTTAGTATACAATACTAGTAAGACACCTGAGGGTGGAATGCGACCTCAGGGTGACAATTCTTGACTATCTGGCCAACCACAGCTTTTCTCTGACGATTCTAGTTGTTGTCATTCTGGGGAGAGTTTGTTCATGTTTTTGTGAGGGTATCAACCCTAGGAGACACGGGGAGAACATGCAAACTCCACACAGAAAGGCCCTATCGCCAACCCCACCTAGGGTGTGAGCGATAGGGCCTAAACATGGAGATGTGGAGAACACTATATATGGAGATAGTCCAGTCCATCATGTCATATGGGACTACCGTCATAGACAGTAGCCATTGTTAGGCCGGAGTCAATGGCTGTCTGTCTGACTGTCTGTACAGGAAGTGATGTCACATGACATACTTTTTATGCCCATATATGAGTCATTCTGTACCACATCTCCATGTTTAGGTCAAACAGGTTCGCTCCATTTCTCCATGTATAGGTCCAAATGCCCAACGTCGAGCTTGACAAGGAGGATACCGCACATTGTACCTCATCCACCCTTTCTTCTCTCTCCTTTTGGTATCTTTATCCTCCTCCTCCTTTTTTTCTTTTTTATTCTTCTCTTTTTTTCACAGCCGCCCCCATATTTACTTTAGAAAATATATATTAAATTCTAAGAACGTTTCGAGTACCAGTTTGATACAAGAGCGAATAAGCGCTACACTTCTGGAATCCTGTGCGTCGACTTAAAGTCGGATCCAGGCCTAATAACTTTATCTAGCCGCCCCGTTGCCACCTCCTTGTTACATTTTCTTTTCTGAGACACATTGTACCTCATCCACCCTTTCTTCTCTCTCCTTTTGGTATCTTTATCCTCCTCCTCCTTTTTTTTCTTTTTTATTCTTCTCTTTTTTTGTCTTTCTTAGTCTTGTGTATCCTTCTCTTTTGGCTACTGTCTATGACGGTAGTCCCATATGACATGATGGACTGGACTATCTCCATATATAGTGTTATCCACATTTCGTGACATTTCCTGACATCACACTGACATCACTCCCGTACAGAAGGAAGGTTACAGAAGGAAGGTTACGGAAGGAAGGAAGGAAGGAAGGAAGGAAGGAAGGAAGGAAGGAAGGAAGGAAGGAAGGTCACTCAAGCGACACGGTTTTTCAGAGTATATGCGACCTTCGGTCGCAATAACTTTTGGGGTGATTGTATTTTGTCTCCCTGTTCTTCTATTGAGACATTTAGATCGTGTCAAAGGTCATGTCTCACCCAGGTATAAGATCTGTCACAGATTCTGACCTGATGGTCAAGATTCAATTTACCTGGTACAGAACAAACGCTCTATCGCAATAATTACTACGGTAATATAAAGATATATCAAACTTCACACAACAACACATCACTTACACTGTCTTTAATTAGAGGAACTTTGATGCAGGCCTAAACCCATACCATTAGTTCAGAGAGTCCTTATGATGGGACCTAACTCCAGTACTCTGCACAGTTCACATTTCCTCCATACTGTACCTTCCAGGCGAGTAAACATCAGATTGCCGTTGGTCCACTGGTGGATCCAGTGCTGCAGGGTGCAGACCTTCTGCTCTGCCTCAGAGCCTGTCCTCATGACCAGCCTGCCTGTGGCGTCCAGCATGCAGTACTTCTGGTAGAGTCCGTCCAGGTCCGTCTCCACCGTGCCGTGGGGGACAGTGTTTGCTGGCCGGTACATCAGGTAGACCGGAATCACTCTGTGCAACAACCAAGGTGAGCTCAATTATTATTATTACGCCTGATTTGTACTTGGTTGCACACAGGGCGTCACAAGGGGGGGGGGGGGGGGATGGGGGGGGGGGGGGGGGGATGGGGTGGAGTGAGTCTGAGTTACTAGGGCCCAAGGTGGAGGGGCCTTAATTATTTTATACTTTAGCTATTGAAAAATAGCAGATATATAAGCTCGCAGCGCGGCACAGATATCTGCTATTTTTGAAAAGTTGTGAAAATGTGGGCAAATCTTTTAATATGTGTATTCTTTAAGCAAACATTTGTAACTAAAATTTTGCTTCTGGGGGGTCCCTGGAACTAAATATTTTGAGATGGGGGTCCGTGGCCAAATCCATATAATTTTGGGGTTCCTTCCCATGAAAAAGTTTGAGCAACACTGACATAGAAACATAGGTTTTTCAACCCCCCCCCCCCCTCAAAAAAATCACGCTGTGAGCTTGTATATCTGCAATTCTTCAATAGTTAAAGCACAAAATAATGTGTAATAATGCGTTCCCAGTCTAAATGCGTTAAACCCCCTTCCCCTATGAAGAACATTCATGGGGGGCCCCGCAGTGAATCCTTGTACCCAGGGCCCAGAATTTGATGCGACGCCCCTGGTTGCACATCATGTGTGTCACATAATAACCACATTCAGTTTAATCTATGATACTCACTCCAGTGTGGGACCAAAGTGTTCAATCACCCTGGCTTCAGCAGAGAAGATTTTGCAGTATTCACGAGCCATGTTCTGAATCCTGCATTCCTGGTTGTAGAAGATTGGAGGAAAGTCAAATGAGGGTATAAGGGGTGGCACAGTTGAGTTTAAAGTGTTAGTGTATAGAATAATAAAATATTCTTCTTCAGTCTTGGGAATGATGCAATCTGTAACTTATATATCCACTGCCGTGGATGGATTTGAACTCGGTTTTCCCACATGAGAAATGTTCACATTCACTTAAATAAATTGTGGAAGGCAGTTTTTAACTTTACAGGTCGTCACTGTTGGGCTGAAACCTTGAAATATGGAGATATACAAGGTTTTCTTGTTTTCAACAAGCTCAAAACATGTCCATTTTGAACATTCGTGTTTGGGTTTTATAAACATTGAAACAATGAAAAAGTATTAACAAGAAGTAGTGTAGTTATTATTTGACTAAATAATAACTACATTATTAGATGCGTTTATTGGAACACAGGTTCTTATTTACATTTCCAGAAAAGTAACAATTTTGGACATACAGGGTCTTCAACGTTTTCAGGCCAAGGACCCCTTAGTTGAGAGAGAGAGATGAAGCAGGGACCCCTACAACCTTTTCATAGATTCATTGTTTCATTGTTTGACAGCACAATCATCAGTGTATTTTAGATTCATGTCAATTTATGTTTTCAGATATTTAACCACTTGAACCATCAATACTTATAAAACTTGACCTTTCACTCTGTACATAGTCTGCTCTTTTTCCCCTCTACACCAAACCTCTTTGCTGAAAATAACTGATCTACAAGCTCACAACGCATCGCGCTGCGAGGCGTTGTGAGCTTGTAGATCTGCTATTTTTGGCGAAAGTTCTCAGAATATGGAAATGGAGGAAAAAAGGTTTCTATGACACAAAGATTTGGAGGACCCCCTATAGTAACTCTAAGGACCCCCTAGGGGTCCTGGACCCTCTGTTGAAGACGCTTGACATACAAGGTTTCCAGTCCACCCTACAGTGACTTGGCAGGTGAGCTGTGACAACAAACGCTGAACAGTTGAACAGATTTCTACAGTAACTTGCCTGTTGGACAACCTCCAGGTTGTTCTCTAGCAGCTGTCTCTCATCCTTCCCGCCGTACGTAATGCCGTTGCGCACTTTGATGATGCACGTGGTCCCGGACTCGAACACGGGCTCCAGACCGTAGATGATCTTTGCCCTCCAGGCTTTGCGAGAACAACCTTCACCAACGTGGGACTCCTGCATCACGATGAGGGTTACTATTAGTTAAAGGACCACCTCACCTCTGGGACAACCAGATCTTATTTTATTGTTGTTTGGGACACGATCAACACAATCCTGAGTTACTTTTTGTGTTCAATCTGTGTTTTTAGATATTTTAGTATTTCAGCATGCTACAACTGGTCATATGATGCTTTATTGCAATAAAGTGAATCAAATGAATTGAAAACTAAAAACTAAAACATTTTAGTTAATCAAATAAATTAAAAATAAATAAAAACAAGCCTATAAAAATGCTATAACTAACTAAATCAATATATAAGTGTTTACGAAAACCAACTAGAACTAACTAAAATCCCAAAGAAAATGTCCTACACTAAAACTAATAAAAACTAAACTAACCTAAGCCTTTTTAAACTACCAAACCAGCTTTGGAAACTAATTAGAACTAACTGAAATTGGAAACATGAAGTCAAAACGTAATAAAAATTGAAAACGAATGAATAATTCAAAACTCTAATAACCTGCATCATGATGCGGCCGAAGAATTTGTTCGCCCAAATGCCGGCGTCGGCCAGGCCCTTGTTCAACACTAGTGGGGTCATTTCAATCTCCTCCCCAACTGCACGGCACAAACAAGTGGAAAGTAAAGTACATTTACTCAAGTACTGTACAATTTTGAAGTCCTTTTACTTGCCTTCAGTATGTACATTCTTTTCACTTTTATATATTGTAGTTTTTTAATCCCAATCAACAAGCTCACAACGTGTCGCATTACGACGTGTTGAGTGCTTGAATAATTATCTGTTATTTTTAAAGGATTTTGAACAGTTTTTAAAACCTGAGTGTGAAATGGGATATTCTGCACAATGAATACTTTTGGTACTTTAAGTACTTTTCTACTTTTACTCAAGTTGTAAAATATGTTTACTTGTAACATGGTATTTCTACATTAGCCTACTACCATTGCAATTAAATGAATGTGATTGATTGATGTTATTACAGACATAAGAAACACAAACCATCACCTTACCTCCAAGCTCCTCCCGCAGGAACATTCCAGCCAAGACTGAAGCATAGGGAGGTAGAGAGAGACAACACAATGAGACATGGACAACAAACTGTTTGGATGTTTGTTAAGATTAATCAGGGGGCTTCAACATTTTTCAGGCCACAGTCCCCTTGGCTGAGAGAGAGATTTGAAATAGGGAACCCCACTAAATAGTGTAGACAATTATAATAAAACTTTGTTTTTGAGAGACCCTTCCGTGTAACCTAATAAGACACTTTCCAAGCACACCATAGCTGATTGTCTCATCAGTCTGTTGACTGTAATATATTCCACATGTTTGTCTTTCAAGTGACTATAGGGTTGTCCATGCTACAGCTTTGATGGATTTACAGATTAGTTTGACAGCACTATCACAACTAAATATTTGACAGTTTACACAATCTTTCCAATGATCAATGATATTTCCAATAACATGTTGAATCCATGTTAATGTGTATTTTCAGACTTTAAATAAATACCACGCAAGAATTTGACAGCCCCCTTGACCCCGAGTTAAAGACCCATTAGATCAGGGGTCTTCAACGTTTTCAGGCCAAGGACCCATTAGTTGAGAAAGAGATGAAGCAGGGACCCCCAACAACCTGTTCATAGATTCAATATAGTTTCATTGTTTGACAGCACAATCATCAGTGTATTTTGGATTCATGTCAATTTGTGTTTTCAGATATGTAACCACTTGAACCATCAATACTCAATAAACCTGACCTTTCACTCTGTACTTAGTCTGCTCTTTTACCCCTCTACACCAAAGCTCTTTGCCAAAAATAGCTGATCTACTGCGAGACGTTGTGAGCTTGTAGATCTGCTATTTTTGGCTAAAGTTAACGGAATATGGATATATGAATATGGATATATAATTGTATAATATAAAAAAAAGTAGAACAAAACCTATCAATCAAAGATTTGGAGGACCCCCTGTAGTAACTCTGAGGACCCCCTAGGGGTCCCGGACCCCCTGTTGAAGACCCCTGGATTAGATAATGTTTAAATAAGTGAGTACATACTGTCCACACTCAGTAAGAGGTCTGTGGAGTCTGTTCCATGTTGGTTTGTGATGGAGCACCCATAAACCCCACAGTCTCTGCTGGAGGCCTGGACAATGGCTAGATTGACTGGAGTCTCATCCCCGGCACTGAGAAATAAACAGAAGACGCCTATGATTATTCTAAATAATGTATTCTAATCACATAATATCACATAAAACATGCATTATATCTGTGGCATTTAACAAATGAAAACCTTTTAGGCTAAGAAGAGATACTTCACATCTATAACATCCTAAAATCCTTCCAGATGCCAGGAGAGACAAAATGACTTATTATTAGTAATGCAGACTCACAAGTTAGTCTCTGAACATTTCACTCAAACAGGGGTGTCGCACCAAATTCTGGGCCCTGGGTCCAAGGATTCACTGCTGGCACTCGGTGCCACGCTGTGAGCTTGTAGATCTGCTATTTTTCAATAGCTAAAGTATAAAATAATTAAGGCCCCTCCACCTTGGGCCTTAGTAAAGTATTTCTGGAATATCCATTTCTAAACAATGGAGCAACTAGTGAAGATATCTCACCACCAGTCACCACACTCCAGCTCACACCAGCGTACCTTCTTTCAAGCTGAGCGACCTCCACTTCATCCCTGAACCACCTGATCGTGGAGTCAGCGAGCACGTTGAAGAACTGGCACCACAGTTTCAAGTGTCCCGAGGCGTCCGAGAAGGGCTCTCCCCTAATCTTACGGATGACCTGAGGAGCTGCGAGAGGCAGGGGGAGAGAGAGGGGGGACACCCCAGTGGACGTAAAGATAATACTCTTTCTTACGTTTCATCCACATTCTAATCCCTGATTTATGCTCGGTGGCGCATCGGGCCCTGATCTACAAGTTGATCTATGAGCTCACAACGCATCGCACTGCAAGTTCTGCAACGTGTTGTGTGCTTGTAGATCTGCTATTTTTGCCGTGTGACACAAGTGTGAAACTAAGTATAAATCAGGCTTAAGCTATCAGCTTCCTTAATGTGCGATGCGTCCGTTAAGCCTGTCTACTTAATCAGCACCCCAGCATGGGTCGCTCTCACTGTAGCGCCAAAGCAAATGATCCCAGGCCGTGGGGGGGGGGGGGGGTTACTTCCCACTGAAGGTCAGCCAAAGAAAACTGCAGTGGATAATGACTCAATTTGTTCACTAAGACCGCTTCCTCAAACCATGCGGCTGCTTCAGATTCCAGCTGTACCGTCTAGCAAAGAGTCAAGCAACAATGCTTCAACAAAAAGAGCTGTTTTCAACTGCAGATTTTCAAAGAATAAATACAATGTATTCAAATTGCACTTACAGGTCAATATGAGGCACATAAAATACAATCATATGAAAGTTTTCCACTGTTAAACCCACGAAGAACTGGGCTAGCCTAGAAGACCAGACATATCCTCCTACTCATACTGTACATCAGGTGATATCCACAGCATCACAGAACCAATACACAGACTTTAGGGAGGTCCTTCATATTGGGATGGTAGGCCTATCAGGTTTGGTTTTCCAAACAGAGGAGGTGAGTTGGTGATCCTGATTTCAGACTAAGGGCTGTCTTATGCCTTAACTTCTAGGCCTGTCAATGCTGTCTCCAACCACCAAACGTTTCGTCAGAGTTTCGACTTTCCGACATGCAACTTTCCGAACTCTAATTCGGGGTAATGCTTTTCAGAAGATGCAATTGACGTCATTTCGTAGTTGAACCGGACCTTTCGTAGTTGTCCATACTGTCGGAGACAGTATGGACAGGCCTTTAAGTTAAGCTGGTACTTAAATTTATATAGGGACTTTCAAGAGACCCAAGTACATTGAGATAGAAAGACAGACAGACAGACAGACAGACAGACAGACAGACAGACAGACAGACAGACAGACAGACAGACAGACAGACAGACAGACAGAGTGTTGTTGTTTGTTTGTTTGTATTTTACCTTTGAATGGGTCTTGTTTGTCCTTCCCTGCTGGTTTCTGGTCTGTCTGGACAGTGGGTGTCTGCTGAATGGATTCTTGGCTTGGTTGTGGTTCTGGAACATCTACGGCCAGTTTCCTCCGGCTCAGCAGAGGAGAACGCCTCTCCGTGGGAGGTGTTCGCTGGCCGCCGGGCTGCAGTAGTAGAGGTGACCTTCGTGACAGACTCGGGGACACAGGGATGTTCTCCGGGCCGGGGCAAAGCTTGTTGCTCTTGGTGGACGCCTCATCCTTCTGAGGCTGGCTGTCTGAGGGAGACACAGTCTCACTGTCCTCCATTTGCAGTTTAGGGGTGAAGATTTTGCGTCGGGCGCCCAAGGCCAATTCTTTTGGGGTTGCAGAGGGGATGGGGGGCGTACCATTTCCCTTCCTCAACAGTGGGTTATCTTCAGTATCGGGAGTTAAAGAGGCAACCTCTGAAGATTCTTCTGCCGCTGATACATAACTGTCTTGTTGGATAAGTCGAACGTTCGCCCCTTGCAATTCAGCTTTATTTACACTTTCTGTTGCCAACAGCTGTATAGTTTGTAAGCCACTAATGTTTGGCATGTGTTCTTTATGCTGGCCTAAAAGCGTGTTGTGGGTTTCACTGATGACTTGCGTCTCTGGGTTTACGTTTTGAGAAAAGACTACATCTTTACTGTGAAATAGTTTCTGGCCAACACTGCTGTTATGTACAGAATCCATTTCTGTAACTACATCTGCCAGTGGTTTCCTGTGTTCTGGAGTCATACACACAGGCAAGTTTGATCGCGGTGAAATGTTTATTTCAGCGTCTGAAAGGAGAGATAACAAAGCAGTCTTTGAAAGGTCCTCAGCCACAGAGCGAGATATATCCTGCTTAATATGTGGAAAAATAAGCACTTGTGTGTCAGTGCCAAGACCACTTTTTGTGGTGCTCGTCGAATGGCTATCATTGATAACGTCTGTGTTTGGGGCAGCATTTTGATCTTGAAGTTCTGTGTCTTTACTATGACAGTGTGTCTCTGTATCGTGCTCCAGAACACAAATCACTCTCGGTGAGTGCACAGAACTCATCTCTATTTCTGCGTTCACCGGCGGTGTTCTGTGTTCTGAGACGATGCTCACTGATGGACTTGAAGTTAGGGAAACTTTATCCGCCGTGTGCTGCTTTGGAGCCGAGCGAGAGACTTTTATTTTGACATTTTCAGTTCCTAAAAGGCAAATGTCAGTATTATCTTTCAGGGGAATGAGTGCAGATTCTACAGTGTCCATGACGTTGTCGCCTTCCTTTGCTGTGCTGCCAGGAAGCATTATTGCGTTTTTTGTGCTGTCAGCATCTGTGACAGCGATAGGAGGGATCACAGGATCTGTGATTGGAGACGGGGCATTTGGGGATTGTATCGGCTCACGTTCTGCTTTAACTATTCTACGATGAGCCTGTAAATGTTCAGATTTGATGTTTGAAGCAGGACTAGAATCAACGCTCATCTTTTCTGCCTCCAGTCTACATTCTCTGTGGCCGCTTGTTAGTTCCTGCCTCCTTGCTGTGACCGTTTGGACTTGGGGTGTAGTGGGACATCGTTCACCTTCAGCAGAAGGTGGTGACATTGTTGACACAGAGGAGCCGAGAGCTTTCATTTGCGCTCTCAACATTTCGGCTACGGATATGACTTGGGAAACGGATGTTTTGGGGATTTCCTTGAATTCATCCTGCTGCTCCAACAAGTTTGTCTTTTGGATGCTTGGTTTCTCTGGGTTCAGATGTGGGGATTTGGGGACCTCCTCTGTCCTTTTTAACACAAGCTCATTCTTATCCATTTCCTTATTAGACACATCCACCATGGTAATATCACTGGCTTCCTTTCCCATTTCACCTATTGTGCTTTCTGTTTTAGCGTGCTCACTTGCATTTAGTGGTAAGTCAGTTTCCATCTCAGCTACATTCCCAGCGGGACCCAAAGTGTCTCCATGTACTTCTAACGTTAACTTATTACCCTCTAGTTTCTCGTCAACTTGTATTTCTGTCTGTTCTACGGCTTTTATAGCTTTCTTAACTTGACACTGCGGGACAGTGGGTGAAATGTTATACCCCGGGGTCTTCTCGCCCTCAGCGGGGCTTTCGAGGGGTGACTTTTGTATCTCTGTAAAAGGGAGTGCACTTGATCCGCTGGAATGAGCCCATGTTCCCTGTGACATTGCGTCAGAGGGTGCGAGGACTGGATGGTGCTTGGCAGGGGTCTGGTTGTCATCGGGCTCTCGCTGAGGCCGCACAGCGGGCTCTCGCCGGGCGGGTTGCGGTTCGTTGTTGACAGGTGCATCATTCCTGCTCGTCTGTGTATGGGCCTGTGGTGGATTAGATTCACATTGTTTTCTCTTACTGAGGTAAAAGTAGCAATACCACAATGTAGAAATACTACACTGTGTTACAAGGAAAAGTGATTTACCAACAATCACCAGGTAAATGTACAACAACATACACACACACACACCTCAAAAACCAATAAGGGATCAGAATAATACTTATTGTACCAAGGAAGAGTATTATAATTTTTTAATTATATAGCAAACCTCTTTCGAAAATAGCTGATCTACAACCTCACAACGCATAGCGACACATTGTAAGCTTGTAGATCTGACATTTTTGAATTGACAAAATATAAAATGGGGCTTAATTGGTTAATGCACGTTTTGTAATAACAATGTATCCATAAAGTAACTTGAAATAATTAATGTAGTTGAGTAAAAAGAGTCTTGAATCTTGCCTCTGAGATGTAGTGGAGTAGAAGTATAAAGTACTAGAAAATAGACATGCTCAAGTAGGCTAAAAGGTGATGAAAGCACCTCAAAATTGCAATGAAATGCAGTACTTGAGTATATGTACTTCATTACATTCCACCACTGTGTATAATAAGCCTGCATAACCTTGAGGCACAGATAAGCAGCGGGTGGGTTTCCATGCTGTAAATACCTATTCTCTTATATGCCAGGCATTGGATAAACACATGTAATACTGACGGGGAGCACATCGTTAGCAGCATCACACGTACACAACAGAATAGAAACACATTAAAAGGAAACCCGCCCTGTAAGCCATGGATTATTTTATGAGCATGGATATTTCAATCAGTGATATGTCAAAATGAACAGCTTTATATCAAAGCCATGGTGCGTGCAGTGAGGGAGGGACGCTGACTTTATGGACTGCATTTATGAGTAACCAGGGCCCAAGGTGGAGGGGCCCTAATTATTTTATACTTTAGCTATTGAAAAATCGCAGATATACAAGCTCTATAGCTTGTAGATCTGCTATTTTTGAAAAGTCATGAAAATGTGTGCCAATCTTTGAATATACCGGTATGTATTTTTTAAGCAAACATTTGTAACTCAAATTTTGCTTCTGGGGGGTCCCTGGGTCACTAATTATTTTGAGATGGGGGTCCGTGGCCAAATACATATCATTTTGGGGGTCCTTCACATGAAAAAGTTTGAGCACGACTGACATAAGCCCCTTTTCCACTGCAAGGTGGAACCAGAACTTTCAGGAATCTGAACCTATTTTTTTGGTTCTGGTTTTGTTTCCATTGCACACGGCCCAGTTTCAGACGGGGTTCCTGGAACCTTTTTTAGGTCCTGCTCCTGAGGTAGAACTAAACTTGAGTTCTGGGAACCTATGGGCGGGGCCAGCAGTGTTGCTGCCTTTTTTTGGGACCAAGTCTGGTTATATGGAAACGTAAGCAGAACTTGGTCCCAGAACTTCACAGGTTCTTGAAAGTTTTTGGTTCTGTAAAGTTCTGGTTCTAGTTCTGGGTTGGCCCTACAGTGGAAATGGGGCTATAGAAACTTATAAAAAATCCAAAGACTTGCACACATTTTCAAGATTTTTCAAAAATAGCAGATCTACAAGCTTGCAGCGCAGCACTCGGTGCCGCGCTGTATATCTGCTATTTTTCAATATAAAGTACCCAGGACCCAGAATTTGTTGTGACACCCATTTTCAACCACATCTTCAAGACAAATTGGTCCTCATATGAGGACATCATTTCCTGTCTACTCACTTGGTGTCTAGAGGAGGGCTGTGGACAGTACAGAAACCTGCCAGTGAGATCATCGGTTCTCTTACTGAAAAGTTATACTGAAATACTAAAGCAATTTTTCTTGCATTAATAAAAAAGAAAAGAAAAAAGAACTAGTAGACAGAAATGGAGCCTTATGGTCAATTTATAATGAGTATTAGTGAGCCAAATTATATGAAGATAAGTTGTGGTGAACTAGAGTTGAGCCAGAAAGCAAAGCTCTCTGTCTACCAAGCAATCTTTGTTCCTACTCTCACCTATGGTCATGAAGTGTGGGTCATGACTCATGACTGAAAGTATACAGTCGTGGGCACAATCGGCCGAAATGAGTTTTCTCAGACGGGTGGCTGGCATCTCCTTTAGAGATAGGGTGAGAAGTTCAGTCACCCGAGAGAGACTTGGAGTAGAACCGCTGCTCCTACACTTTGAAAGGAGTGAGCTTAAGTGTGGTTCGGGCATCTAGTACGGATGCCTCCCGAGTGCCTACCTAAGGTCCCAGACCAAAGACCAGATGGAGGCATTATATCTCCAAACTGGCCTGGGAACGCCTCTGTATACTCCCAGAGGGAATGGAGGAAGTTGCTCAGGATAAGGAAATCTGGAAGTCTCAGTTGGAACTGTTAACCCTGCGACCCGATTCCGGATAAGCGGTTGAAGATGGATGGATGGAGGAAGTTATATTTAGGGTTGTGTGTGATATTGGCCCATGTGATGCAGCTGTATCATACTGTATCAACTGCGCCAGTTCCATTATATCACAAATTGAAATTGAAGTCATATTTTGGGAACAAGGTATGCTTTCCTCTTTTTTTTCTCTTCTTTTATTTACAGTATAATGATATTTTTGAGTGACACGCAGCAATGGCTTTCGGGATCGGGATTCAAACATTAGAGCCAACAATGGTATGTAGCGGCCCTACATGCAAGGGCGTCACAAGGGGTAGGAAAGTGGGACTGAGTTACTAGGGCCCAAGGTGGTGGAGGGGCCTTAATTATTTTATACTTTAGCTATTGAAAAATAGCAGATATACAAGCTCACAGCGCGGCACCGAGTGCCGCGCTGCGAGCTTGTAGATCTGCTATTTTTGAAAAGTTGTGAAAATGTGTGCAAATCTTTGAATGTATGTGTATTTTTTGAGCGAACATTTGTAACTCAAATTTTGCTTCTGGGGGGTCCCTGGAACTCAATATTTTGAGATGGGGTTCCGTGGCCAAATGCATACCATTTTGGGGGTCCTTCACATGAAAAGGTTTTGAGCTCCACTGACATAGAAACATATGTTTTTCAAAAAAACTCAGAAGGATTTGAAATATTCAAAGACTTTCATGATTTTTCAAAAATAGCAGATCTACAAGCTCGCAGCGCGGCACTCGGTGCCGCGCTGTGAGCTTGTATATCTGCTATTTTTCAATAGTTAAAGCACAGGGGCCCCGCAGTGAATCCTTGTACCCAGGGCCCAGACTTTGGTGCGACGCCCCTGCCTACATGCTTTCCTTTTAAAGACAAAGCCTGTCCTTGTTTTCATGGAGCATCGAGATTCAATACTAACCTTGCTCATGTTGCGATGCAACAGATTTTGAGCTTGTAGTTGTGCTATTTTCTCTGTACTTCGTAGGGCTTAAATCTTTGATGAAGAATTTAGAGGTAGACTATTTCCCCCAGCTTTGCATTTATGATCATGATTAGATTTGGCCTACATGTCATCATGGTCATATACTCTCCACCTTGTTGTCTGTCTGACCACCGGCCCATCATGTCAGTCACATTCTCATGTCCAACTCATAAATCTTTCCTGCCTGTACACTACATTTCTTTCCCTAAACCCTTTCACTGCCAGGCAGCTATCTGATGCCTAGTGTATGTCAGTGGTTCTAAAACCTTTTCATGTCAAGAAGATTATGTATTTGGCTGTGGACCCCTATCTCAATATTTTGTGCCAGAGACCTCCAAAAGCAAAGATTTTAGTTAAATATGTTTGACCAAGAAGAGACAACAAACGCAAAGGGAGAAGTAGCTGATCAGAGCGCTTTGCTTGGCCCAGTGGATGCGAAATTTTTATTTAAAAAACTCACTCGTTGATTCCCTCGTACAACAACATGTGTTTTACTTGAAAAAAAATGCTTCTCAGGTCAAATATCAATGTGCCATTAAAATGCGATAAATTGCGATTAATTAATCACAGAGCCTGTAATTAATTAGATTACATGTTTTAATCGCATCCCAGCCCTAATATATACTAGTAAGATGCCTGAGGGCGACGAGGTCACGCCAATTCTTGGCCATCTGGCCAGTGATGTATATCGGACCAGTTACCTATATATGGAGATCCATGTACTGTATATAGTACATCCCTTTTATCCTCACACATGGAGATCCCTGTCTGAACCAGCCGCACAGATACGGGCTGTCTTCCTCCATATATGGGCATTCCTATTGATGACATCAGGGATCTCCATACCGGTATATGGGATTGGGCACATTAGGGATTCTGTTAGAGTGGTTCCCATGACATCACAACATACAATATATTTTATGCCCATACATGGAGATCCCTATCTGAACCAGCCACAAAGATATGGGCCATGTCTTGGCCATCTAGCCAGTGATATTATATCAATGACATCAGGGATCTTCAAATGGGCATAAAAGGGATTCTGGGGAATAACCATATATGGACTTTTACATAGGCGGCACCGAGTGACGCGCTGCGAGCTTGTAGATCTGCTATTTTTGAAAAGCTGTGAAAACGTGTGCAAATCTTTGAATATATGTATTTTTTAAGCAAACATTTGTAACTCAAATGTTGCTTCTGGGGGGTCCCTGGAACTAAATATTTTGAGATGGGGGTCCGTGGCCAAATACATATAATTTTTGGGGTCCTTCACATGAAACAGTTTGAGCACCACTGACATAGAAACATAGGTTTTTCAAAAAACCTTAGAAGGATTTGAAATATTCAAAGACTGTGAGCTTTATCTGCTATTTTTCAATAGTTAAAGTACCCAGGGTACCCTGTCCGTGTCACGACCATCTGGCATGTGACAGTCTGCCATCACATCCATCCACACTAGATAAGCCATGACATAGATGGAAGGTCATTCTCTTTGGCCATACTGTAGCACAGTGCATCCAAGGTGCTCAAAGATGACTAGTAGAAAAAGTCATTTTGCACACCTACTG
The DNA here is from genome assembly GCF_963921795.1 of Nannobrachium achirus. NCBI lineage: Eukaryota > Metazoa > Chordata > Actinopteri > Myctophiformes > Myctophidae > Nannobrachium > Nannobrachium achirus. The sequence goes on along the minus strand of NC_137816.1, from coordinate 41,119,551 downwards.
AAATGGACAGCTGTGTTGGGTCCCGCACACCGTCTTCACTTACAACAAAAAATGTTTAATGCATATACAACATTTCTGGCACTCGGACCTTCAATGCCCAAAGTATTTGTGTTGTGAAGAGAAGACATTGTGCGGGACTCCCGTTTTTTGCTCTTCTTATACAGGAGATGACTAAATGTAAAAATCAAATGAGGCTTTATAAAAAATAACTAACTCAAACTTTATTGTGTGTTTACAAATCTAACACAAATTACAAAGAAAATGTTGTTTATTTCATACAGGCCTTGTATTTTGATCGTAAATATAGCCTCCATTTGTTTACCTGTGTAATTTTTTTTACATTTATTTCACAATACAAAAAAGCGAATGAAAGATGATTCTATAATAGCCTTGTATGCGCAGTGTAGTTATTAAATCACTTGCAGTCATTGTCATTCTGAAAATACAATCAACTGAATATTATGTCTTACACAGCTCATTTTGATCACAGCCTGATTTATACATTGTGAAATGACAGTGTCGTGCGCCGGAAATAACCAATAGCCAATCTACAAGCTCACAATGCGTTGCAATGCGATGCATTGTGAGCTTGTAGATTGTCTCTTTTTTGTCATGTGACACCGTCGTACGACGTACAGTAGTACAAACAAGGTTTACGTCTCTGGAATGGTCCATGGGTGCTGTGTGGGCATATTCACAAGGATAGTGGGCTATTTAAAGTCTTCCGTGTCTAGAATGGAATGTAAATAATTTTAAGAGGTGCTCCAGTCATACAGGGCCCTGCCCCAGGCCTTTATTCCTTCAATATTATCCAGCCTAGGGTGACGATGATCGCATTAAGCAGTTCAAAATTAAAGTTCATAATCATCAAGCAACTGTGAGTTTGTGTGCTTGTCCAGGTATTCATCTTTCAGTATAGTAACTGTGTCTTTATAGGTCTCCTAGAGAAATCGATCAGACAACTGCAATTCAGAGCGCCGCTGTTCCAGTCTTACTGATAACCAGGGGCGTCACACCAAATTCTGGGCCCTGGGTACAAGGATTCACTGCGGGCCCCCCATGAATATTAACTATTGAAAAATAGCAGATATACAAGCTCGCAGCGCGGCACTTTTAAATCGTGAAAATGTGTGCAAGAAACCTATGTCAAGGACCCCCAAGAAGATATGTATTTGGCCACGGACCCCGATCTCAAAATATTTCGTTCCAGGGACCCCCAGAAGCAAAATCTGAGTTAGAAATGTTCGCTTAAAAAATACATATATTCAAAGATTTTCACATTTTCACAACTTTTCAAAAATAGCAGATCTACAAGCTCGCAGCGCGGCACTCGGTGCCACGCTGTGAGCTTGTATATCTGCTATTTTTCAATAGATAAAGTTATTAGGGCCCCTCCACCTTGGGCCCCAGTAACTCAGTCCCACTTTCCTACCCCTTGTGACGCCCCTGCTGATAACCAAGAAAGTGGAGCATGTCTCTCCAGTTCTTAGATCTTTACACCGGCTCCCCGTATGTCAAAGAATTAGCATTCTTGATGAATCAGTCATATTGGCATTACGTTATGTACAGTATGTATTGTTGCGACCGTTAGGTCGCAGTTACTATGAAAACCTCCACTGGCTGTCTGTCCCTCCCTCCGTCAGTCAGTCAGTCCCTCTGTCTGTCCGTCACGTCACACTTTTGGCCCTACTCTTATCTCCAGCACCGTTGCCCCTATCCATGCCAAACTTTGCACACACACTCCTTGGCTGGCAAACCACAACCTCCGCCCCTGATTTCTCACATGCCCCTCTTCTAGCGCCACCATGAGTTTGCTTTTTGCAGACAACATTAATGGACACTGCTCCTACAGATGTTGCCTAAAAATCAGGCACAGCGGGACACAGTATCTCGCAACTCATGTCATCAACGTGCATCTGTCCCATTTCCCATATTCCCTCCTGAATACACCAAACTGTGTGCTCATAATAACTATGCTCTTCAAGTGCTCGTTCATCAAGTGCATTTCAATGTGCATGCGACCTGATGGTTGCTTATCTCCCGATTAGGGAGTCTTACTGTCCAAATAAACAAATACATTAAAGCATTGATTTAAAAATATTACTGTGGTTTTCAAAGCATTGAGTGGTTTAGGGACAAAATACATGTCTAATCTTGTGCTACATTAAAACATGAACCAGTCAGACCTCTCAGGTCATCTGAGACAGGCCTTCTTTCTGTCTCCAGAATCAGAATTAAACGTGTATAAGTCTTTATGCACCACATGCTGTGTCTGGAACAAACTCTCAGAAAACTGTAGGCCCACTACAAGTGTTAACCATACAATTATCCGTAGCTGCCCAGACAATAACACATTTTCATAGATACACTGTAGTTGCTTAAAGGGAAGATTTATCATCCATTTCTGCTGCTCCAAAATCTATCACAGGGGTCTTCAACATTTTCATAGTTTCCATATAGTTTCATTGTTTGACAGCACAATCATCATTATATTTTGGATTTATGTCAATTTGTGTTTTCAGAAACGTGTTTAACCACTTGAACGTCAATACTTAACTTGACATCTTTCACTTAGTCTGCTCCTTTTTCCCCTCTACACCAAACGTCTTTGCTGAAAATAGACGATCTACAAGCTCAGTGCGAGGCGTTGTGAGCTTGTAGATGTGCTATTTTTGTTCTCAGAATATCAGGAAGTGGTTAATATAAAAACCCCCTAGTGGTCCCGGACCCCCTGTTGAAGACCCTTGATCTATCAGGTCCTCATTGAGACGCCATCTGCTCCATGTTGCTCTCCATTGACAGGCCAATTGCCTTGTTGCTGAGAGCACATAACAATACTGTCAACACAGACGGACAAACTCTGAACTAGGAGAGCACATTATATAACTTGTGATTGCCTCTCACATAATATGTAAGGCTGCAATTACTAAATTATTATACATATTAAACACTATCATAAATGATAGAGTATATGATTCTATCCCATGTGTTTTTCTTTGCCTTTGGATCATTACTCATTATGAAGTAAAAATATCAAATTCAAGCCACAAATAGACCTTTTGTCATCTTCCAATAATAATAATGCAATTTTATGTCTGTGATTACATCATCACTGTCGGGTGGACATTAAGGGCCCTATTTTTGTCCATGCCGTACCACTTATCCCTATAGACTCTTTTGCCATTCTTTACTATTTTGAAAAACATTTCAAATAGTTGATCTAAAAGCTCAAAAAAACGTGTAGATGTAGATCGGCTATTTGAAGTATTTAAAAATGTGTTTCAAAATAGCTGCATGTCCAAAATTATTTAGTCACAAGTTCTTGTTAATACTTTTCATTGGTTAAATACACACTTAGTCACTTTCAACTTGGCCTCCCTATTTTTTTACATGTCATTATAGGAGAAAACGTTTCCAATTTTGTCTTTTACTTTGTGAAAATAGCTGATCTACAACCTTGTAGTTGTTAGCTATTTTCACCACTTTTGTGTGATGCCGTCACCATACAACAGTGTATAAAAGGACAGTGGTTCCCAAATGTCTCAGATTAACAGACCTGTAAGAGTTCACTTGGAACGCCCTAAACTTTAGGGCCTAAAGGAAGCCTGGCACTCTCTCAACCATACTTTGAGAGCCACTGAAATATAGGACATAAATATATGAAAAGGAAACAAACAAAAAAGCATAAAAGAAACACATTAAATGTTGCAATAAGGAAATGCAAGGTTTCTCCCTGACAGCGATGATTTGTAACACAGTGTAAAGGCTATAAATAGGGAAGATGCATGTCATCACTGTCTGGTAGAAACCCAATGGGTGTGGGTTTGATAAATATTGAACCAATGAAAAGTATTAAGAGCTTGTGACAAAATAATAACTACACCGGGACACACGGTTTTGAGCATACAATACATTTCTGTCCAACAGTGACGATATAGCCTACGCATAACACAGTGGGGTACACATGTAAAGGCTATAAATAGCAGCAGGATGCATGTGTTACTGATCTGGCCTGTGTTGGCAATGCAAAGCACTCATGAGCTCATGGGAACACAGCCACTCACCTTCCCCAGTGGCGATGGCCTAGACACACACACATTCTTCTGGCCGGAGCTGCTTTCCCTCCCAGACAGCTGATCTCCGCACACATCCAGTGGTTCACATGGAGGCCTGCTGGGTAAAGCATTGCCACCTCCTCCCGCTGGATTTAGGTTCCTGTGAACTGATGTACCGTTAACTGAGGTTTCGGGAGGCCGCTGTGGATGAGTTGCTGCTGTATCCACCCTCACATTCACAGCCTGAGCGGTGGGGTCTTGATACTCAGTTACCAAAGGTTTCTCATCATCCTCCATGACCATAATGTCCTCTTGTCGCGTTACAGCGATAACCTCTTTAATTGTGGTCTCAGGAGAGGCTGCGGGATGCGATGCTTGTTGCGTTACAGCTACCTCCTTTGATGTGTCTTTACTTGAGGTCTCGGGGGAGATTATGGGGTGTGACGGTTGTTGCGTTGACACAATAGGAGGACCGAGGCTTTCTGCATGTCCAACTCCCTTCTCAGGCTTTGCAGCTGGCTTACTTTCAGTCCCCGACAAAATGTGACGTGTAGGGGACGCGACAGTAGGCGATACAGGAGAAGGAGGACCAGGCACAGCAATGTGTTTCTTTTGTGAAGGAGCTTCTGCATTTCCGGGAACTGGCACATTTCGTTTTTCTGAAGGCGCATCGAGGCGAGGCCGGACTTTCTTCTCTGCTGCTGTTCTTTGATGTTTTGTCTCTTTGTCCAAAGCCGAAGCAGAAGAGACCACAGCTGACTTTAGGTTCCTGTGAACTTTAGTACCATTAACGGACATTTCGGGAGGCCTCTGTGGATGAGCTGTTGCTGTATCCACGCTCACATTCACAGCCTTGGCGGTGTGGTCTTGACCCTCCACAACTAGAGGCTTCTCATCATCATCAACATCCATGACCGTAACGTCCTCTTGTCGCGTTACAGCGACAACCTCCTTTACCGTGTCTTTAGTGGAGGCCTTGGGGGAGGTTACAGGATGCAGTGCTTGCTGTGTTGACACTGCGGGAGGACTGAGGTTTTCTGTAAGCCCAACTCCCTTCTCAGGCTTTGCAGTTTGTGTGCTGTCAGTCCCTGAGGAAATGAGACACGTAGGGGAAGCGACAGCAGGGGATACAGTAGCAGGAGGTCCAGGCACAGAAATCTGTTTCTCTAGTGAGGGAGCTTCTGCATTTCTGTGAACGTGTGGCTTTGGTTTTTCTGAAGGCTCACTGGTGGGTGGCTGCACTTTTATCTCTGCTGCTGCCTTTCGTTGGGGCTGTTTTGTCTCCTTCTCCGAGGCCGGGGCTGAAGAGACGACAGCGCTCTCTACTTCCATAACTTCTTCTAAAGGCCCCTGAGGTCGTGAAGACTCCTCCAGGGACGGCTTTTCACAAGCCTGCTCGGTCGCTAGTCTCTCCCTGGACAGCCTCTCCATGGGAGGGTCGGGCTTCACGACATTGGCGCCGTTGGAGATCTTAATCTTCTTTTTGATGAAGGGCGCTTTGGGTTGGTGGGATGTGAACGTCTTCTGCACAGAGTCGTATACGTACGTGACCGCTTTGCTGTCGCTGTCATCGGCAGCTTGTCCGTTGGTGATGGGAGATGCGGTTCCGTTAGTCGTGTGGAGCGGGTTTTCTTCTACCTCCATGTTACTGGCATCCTGTAGCCTGACCTCAGCCTGAGAAACCGCGAACTGAATCTCTTCCTCTGCCTCTTCCTCTTCTGTGGAGCTGGGAGTGCTCAGATTAACCTGTGTAGGGGTGGAACAGTTCATCGAACAAATCCTTTTCATCGATTATAAAAAAAATATATATATATTATTTGTCCAAAGATTTTATGAATAATCAATTAATAATCGATTCCTATGTCAATATAGTAGTAAATCTTCAAAATAGTTACAAAATAGTAGATTTTCATTATTTTCATGACACTGTATTACAAAATAGGTCTTGAGTGGTTAATAAATTAATTGAAAAAGGTTCTTGATTATTGGATTAATCTGAAAATTAATCGATACAATAATTCAGTTCTTTCACCTTTTTTCATGCATGTTCGCCATAAAGCTTATCAAATCAAATCAAACCTCCATGGGAGAGCGGCGTTTCCTCTGGGAGCGATCTGGACTGATGGTTCTGAGCTGTTCCTGAATGTTCTCCTTGCTCTCCTGGTCCCTGCGCCTGTTCTCTGCCTTCTGTTTGAGTTTGGAGAAGTAGCGCTGGTGGATCAGGAACTCGCTCATGACGCCCACCTCCAGGACCCCGGAACACGACACGATGCCTTTGCTGTTGCTGGCCGACGCCTGGTAGATGGCCGCGTCATCCACAGAGCAACTGAGAAGACATGCACCGCGGTCATGCTTTGGTGAAAACATACTAGGACAGGGGTCTTCAACGTTTTCAGGCCATGGACCCCATAGTTGAGAGAGAGAGATGAAGCAGGGACCCCCACAACCTTTTCATAGATTCCATATACAGTAGTTTCATTGTTTGACAGCACAATCATCAGTGTATTTTGGATTCATGTGAATTTGTGTTTTCAGATATTTAACCACTTGAGTGTCATTACCTAATAAACTTGACCTTTCACTGTACTTAGTCTGCTCTTTTCCCCCTCCAAAGCTCTTTGCCCAAAATAGCCGATCTACAAGCTCACAACGCCTCGCAGCGATTTGGAGGACTCCCTGTAGTAACTCTGAGGACCCCTTAGGGGCCCCGGACCCCCTGTTGAAGACCCCTGTACTAGGAATTAAATAATTAATCAGTGCTACAATCAAATGACACAGGACATCCCAACGTACTTGTAAATGTGCAGGGAATGGTTAGGTCCATCGTGGAAGATTTCATATTTAGGCAGTCCACAGTATCTGTCTAACTGCATATCATCTTTATACCAAATAACCCGAGGGGTGGGGTGACCTGATGGACAAAGACAAAACCAAATGAAAAAGAAGGAAAAAAAAAAAGGAAAAAAAAGAATATATATATATATATATATATTAGGGCTGGGACTTTAACTGATTAATTGCGATTAATTAATTACAGAAAATTAACGCGATTAAAAAAATTAACGCATTTTAATCGCACTTAGTTTTTGCACCACAGAACCTTCAGTTTCGGGCATACCGATCATATGCAAAGGGAGAAGTAGCCAATCAGAGCGGTTTGCTTGGCCCAGTGGATGCGAAATTTAGATTTAAAAAACTCACTTGTTGATTCCCTCGTACAACAAAATGTGTTTTACTTGAAAAAAAATGCTTCTCGGGTGAAATATTGATGTGCGATTAAAATGCGATTAATTGCGATTAATTAATCACAGAGCCTGTAATTAATTAGATTAAAAATGTTAATTGCATCCCAGCCCTAATATATATATATATATATATATATATATATATATTTATATATATCACATGGTAGCAGCCACTCTAGAGTTATGTGTTTATTTCATGTCCAGAACCCCCAAATTAATATGTATTTGGCTGCAGACCTCAATCTGACAACATTTCGTGCCAGGGACCTGTCCTACTGACCGATGACCCACCCGGTCATCAAATTATTGACCCAGGAATGGATGCATGCATGCCCCCAGGTTGGGGGCATGCATGCAAGTGGCCAAATATGTATTTTTGGACACAATAAGCCCATTCCCAAGATGCACTGCAATCTTTCATGGGCAGATGTGACTTATGGTGGCTGGTGTAAACACAGTAGTAACAAAGAAATTGCCAGCTTATTGTGCCTAAAAATACATATTTAGCCACATGTACGCATGATGCACCCACTGAAATCAAAATACTAAAACCGCTAAAACAATAGAATGCAGCAAATGAAAACATTTTAACACTCATCTTTTCTTTTCTCTAATTACAATCTAAAATATGAACTCTTGTTGTAAAAAAACAAAGTTGTCCTTTAAAGCCGTTAAACTAATCTTGATTCTATATTAACAAAAGTTGCTGGGGGCACCTGGAACTTTGAGAACCACTGACCAACAGAACAAATGATGACCGCAGGGTGTTTACCTGTGACCATACAGGTAAACTTCACATTGCAGCTCTCAGACACAGCTTTTGACTTCAGCGTTATCTCAAAGGACGGCTGGGTTTCCTCTGTTAACTGGGCCATCACACTGCACAGAGTACTCCTGAAAAAAAACAAAAACAATCAATCTGTTCTCTGACCCGCTTGTGATTTATTAAAGTCAACCTCTTGACTTTAATAAATATCAGGAATATGCCTTTCACTGCCGACAGGTGGGTATACTCAGTTGCTAGCTTCATTTAACCACTTAAGCAATATACCGTTGTTGTGAACTTGTAGATTTGCTATTTTCAGTCATTTTAAAATGTTTGAAAATGTGCCCAAAATAGGGACACCAGGCCAGGGTTAATGTGGTTCAAATTAGAATTGGTGACATTTCCGTTTCTCAAAGGCAACTGTGTTTGTTGAGGTCTTGACACGGCAGAAACATGTGTGGTATTACATCTCATAGTGGGAGAAATATGTAACAAAAAAAGGCTAATGTGTTCACTTCCGGCAGAAAGCGTGAAAATTTGCACCTAGGGGTATTTTTGTGCGCTGAATTCAGAAATTGACGGTCCCAAGCACTTTTCCCATGGGATCTGGTGGCTCTCATTCACTTACCATACTAGGGAAAAAAGACCCCCCAAAAAATCTTCTTCAAGTAGCATGTGAGGGGTCAAACTAGGTGTTTTTCGGGATTCTGAATCCATTGCAAGCATTTGTTTTGCACGAAAAACATTCCTTTCTGAGAAATGGACACAACAAAACTTTGAAAAGTGATGACTCATCACTAAACCATAGTTTGTGGGGTCCATTTCTTCCCCAAGGAATGTTTTTTGTGCAAAACAAATGCTTGGAATGGATTCAGAATCATGAAAACCCCCTAGATAGACCCCTCACATGCTACTTAAAGAAGATTTTTGGGGGGTCTTTTTTTCCTAACCCTAACCCTATGGTAAGTGAATGAGAGAAAAGTGAATTTGAGAAAAGTGCTTGGGACCGTCAATTTTTGAATTCAGCGCACAAAAATACCCCTAGGTGCAAATTTTCACGCTTTCTGCCGGAAGTGAACACCTTTTTCACATATTTCTCCCACTATCACTTGGACTCTTTAAAGTCTGCACTGATGATACACTTAATTGTGCACATCAGCTTTTTTGTTGTTGTTGATGCAAAGTGTTCTTGGGTTTTTTGAAAGGCTCTATATAAATTCAAGTTATTATTATAATGATTACATCTACAGTGAAAAACATGTAGGCTATGTGTGATATTACATCTAGAATGTGTGTGTGTGTGTGTGCGTGCGTGCGTGCGTGCGTACGTGCGTGCGTGCGTGCGTGTGCGTGCGCGTGCGCGCGTGTGTGTGTTATAATTTACATCTACAGTGTCCATCAACTCTGTCAAAGTGCACTTGAGCAAGGCACATGAATGCCCCAGGGTCTGTGCACTGTGACTGACCCCTATGATGTAATGATGTGTACTGAACTGTGAGTACAGTATGGTATGTGGATGATGGAGGGCCAGGCAGAAAGACACGTTTCAATGACGTGTTAACAGCTTCAAAGTGTCCAAAAATAGCTGATGATCTACAAGCTCACATGTTTCGATGCAATGCATTGTTAAGAAGTTAATTGACAGTACATTGATCTTCTTTTATGTAACAGTCTGTTCCTGCAGTCTAATTATACTTTCAAAGAGTCACTGCAGGGGAACAAATATATAGGCCTACTGTATATAACAGGAGTCCTCAACGTTTTCAGGCCAAGGACCCCTTAACTGAGAGAGAGATGAAGCAGGGACCCCCTCTACATATTGTATAAATGGTAAGTTCAGACATTTAACCACTTAAATCGTTGATATTTTGTAAACATGACCTTTCACTCTGTACTTGGTCTGCTCTTTTTTACCTCTACACCAAACCTTGCCAAAAATAGCCGATCTACAAGCTCTCTCTGCAAGAGAGCTTGCAGATCTGCTATTTTTTGGCTAAAGTTCTCCTCGGAATAGGGATGCGAGGGTTGAAGTTGTTAATTTTAAAGAATATAAATCACACAAGGATCCCCCCCCCCTGTAGTAACTCTAAGGACCCCCTAGGGGTCCCAGTCCGCTGTTGAAGACCCCTGCTATATAAGATTTTATTCATTCAACATTTTGTCGAACAAACCAATTTACGTTAGTGTCTGAAGTCAGGGTAAAATAAAATATCAAATAAAATATCACTCTCCTCATTGTGTACTGTAATACAGAGGTTGGTTCCCAAAATGAACACAGGGCCTAAAACAACATATCAACCACTATTTGTTATTTGCACTCGTGCTTTCTGTCCAAGTATTAATGTATGGATTTGTGAACAAATACATGACATTACCTTGTTGGCCTGTATTGAGAATACCTGTGACCTGAACGGCTACGCAGAAAAGAAGCAAACAGAAGCAACTCATCAGCCACAATGCATGTTGGTTATGACTGAATATGAAATATACACATTCATATGGACTGTTTAAATTCACCAGCCACAAAGCATGTTGGTTATGACTGAATATGAATGATGAACAATCATATGGACTGTTTAAATTCATCAGCCACAAAGCACGTTGGTTATGACTGATGAATGATGGACATTCATAGTGTTTGAGCACCTTCATGATGACCACACTTCATTTATGAATCTGTGCACCCTGTCTGTTTCCCAGATAATAATAATATAAATAAAAATAAAACATATTGAAAGTGAGTCACTAAGTTGAACCACTTCTATATAGTCAGGGTTGTTAAGTAACGGATTACATGTAACGGGATTACGTAATCAGATTACAAAAAACAGGTAACTTGTAAAGTCTCAGGTTACATTTTAAAATGTGTAATCTGGATTACAGTAACGGATCTGAATGATGGGGGTTACATGCTGATTACATTCTCCCCTTGCCCTCATACATTTTACAAATAAGTTATAACGCCAAACAATAACATAATCAAGTCGAATCAGCGTAAAGTACTGCCACTTTGTTTAAGTAAAATGCTGTTGTCCTTTTCCTAATTTCATAGGCTCAATATTCGTGTCTAGTTATCAATGGTAAAACTTGTTTTATTTAATTAAAGAGAGTTTTGCTAAAAAGTTATCCTAAAGTAACTGAAAGTAACTTGTAGTTACTTTTTAAATTGTGATAATCAGATTACATTACTGACTACATTTTCTTTGCAAGTAACTTGTAACTGTAGGGGATTCCTTTTTAAAAGTAACCCTAACAACCCTGTATATAGTGGCAAACAATAAAGAACTGGGATATTTGTGCAACTGAAACAGAGGTTAAACAGAGGCTAAACAGAGGTTTCTTCAGTCCATATGAATTTAATATATAGAAATGAGACACATGACCATAAATAGAATGTTTTCAATACATAATGCAATATATTGAATGGTCACAACATGCATACATGATCAGGGGCGTCACAAGGGGGGGGGGGGGGGGGGGGGAGTGGGACTGAGTCACTAGGGCCCAAGGTGGAGGGGCCTTAATTATTTTATACTTTAGCTAAAAATAGCAGATATACAAGCTCACAAGCTTGTAGATCTGCTATTTTTGAAAAGTCGTGAAAATGTGTGCAAGTCTTTGAATATAGCCACTGTATTTTTTAAGCGAACATTTGTAACTCAAATTTTGCTTCTGAGGGGTCCCTGGAACGGAATATTTTTAGATGGGGGGGGGGGGGGGTCCGTGGCCAAATACATATCATTTTGGGGGTCCTCCACATGAAAAGGTTTGAGCACCACTGACATATAGAAACATAGGTTTTATCAAAAAACCTTAGAAGGTTTTGAAATATTCAAAGACTTGCTCAAATGTTCACGATTTTTCAAAAACGCAGATCTACAAGCTCGCAGTGTGGCACTTGGTGCCGCGCTGTGAGCTTGTATAGGCTATCTGCTATTTTTCAATAGTTAAAACACAAAATAATTGTGTGGGGGCCCTCCTTGTACCCAGGGCCCAGAATTTGGTGCGACACCCCTGCACATGACGCAAACAAATCAACACAATGACATGATAGAGTGGATCCTTAGCGCATGCACACTAGGCCCGTCACAATTATTACACAATTGCCTGATTGCGCTTATTCGAGATAATCGCAATTACATTAGCAAAATTGCCAGAGTCGTTTATATTCATCTGCAAAATTAATCTGTTGAAAAATGTACGTACATTTTCAAATATAGAGATAACAGCAGATCTACAAGCTCGCGATGCGTCTTTGGCTATATCCCATTATTTATTTTTCATTATTATTACCGGTGATCTTTTGGATATTTTAAGTTATTTGTCAGATCTGCCTTGTGCCTTTTTGTTAAAAGGCAAATATAAATGCTATTTTAATTCATACTGTATGTTCAATGCCAAAAACACAAATGTATGACAGTTAATCGTCAACAATGATGTTATGAGAGTGAAAACCCCAATGTATACTCCAATTAATGTACAGTGTGTGTGTGTGTGTGTGTGTGTGTGTGTGTGTGTGTGTGTGTGTGTGTGTGTGTGTGTGTGTGTGTGTGTGTGTGTGTGTGTGTGTTTAATGATGTGATTTTAAGTGATTTTAATGTGTATTAAACATGATTATTTCCTGAGCCTGTAACAGTTGATCTTTGTCTGGTGATGACAACCCTTTCAGTGTCGGGTCACTTCACAGTTCAAGGATCCAACTTTTACTCCCCACTGCGCATCACCCGTGATTAAACACACACACAGGAAGCCTTCCATTTGTATTTAGTCACACACTGTAAATCGCAGATCTATAAGCTCCCAGTGATGCATTGTGAGCTTAGATCTGCCGTTATTTTTGAAATGTTTGAAAATGTATGAACAATTTTCAACAGATGCGAATGGAAAACGATGCTGACGAACAAATGGCGAAAAATGGCAAAAATTATTGTGATTATCCCAAATAAACGCGATCAGGCGACCATGTAGCCTTGCCTTAAATAGCAGATCTACAAGCCCACAGCTATTTCCGGCGGCGTGACACCGGGCCCGCAACTACAAATCAGACTATCAGCGACAGACGACAGTCATACAGGCAAACAGTGACATCAACGGGCAGTAATCCACCCGGTCATGCTCAAGCTATTTCTGCTAACTGGTTTGATTGCGATGATAATCGCATGTGAGAAGTGAACGGAATTAAAGGATCGTTAGAGACGCATGCTTGTGGGTGTGAAGCAAAGGTCACAGATAGGGGGAAAGTATTATTCCATGATGCATTGGTTTCTTGGACAAAATGTTTAAGTCACTGAGAGACAGCAAGCGGTAGTGGGTTATAACTACCTAAGTATGTTGTAAAAAAAATAAATAATAAAGAGTACAAATCCTATTATATTGTTTCCTGGGGGAAAAAAAATATATATTTATGTGATTAATCCAGCAATATTGAGGAAATGTTTTGGCCAGTACTGCTGCTGGAATTATACGAAATAATATATGAAAAATAACAGATCTACAAGCTCCCTGAAGGTGTGTTGTGCTGCATTGTGAGCATGTAGATTGGCTCTTTTTCCTACTTCTTAAACCTTTATTACACTCACAGTACATGTGTCTATGGACATTATTAGATTTTTATTTATTTTTTATTATTTATCAAATACTTAGTAAAATGTTGTCAAATTGTTTTGAATTGATAAAAAGTAGGCCTACTGACAAATCACAACCTATAAAAATGTATAAGAAAAACAAAAATGGGTCGAGAATCCCGACCCACTGTTTTGGGTGCAGTAGATGTCTAAAACAGGGGTCTTCAATGTTTTCAGGCCAAGGACCCCTTAGTTGAGAGAGAGATCAAGCAGGGACCCCCACAACCTGTTCATAGATTCCATAATAGTTTAATCGTTTGGCAGCACAATCATCAGTGTTTTTTGGATTCATGTCAATTTGTGTTTTCAGATATTTAACCACTTAAATATCTGTCAATAAACTTGATCTTTCACTCTGTACTGAGTTTGCTCTTTTTCCCCTCTACAAAACCTCTTTGCCAAAAATAGCCGATCTACAAGCTCACAACGCGAGCGTGAGCTTGTAGATCTGCTATTTTTGGCTAAAGTCCTCAGGATGCTAGGGTTCAAGTAGTTAATATAAAAAAGGAGAAAGGTTTCTATCACACAAAGATTTCGAGGACCCCCTGTAGTAACTCTGAGGACCCCCTAGGGGTCCCAGACCCACTTTGAAGACCCCTGGTCTAAAAAGTTTCTCTGTGTATTGCAGACAGTAAAGAGTTTACTGAATCATTATTCTTGTGTGTAATCTTATTTTACACAAGGTTATTCAGTTAGTTGTATACCGGTACATGCTGGTCTATATGAAGCTATTTTCCATATAAAAGCAGAGGTCCAGAGGTCAGCCTGTACATAACCTGTCAATCAAACCATGTGTTTGTTTACACTGCCCAGGTTACTATGGTGACCACTAACAAAGGAAAACACTTGAATCCTGCTGCCTGAATGCTGATGCTGCTGTGTGTGTGTGTGTGTGTGTGTGTGTGTGTGTGTGTGTGTGTGTGTGTGTGTGTGTGTGTGTGTGTGTGTGTGTGTGTGTGTGTGTGCGTGTGCGTGTGTGTGTGTGTACCGTATAATTTACTTATATACTTTTGAGGAATTAATATGGCCTTATAGTGAGTTCCTTTGCCTCAAGTCCAAAATGAAATTACCCATCATGAAAACATAATTTTAGAGCTAAGGTTGCAATTATAAAAAGTTTCAGTTTGGGTGAGAGATGGGATTAGGCATTTAGGGGTAACATTTAATCTTATGCATGGTTGGGGTTAGGTTTAGGGTTCAAAATGGAAAGAATAACATTTGCCATCCTAATTTTGGGCACTGTACACAATAAAATCCATAGTTTTAAAGACACTGTGCATGTTTCACGTTTCATTTCAGTTTAGTGGATAATTCTGGGTAATACAAACAGGGGTTGCACACTTTTGTTTTATGCCAGGTTCAGGGTTTGAAAAGTCTACCTGTTTTCGGGCCTGACACTGGAGAGGTAGCTGCGGCTAGCAGGGGTGGTGGGCCGGCTACTCCCGCTGACATCATCCCCATTGTAGGAGCTGCTGGATCTCCCATCGCTAGAATAGGAGCGTGGCATCATTCTCCTGGCACTCATTTTCCACCAGATGAACTTACACTCACGATGAATGGATCAAAGCTTTCCAAGAGAAACTCAGAAATGCAGCTCTATTGTTTCCAGGTAGTATAAAAAGCAGAGGTTCAGAGCTTGATTTTATCCAAAGAGACAGAGAGGAGCTGAAAGAGACAAGAAAGTAGAACTATTTAGATGTGTACTTGATTCTATGACAGAAAAATAGCAGATATACAGCCTCAAAATGTGTTGCATTGCGATACATTATGAGCTTGTAGATCTGTTATTAAAAAAGTAATAATAATAATAATAATTGAAATGTTTGAAAATAAAATGTAATTAAATATTTTGACAAATTACGCCTATAATGGCATGCCCAAAATTGGGAAATGTTAGTTTGTCATAAAAACAAACAAACAAACAAAAGATAGTGAACTTCCTTTGTCATGTTGAGAGGAAGTGGAACAGACAATGCAAGTCAAAACAGGACATGAGATGCTTTGTCAAAACACATCTACAGTAGGTATTCCCCTGTTTAGTTACTCCATGACACAGCCAACGGTTGAACAGATATGTTTCATTCAACAAATTGTTTCCCAAAAGTTGCCTGCAGTTATAACTCACCGTTCACAAGTTTCTTTGTGTCCTCCGTCTGATAGCTCAGACCCCCGTTGTTCGTGGACCCTCCGGGCACAGCAATTTCCAATCAAAGCACACAAGCATGTGTAGCCAGCTAGACTATTTATAGCCGGCCTACAAATAGGCAACGAGAGCACATCACACTTCCCAAAACCAGCCGTCGGACCATTTGATCAGAAACAATACTCCAGCAGCAAAAAGACAAATCCAGTTGCGTTGAAGAGTCTGTTGAAAAGCAGGACAATGAAGAAGTCCATGTGAAAGAGAAGAATCCATACTAATCCCTGTGTCAAACGCAAGGTCATCCCACATTTGGTGATCTCCCAAATGGGACGGGGGGGATTTAGAAAGTTACTGCTGAAACGCCCTCTGGGAAGGAAACCACTCTTTCGTACGGGCCTAAAGTACGAAGTGTCTCTCCCTGGTATCCCCCTTTGCAGCGAACTGCCTCCTAAACTCTGGATATGGACGGTAATAAAAGATTCATATGAGCCTGTCAGTCAGAGTAATGACACCACCCTTAAAAGTCCATTAATAAGTGCAGTAAATTCATTGCAGTCGCGCTGGTGTCCAGTCACACACGGGCCTCCTTTCCAAACATAAATGTCTAAGGCTTCCAGGGAATTTTGTTTGTGCAGAATATTTGCAACACATTTAAAAAGACATCAGTCTAAGATGGGAGAGCTACCATAATTATGCTTGTGTTTACTTTATACCGTCTTTGTAAGACGTCATCCATCTACTTTATAAGAGGGCGTACGTAGAGCCGTAGCTTAGTACTCAAACCTTTTCATGTCAAAAACCCCAAAATGTAATTGGCCGCAGACCCCAATCTGAAAATATTAATCCAGGGACACCCATACAACATTTGGGTAGTTAAATAGTTAAAATAATTCAATTTTTTCAAGACTTTTAGAAAATAGCCAATATATTTTGATCCTGGGGATTTGTCTGGGGACCCCCTGGAACCCCCTCAAAGACCCCTGGTGGAACCTTCCTCTCTGGCCTGCATTGTCATGTGACTTACATACAGTACAATTGCTTTGAACCCACAGAGGAAAAGCAATAGAAATAGAACAGCCTTATATAGTCTAATCCCACAGCTATGGCCTCTCATCTCTCTCTCTCTCTCATGCACGGGCGCGCACGCACGCACGCACGCACGCACGCCACACACACACACACACACACACACACACACACACACACACACACACACACACACACACACACACACACACACACACACACACACACACACACACACACACACACACACATAAGAACTATATACAGCACGGTGTAATGGTAATGGCAATGCTTTTATAAGAAATTCAATACATTTTACCATTTTACTCAACTTGACAATGGGAAGTCCTACTTGGGATCAATGGGGTTGAGTGCAGTGGTTCAAAGTAACAAAGTACATTTACTAAAGTGCTTTTTTGAGGCACTTTTACTTTACTTTAGTATGACCATTGCTCAATGCTTTAGTATACTATAATACTCCACTACATCTCAGGGCAAATATTGAACTTTTTACTCCACTACAATTCCTTGATTCCTTTTTTTATTTTTTTTTACAAAACATACTGTTCATTGAAAAATTAAGTATATTGTATACTTTGACTATTCAAAATCAGCAGATATATCTGCTATTTTCAAAGGATGTTGACAAACAGAAAAACAAAGTGTGAAATGGGACATTCTGTATTACGTGCTTTTACTTTTGGTACATTTTGATGCCAACAATACTTTTGTACTTTTACTCAAGTCAAATTTCTAACGCAGGCCTTCAACTTGTAACAGATCGTGGTATTGCTACTTTTACTTAAGTAAAAAGAAAAAAACCTGAGTATCCACTCTGATTCCACTACTGGCTGAGTGACAGTCAAAATGCTTTCCTTGTTACCTTTAACTTATATTTGTATTTTCTTGCATGCCGACAACTCAACAGAACTGTACTGGCAGTACAACTACAGATTCCAGCTCCTATGAATCTGTTCCCTGTAAATCAAGTGTCAAATTCACCAATCAGAATGTCTTCTCACGTTACACTACAAAGACCCGTGCCTCCAGCGGGTTCCAGCTGCGCGCCCATTCCGTAATTCTAGACATATTTCTTCCTGTCCAATTTCCATCCATCCATCACGAGTGTCTCTCTATAACTTTCACTGCTGGCAAGGGACTGATATGGCCACCAAACAACAAGCTTACTAATAAGACGTGTTTTATAGTAATGACATATCAATTGTCCACAACGGTGGCCCTCATAAATTATTCTGCATTTGGCCGCGGACACCCGTCTAAAATTATTTTGTGCCAGGGACCCCAAAATTATATATATATATTTTTTTAATCAATATTTATTTTTAAATAGCAGATCTACAAGCTCAGAACGAGTCACATAGTAGTACGTTGTGAACTTGTAGATCGTTTATTTTCAAATAGCCAATGTAGCCTATATAGGGTCAAAGTGGTTAGAAGGTAGCCTGATACTTCAGTCCGCACATCACCACCCCCTGTGGTGTGTAGAGTCTGACGCTTGCAGTCAGGCTAGTTAGAAGGGGCCACTGTGGGTCCCCAGACCCCACTTTGAGAACCACCAGGCTATACAAAACATAGGCTAGTTTCATGGAAGAGCTGACTATCATATGAACTTTGACAGTATAACCACATGACACTAGCATCACTGTTCTGGGCCCGTCATAATGGGCAAAAATAGACATTTCATGCATTAACACTATTTTTGTTGTTGTTATCATACTGTATAGGGCTTAAATGGTTAAGAAGAAGAAGAAGAGGAAGAGGAGGAGACAGGATTACAAACAGGGGTGTCACAAGATGGGGGGGGGGGGGGGGGGGGGAGTGGGACTGAGTTACCAGGGCCCAAGGTGGAGGGGCCTGGAATTAATTTATACTTTAGCCATGGAAATCTTTTGAAAACTCGTGAAAATGTGTGAAAATCTTTGAATAATATGTATTTTTAATTTTAAGCGAACATTTGTAACTCAGATTTTGCTTCTGGGGGGTCACTGGAACTAAATATTTTGAGATGGGGGTCTGTGGCCAAATACATATCATTTTGGGGGTCCTTCACATGAAAAGGTTTGAGCACCACTGACATAGAAACATAGGTTTTCCAAAAAACCTTAGAAGGATTTGAAATATTGAAAGACTTGAACAAATTTTCACGATTTTTCAAAAATAAAAGATCTACAAACTCGCAGCGCAGCACTGGTGCCGTGCTGCGAGCTTGTATATCTACTATTATTCAAAAGTTAAAGCACAAAATGTGAGCGAATCCTTGTACCCAGGGCCCAGAATTTGGTGCGACACCCCTGATTACAAACATACAGTAGCCTACATCCAAAAAGTTGTAAATTTGGCATGTCAAACAAAGACATTCAGTATGCATAGTGAAAATATTGCACATGTACTGTGTACACTGTCAAGTACATAGTGCTAATCATGCCAGGTATTGTTATTGCACGTCCAGAATATTATAACAGTTATGTGTGGGAGTAGCTTAATGTCCTGGTTTAGATGGATGCCAGGTCTCTGAGGAACAAACTATATCTGTCAGTGTGGATGTGCAGCCGTCAATAGTTCTGCAACACCTCCCCGATGGCAGGGGGGCAAACTGGGGGTGGCAGAGGGGAGAAATGTTGGTGGGACATGTTCCAGAGGCGACCGCGGTTTTCCAGGGGCCCTGAGCGCAACGGTGGGGGCCGATGGGCAAAGAGAGTCGCAAGCTTTACGTATTTATTAGAAGTATTCCATAGGAAAAGGTACAGTTTCATGACAGCTAATATTATTGATTCACTTGATTAATAGTGTAATATGAACACGTTAGGAAGCATATTTGGAAAAGTAAATGTGTATGTATTTTCATTCAAATGCCTACATGAGGAACCCGCCCCTGATATAAAATGATGAGAGGCACTCTTGCCGATTTCGTAAGAGACTCGTCGCCAATTGCAAGATATTTAAAAGTTATTTGTATGATTTCCTTTATCGGATGTGATGTAGGGAGCTCGCAACCCTCCTTGCCCATCGGCCCCCACCGTTGCGCTCAGGTTCCCTGGGATAACCGCGGTCGCGTTCCAGAGACAACAATACAATATGACAAAAAGAAGGGGAAAAGTAATCATTCTGGATGTAATGAAGTAAAAAGAATAACATTTTAAAAAGTGCACTCCTTGGTGTGCAGGTCTCCACCCCCTAACCCTAACCTCACACTAACCTAATTGACAGAATAATGGGATGTCGGAATTATGAGCGACCCTGCCTAATTTGGAAGGCATCATAACCAAATGGAATGGAACCAGAAAAATCGATCATTTTGCTCGCTATATAGATTATCGTTTTGGACAAACTTTGTAGGACTGTACTGTGGTAGGCCTGGTAGCAAAAAGTGTGTTTTTGTGGTTTGGTCCTGAAATGTGTCCCGAGTCCCGACCAATTGTTTGGGAAACACAACTGGCCGGGATGCTGTTTTAAATGTGTGCACTGTGCAGATGCCAATCTCTCAAAGCACTTTGTCACTATGGGTGTCAATGCAACCGGGCTCAAGTCATTCAGCCTTTTGATGGATGCTGACAGTGACTGGTTGATAACGCCGGTAAACATGTCCATCAGCTGATCAGCAGCACAGTCCTTGAGAACACCGTCCAGGTATTCCATCAGGCAGGGGTGTCGCACCAAATTCTGGGCCTTGGGTACTTCAACTATTGAAAAATAGCAGAAATACAAGCTCACAGCACGGCACCGAGTGCTGCGCTGCGAGCTTGTAGATCTGCTATTTTTTTTCCAATCGTGAACATTTTGTGCAAGTCTTTGAATATTTCAAATCCTCCTAAGGGTTTTCGAAAAGAACTATGTTTCTATGTCAGTGGTGCTCAAACTTTTTCATGTGAAGGACCCTCAAAATGATATGTATTTGGCCACGGACCCCCATCTCAAAATATTTAGTTCCACGGACCCCCCAGAAGCAAAACTTTAGTTTTAATTGTTCGCTTAAAAAAAACAT
Organism: Nannobrachium achirus; assembly: GCF_963921795.1. Taxonomy (NCBI): domain Eukaryota; kingdom Metazoa; phylum Chordata; class Actinopteri; order Myctophiformes; family Myctophidae; genus Nannobrachium; species Nannobrachium achirus. The sequence goes on along the minus strand of NC_137816.1, from coordinate 41,098,689 downwards.
ATATTTTCACAACTTTTCAAAAATAGCAGATCTACAGCAGCGCGCACTGTGAGCTTGTATATCTGCTATTTTTCAACAGCTAAAGTATAAAATAATGAAGGCCCCTCCACATTGGGCCCCCCTAGTAACTCAGTCCCACTTTCCTCCCCTTACAAAGGAAGAATGCAGTAAACAGAACCAGATGGAAACAGATGAACCGCTGTAGCAATCCCGAAAAAAAGAAGATCGGGACAAATATTTGTATTTATTGTTTTATTTTCATATATCCGGTCTGAACAACATAAATGATGGTGGGTGAGTGGGGAATAGTTTTGATTTTGCTATTGCCTCATGATAACAAGGTATTAATAGAAGGATACTGATGACGTGACTGTAAGCTCTGGCGTTATGCTTAACAGTATCGCCTTTCACTAACACGGCGCTACACGCCTCTCTGTCGGAAATAGAGGGTGGTTACCCTGGCCTTTGCGTGTTGGCTGTTATTTTCCATTTTTTTATGGTTTTGTATTTTCCATTTTTATTTCATATATATACCGGTATATACAGTATATATATATATATATATATATATATATATATATATATATATATATATACTATTTATACTATTCACATGAATATAGATCTCATGCTGTTAAACTGATTGATTGATTGATTGATTGATTGATTGATTGATTGATTGAAGAATGTATTAGAAGTTTGCAATAGGTCAACTAAAAGGAGATCCTAGTAAGCTTTCCGGCTTATTTACACAGGAACCACTTTATGTATCTTATATAACATTGAAAGACAGACGGGTAGAACACACACATAGTACTTTGCATAGGATAACATTAATTATAAAAGCTGAAAATTAAGAATAAAAGGAAAAAACAAAAACAAAAAAAAACGAAGAAGCAGATAATTACAGTGGAAGGGGGGGGGGGGGTATAGGCTCAGTCTATTTACAAGTTTCGAGTAGCAGCCGTCTGTAGGTGACTTTTCAGACCGATTTTGAAGGATGTTAGGGATTTACACTCCTTTAGGGCATGCAGTAGGACGTTCCACATGTGGTATAGCAGGAGAACGAATTGGAGCCTTTTTTAGAGCAAAAAAAGGCTGAATGTGATTAGTGAAGCTGCCTCTGGTGTTGTAGTTGTGGACATCCTTTACATTTTTGAAGTAGTTAGTCAGGTACATGGGTATCTTGGTGGTGTAGTGTATCTTGTACACCAGTAAAATAAATAAAAATGCTCGCACACTGAGGGCTCACATGCGAAAAAAGTGCTTTTATTGCACCAAATGCAGGACCTGCATGTATTGGCTGCAATAAAAGCACCTTTTCGCCTGTGAGCCCTCAGTGTGCGAGCGTTTTTATTTCTTTTACTAGTATCTACTTGTCGCTCAGCACCTGCCCAACTTTGGTCATGGATGTGCATGTCATCTCCCTCTTTTCACATCTTGTACTGTACACCAGGCCCATTGCAAGATGCTGATCTTAATGATCTTAACAAATGTTGTCGGGTACCCCCTGGAAAGGACCACTCTTCACTCTTTGAGAACCACTGATGTAAGCATTTCTGTCTCATAGTTGTGGTGACAAATTTGACCAACTAGATTCTCTGTAGCCTGTATGGTTATTTTAGTTCCGTTTTGTAAGTATACAATCACCACCATGTGTGTGTGTGTGTGTGTGTGTGTGTGTGTGTGTGTGTGTGTGCGTGTGTGTGTGTGTGTGTGTGTGTGTGTGTGTGCTTGCGTGTGGTGTATGGAACAAGCATGGTGCTGAACTATTCAACGTCTGTTGGCTGGCACTAAATTTATATCTCAAAGAGTGTAAAATGGAATCAAATGGACCCTTGGGGGTCCATCTTATCCCACTTGTACACGCTCTGAGTTAAATTGGCACTGAGTATCTTGCTGTGGAGCAGGCATTGCAGATGGCTGGGGAAAAGTAATCCCATCTCATTTCCACAGTGGCAATGATCACCATCTCTTGGGACATAAAAAAAGGAAGATTGTGACCTTTCAACGTGCGGCCATGAACCGTCCTCTCAGAGTCCTACTTCTCTGTTACGCCTCCGTTTACACAACCTGAGAGAACAACACAGTATATGGTCAACACTGCATGCTGCCAGTTAAAACTGTAATCCAGGACTTATTTTAATGAATACAATTGTGTTTACTGCATGGTAGATACTAGATCATGCATTTTGCCTCGTTGTGAAGTAACGCAGGGCAGCGCATATTTGGAGGGGGAAGAGCACTGTTGTGCTGTATGTCTGCCGTGGCTATATGCAGTGGTTGAAAAAGTACTCAAATGAATTAAAAAAGTATCAATCCTGCAATATAGAAATACTCTATTAATAGCAGACACATTGTGAGCTTGTAGATCGGCTATTTTCAAATGGCCGAAATGTATTAATATAGGGCTTAATGTATGTTTTAAACAGATGGGTCGTTTCATTGTTGAATTAATTAAATAGCGGATATAATGCTGTCTGCCACGTTAGTAGTGTAGTTGCTCTACTCCCATAGAGATAGGTTACATAAGGACTTAGTGCTGCCCAAAGGCTGGTGTAAATATTTAGTAGTTACTTTGAGATACGTTAGAGTGGTGCAACAGCTGAAATTTTAGTAATGCGTAAGTCTTGACTTAGAAGCCATTTACGTTACAACTAGGCTATACGTTTGAACTTAGTGTGAGGTGGTGCAACCCCGCCCCGATATGGATATAGTTGACCTGTTCTGAGATGACTCGACCAGCCAGATGAATAGTTTAACTCCTGCTTCTTAATTGTGCCAAGAGCCCTCTATTGGAGAGTCGCATCATCTCCGTTCTCTTCAAGTCTTCTACGTACACATCTATTGGCGAATAGTGACAAAGCGCTGAACCGGAAGTTTACAAAATGCATTGGAATCTATGGGTAAAAACTTACATTATCAGCGTACATGTCATGAACCACGTGACCGGCGCTGTTTCTGACCCCGCTTTGGCAGAACTCTCTAATACAAGGCTCTGACTGTGCCGTATTAAGAAGCCTTGATGTTTCACCCTTTAGGGAGAGGTCGATTGCTTCTCGCCCTTAGGGTGTCTTACTGGTACTACATAACTAATACATTTGTATGGTAGAGTATGTTAATACAATATAACACCTGCATGGTAGATACACTGTAATGTTAATACACTGTAACTACTACATCGGAATGGTAGAGCATGTTAATACAATATAACTAGTACATCTGTACGGTCTAGATAGAGTATGTTAATACAATATAACTACTACTACATTGGTATGGTAGAGCATGTTCATACAATGATCTAGTTAGTACAAGTGCAGTGGTTGGAGGCGGTCTCCCTACTCTTCCATGGTGAGATTAGCGAAATATCTCCCCGGGGGCCAAGTCGGGATTGCCTCTTAGAACCCAGGTTTCTTGTGAGAGAAATTCCAGGCACAACATAAAGTTTACGGATAGTCTAGCTTTAAATGTGCAGCCTTTTTGCCAGCAAACATCCCTGTCAGCACCAGTTTGTGAGTTTTCATTTCACGGGTCAATGCCAACACAGCGGTCTGGACTACCTGCATTCATCATAGCCCACAGCAAAACTACTTTGCCCCCTCCGTTCCCACACTTATTCACCAGCATATTGTTGCCAAAATCAATTTGTGAATGTTAATTTTTCTGTACAATTAGGCAATTCCACTATGTTCCTTTGGAACAGGTGTGGTGAGTAACTTCACCACAGGTGCCTGCATGTGTACTGAATAAGATAGCAGAAAATGGGGAACATAGTTGGAGCGGGTACAGCATTGTTTAAACCAGTGGTTCTCAACCTTTTCAGGCCAAGACCCCCCAAAATAATAATATTTTAACTGGGGATCCCCCCCCCCCCCCACCCTGGCGAACTACTCCTTTAAGGCCTGTGAGTTTCAAGTGGAAAAAATATAAACTTCTACCTTTTTCTTTCAAATGAAAATGTAAAACGGGTCAAAATGACCCGAACATAACTTAAGGGTTAAAAAGTCCTTAAATTGTCACTTTAGAAATGTACAGATACCCTCAATACATTTAAAATGTATGTTGGTTTGTTTACTGTTGAGTGAGAAAACAATGTTGCACATTAAGTTAATCATCTGGGGACCCCCCAAAATTATTTGGGGACTCCCCTGGAGCTTAGAAAAATCTACAGCCAACTTCAATGCTAAAAAGTTACTTTCATAGAATAATTGTGGAGTCAAAAGTACAATATTTATCTTTGAAATGTCGTGTATCAGAATCAGAATCATCTTTGTGACTTTTTTGTCACATCACAGGTTTAAAGGTGTAAAAGTGGCGTTTTCGGGCAAGCTCCATTCTTCTCGTTTTCTTTTGTGTGACACTGTTGCACGAGGAAATAGGGCATTCGTTTATGGAGGGAAAAAAAACAAAAAGTGAAATGTTTTTTTTTTCTGTGGGACAGCTACGATGTGGTGCGGTGCCTGTGCCACAGAGGACCTGGTGGCACACAGTAAATCACTGTTAAAACTATAACAGGCTGCAGTGGAACATGCTGTTCTAGGCCTGCTGGGACATAACAGTGGTGGTGGGGGGTGGGGTGACGACAGCGTCTGTGGACAGACAGAGGGACTCACAGACAGACGGACAGTAACAAGCCTGGCTTGTAATGCTGACAAGGAGGCTTGCCAGGACAGGAGCTGACTAAACATTGCCTTTGTCACATGTTTCATTTTCTATGCTTAAAAACAAATTAGAAAGTAGTTATATTTCTTATACTTATCTTTCTATTTCTATTATTATTATTGCGACCGTCAGGTCGCACTTACTATCAAAACCTCCACAAACTGTGAGTCAGTCAGTCAGTCAGTCCGTCCGTCCGTCCGTCCGTCCGTCCGTCCGTCCGTCAGTCTGTCTGTCACATCTCACACGTCACACTATTGCCCTGCTCATATCTCCGCAACCGTTGCCCCGATCCATGCCAAATTTTGCACACACACTCCTTGCCTGCCACACTACAACCTCCAAGGACCCCCGGAGCTCCAGGGACCCCCAGGTCCCTGGGGGACCCCCAGATGTAAAAAATGACCAAATGTGCAAAAATGACCAAATGACCACCCCAACGGGGCTGCTCACGGGGAATTCCCGGGGACCACGACTCCTGGTGCTCCAGAACGGATGCCAAAGTGGTGGCACCCCCAGTGGAGGACCCCCTCCACTGCAGCTCAAATAAAATGCCGTAACTCGGGCTAGGAGCGTCCGGGAGAGCCGGGGCCGGTACCTATTCGTCCGCCAAGGCAACGCGGAGACCCCACCCCTCATTTCTCACATGGCCCTCTTCTAGCGCCACCATGAGGCCGATTCTTGCAAAACACATTTTTGGACACTGCTCCTACAGATTTTGCCCTAAAATCACGCAAATCGGTACACAGTATGTCTACACTCATCTCATCAATATGGATGTCCCATATAGCGCCACCATCAGGCCGATTTTTTGAACCACATTTTTGGACACTGCTCCTACACATTTTGCCCTAAAATCACGCTGCGACCTGACGGTCGCTTATCTCCCGATTAGGGAGTCTTACTGGTTATTATACTTACCCTTATTATTATCTTACTTTTTCTGTTGATGTTTATGTAATTTGACCTCTATAGTCTACCTGTCTTTATGTTTATAAAAATGACACACACACACACACGCGCGCACACGCACACGCGCACACACACACACACACACACACACACACACACACACTTTTTGCCATTTTAACCCTAACACTACAGCAGAAAATAGCTGATCTATAAACTCACAACGTGTCGTGCTGCGATGAGTTGAGAGCTTGTAGATCAGCCATCTTTGGTGTGCGACAGCTGATGCGCAACTAAGCATAAATAAGGCATATCACTAACCTAACCGCTAGCCTCGCATCACCAGGCTTTCCGCTGGGGGAAAGCCTGGTCTTCGTTTACTAAACGGGCCGTTTGATCTGGTCTAGACCGGATGGGCTCCTACGTCATTTTGTATTCAAAACGGACTACACTTTGGCAGGAAACACCAAATCGGAAACAGTTTCAACCCAGTAGCGCATGCGCAAGTAGTTAGCGCATGCGCAAGTAGGGGTTAAAACTGTTTCCGGTGTTTCCTGCCAAACTGTAGTCCGTTTTGAATACAAAATGACGTAGGAGCCCATCCGCTCCCGACCGGATCAAAAGCCCGAAATTGGAAGCCGTCCCAGGCTACCTAACCGCTAATCCTAACCACTAAACCCCAACCTCAATCTGTTCCTGTTCCCTATCGGTTCCACCATTTCTCTGGTGCGGACCAGGACAATTCTACTACACCAGTGGTTCTCAAACTTGGGATGATTAGCTTAATGTAAAGAAAATGTCTCACTCAACGGTAAACAAACCAACATAAGTGTATACAGGGTATCTGCACATTTATAAAGTCACAATTTAAGGACTTTCAAGACCGTTTTAATATCAAACTGGCCAAACTGTCAAATATTAAGTAAGCAAGAGGCGAACATTGTGAAAATAGCAGCAATATTTATCTGTGGAACCGAGTCACATTAAATGTAATACCTACAATTCCAGGTGCTTGTCAGGGTGGGGGTCCCCAGTTCAAATATGTTTATTTTGGGGGTCACGGCCCAAAAAGGTTTGAGAACCCCTATACTTGTGGGGACATTTGGCTCTGACAAGTATAGTAATACAAGTACACGCGCACGCACGCGCACGCACGCGCACGCACATGCACGCGCGCGCGCACACACGCACACAGTTGATGTGATGTTTGACAGGTCTCTGTGGTAACTGAACTTGGCTTTGAAGGAGGCTCCATGGTGACATCATCTCCACTCCAAGGAAGAAGAAACAGGAGAAGACCCGACCCCCAGGACAGCTGTACAACACACACACACACACACACACACACACACACACACACACACACACACACACACACACACACACACACACACACACACACACACACACACACACACACACACACGCACACACACACACACACACACACACACACACGCGCACACACACGCACCTCATGGTGCGCTCACATGGTGCAAGTTGGCACCTCGACAGAGTGCATTTCTAGCTACTTGCGCAAGCAGTGCGTGCAAGTACTGTAATCGGCTTGGTATGTATGTATGTATGTATGTATGTATGTAGGTGACTGGGTTTTTTGAAGACCGTAGCCCTGAGATGGCTGGGATTCTGGGAATGCATGCACGTATGTAGGTGACATAGACTGGAAACCAAGAGCAGAGAGAGAGAGAGAGAGCAGACACATGCAAGACAAGATGAGGGTTTGCAACCTTTTATGATTTCTTTTTTTTCCTCCCATAAATGAATGCCCTACTTTTTCATATTGCTACTTTTTGATAGTGAAAGTGTGTCTGTGGGTTTTGGACCAATGAAAAGTAATTTTGATTGATTGATTGATTGATTGAAGACTTTATTAGAAGTTTGCATATAAAGGTACAGTTAAATGACGGTACAGTTCACTGGTACAAGGTCTACTAAAAGGAGATCCTAGAAAAGACTACGCTTATTTCCATAGGAAACCATTGAAGTATCGCATATAACATTGAAAGACAGACGGATAGAACACAGTACAATGCAATATAGTCAGGGAAAAAAAGGGAAAACATTTTAAAAAACAATTAAAGAAAAAGTAAAATAAAAACATACAGTAGGTAAATACAAAGAAGGGTTCTTAAAGGATTAAGAAATAAACAAAATGGACCACGGACATGGACAAGTCTTGCCACGGAGACATTTGTCCGTGTACAGACATTTTGATGACCTCTGTGATAAACACATTGTGTCAATGGGAGGGGAATACACAGTTAAATTAGATACTTGGTCATTAACTTCTGTATAAACTAAAACGTAAGCTTACTCAGCTAAGATGAGTTTAAGACATTTGAATTTAAATGATGCAACAATGTAAATGATCAAATCATAATTTGGGCACATTTTACATTGGATCCATTAGAAACACATTTCTTTTTTCTGAAAAGCAACACTTTCAGACAAAATGTTTCCACCCAACAGTGAAGATCCATTTGAAGGACTGCAACCAGACCGTCTCCTTCTCAAGAGTAAAACTAGAATGCCCTCTAGTGGTAATAGAGGGAAATTATGGACAGGATGCCTGCAACATATCAGGAACCCTGGTGTTTCATTCAAGAAAGAAAATACCTGCAACAGAGCCTGACCAGCAGGGGCATCACAAGGGGGGGGGGGGGGGCTATTTAGCGATTGGAAAACGTTTTAAAAGTTGTGAAAATGTGTGCAAATCTTTGAATATATGTATTTTTACGGGGGGGGTGGGGGTTCCCTGTAACTAAATATTTTGAAATGGGGGTCCGTGGCAAAATACACATGAAAATGTTTCAAAGATTCAAAGATTTTCACGATTAAAAAAAATTGCATATCTACATCGAGCTGTATCGAGCTTGTATATCTGTATCCACAGTGAATCCTTGTACCCACGGGCCCAGAATTTGGTGTGACACCCCTGCTGACCAGTGATCTCCTAACTCATTCCATTCAACTCAATGTTGTAATCTTATACTTGGTTATATACAGTAGATAACCTTTCCTAACTTTAAGTATGAGATTTAGATAGCATGTTTTTTTAGACAGATGCTAGACACTAATTTGTTCTCGCTGTGACCATTTTTGTTTACAAATTACCAAGTACATTTTCTTTATATCAACACATTGTTGTATTGAAATTTAGATTTGTCCACAAAAAAAGTAGCAATGACAGTGAAAAATAGCAGATCTCACAACGCAGATGCATTGTGGAAAGCTTGGTTTTATTTGCATTGTTTTAAAAGGTAACAGTCAACAAATGTGTAGATCTAGAGAATAAAAGAATCAATGTAACAACAACAACAACAACCAATGAACGAGTTACAGTACAGCAGAGGTAGATACGGTTGATCGCTTTGCAGCTAAACACAACAGATGAGGTCACTTGAGTAAGACATTGACACTGGTTTTCCCAATTGGTTCTCTTCCAGACAGTTCTGGCCTCTACATTGAATGTAGACGTCACCAGACTTTACAGTAGGCAGAGATGTGTGATGGTCTGGCTACAGTACTGTACAGGTATAAGCAGCACTAGTTATTAAGGGTGCAACGGTTTACAAAATTCACGGTTCGGTTCGATATTTTGGTGTCACGGTTCGATACAAAAAATAAACAGAAATGTACTTGATTTATGAATGTATTTTTATAACTACGTATTTTTTTGTTTTAACTTTGAACAATAGGGTACCCGACCTCTAGGGTACTGGTTCTCTAAGTGGGTGGGTTCCAGGGGAATGTGGATGTGGAGTGGTATTGTATTGTATTGTTTGGTACAGGGTCATTTGGTTCGGTACACCTTTGTATTGAACGGTTCGATATCGATACATGTATTGTTGCACCTCTACTATTTATCTATTGAAGCTATTTTACCCATTAAGGATGGTAACCCCTTTTTGTGTTTTACCCTTCAGGGTGGGAACACATTTTTGTGTTGTTGTTACTACAGAATGTACAGCAGGGTTCCCCAATTAGTTTTCCCCAAGGGCCAAATTATGTCTAAGGTACCAAGCCGAGGGCCACAACATTGCAGGGGGCGACGGTGGCGTTCTCGCTACTCCAGTGACAGTTCAGATATCGTTGTTGTCGGGTGAAAATCTTGTATGTCAAAAACTGTTCGTTTTGCATTTATCATTTTAAAAATGATTTAAACTAGTGAAAAAAGGTCAGGCTTTAGAAGGCATTTTTAGAATCGGCTTAAACAACCAGCTCACTTCTCCCACACTTTTCAGCGCTTTCTCTTCTTCATCACTACTGAATCCTTTTCACCTTGAAGGGCACACAGAGAATGAGACATGTTTCAAATTGTCAATGTAAGAAGATAAAGAAAACAGATTTAAGCCTTTTAACAACAAACGTTTTGTTTTAGGGAGTCCCTAGCAAAATGTGTCAGTTTGACAATCAATTGACACTCAGTTTGACCACTTTAACCCTATATACATTGCCTATTTGAAAATAGACAAGCTCAAAATGTGTCACGTGTCGTGATGCGACAATTTTTTTCAAACATTTTAACTACGCATATAATATTGTATGGGCAGGGTCCCTGGCACAACACCTTTTCAGATGGGGTTCCCCAGCTAAATACTGTACATATTAAAGTTGCTATATGTAGTTTTCTGCTGACATAAGCAGGAAAAAGGCAATTGCTTATTTTTATTTTTATTGTATTATATTCAGACGTCTAACAATGCTCCCTAAAAAGATCTAGTCTCTGTGGCGCTTCTAGGAGCCGCAGTCTGCCTCCAAAACTATTATTTTATCTGAGCTGCTCTGTCACTAGCAGCTCATTGGTGCACAAAACAGCCGACCCGGGGCTAAAAGGATTGACAGACAGGTATAACCAATCCGAACAAGATCAGGGTCCCCCCGATTGGTTAAAACTAGGGCAGGCTATCTGTCTATCGACCAATGACAGAACTTCTCACAGATGAAAATAATAGTTTTGGAGGCAGATTGTGGCCCCAGGAAGTGTCACAGAGACAACATTTTTTAGGAAGAATGGTTAGCCGTCTGAATATAACAAAATTAAAATAAGCAATTACCTTTTTCCTGCTTATGTCAGCAGACAATACATATAGCAACTTTAATTTGGGGGTTCTTGATATGAAGAAGTTTGAGAACAACTGACTTCCACTTAACATTTGACAGCTCAATAATTTCTTTGATATTTACCTGTCTTTGCCCTGGGCGGTGCGGTGACGTGGGTGCTCCTCTTGGCGTACGCTGCCTTCATCCTCTGCATGTTGGTTTTGCTGACCAGCTCGTGCTCTACGATGGGCCGCGGGTAGTCTGTACCCACAATGCACCCTGCTGCCTGCTGCACACTGCGCGGAGCCTTCCAGGGCTCGTAGATGTACTGCGCCGGGAACTTCTTCAGGAGAGGGAGGTACTTCCTGGAAATAGCACGTTTTCATTTTGATTTCACAAGTTCTGTCTTCAAGATTTACTGATTTACTAGAATTGCTTTCGCCTCTTGAATCAGTATTTTTGCTTTGAATGTTTTATTATCTTTTAGATTATTTTAAATTGCTTTAATATGTTAAATTGCCTGCTGTGGCTTTGTCATCCATCAAACATAGCGGTTATTGGGTTTTATTACACGGCTCAGTTGAATGCTTGATTCTGATTGGTCAATCGCTGAATTCAGCGGTGTGTTATAATGACGTCTCTGCTCTATAACAGACCGATGCCTAATCAAAGGCTCAGAGCACCTGCTGCACTGTGTGAATGTTATGCCGTATCCAACATGACAGCCATGTAAACAAACACACAGTGTCATTTACAACTAAACGGTGCTCTCAAGAATGTTTAAAAAATTAAGTGAGAAATACATGATGCAGTAACAGAAAATGGATTCTATTTGACCAACACTTCCTTGTTTTCCAAGGCGACCGTGTTGCGCTAGGGAGACGCCCAGTGCAACACTTGTGGAATACTTTCACTACATTAAGCAAGCCAGGAAATAATACTTTTGTTTTGTTTTTTAGTTTTGAGTCAAATTATACATTTTATTGAGTAGCCATGTAATACGCTTTGCGTCAGGGGGTATCAGCCTGTCAGGATTTGTATTTCTGTATATGGAGTGCCATATATCATATTCATTCATTTGTATTATGACACCACAATAAAAAAATAAAATATTTTTCCAAACAGATCTTTAAATATCTTTCAGAATGTAATGATCAGAGCAATAACCCCGCCTACTGTATCTCACAGACTCCCTCCACAATCAGAATTCAGTTTGAATTAATCATGTAAAATGATGTGCAGGATGAAATTTGCATACAGATGTGAGTAAATTTAATTGACTGCATTCTTTAAATTATTGTATTTTAAAAATCCTCTCTCACATTTATGCCATGTGTGCCAGTGATCCACTTCCCCTGTGCCAATGTTGGCACCTGTGCCTAAGGTTGCCTACCCCTGTCCTACAGTATCACACAAAGATGTGGCAGGCCCCAATGTAGTAACTCTGAGGACCCCCTATGGGGGTCCTGGACCCCTTGTTGAAGACCCCTGCCTTACATAATGGTCAGAGAAACAAAACCTGCTGGGACCCCTGGCAACACGGACATGGTCGGGATTCGGGTCGGGTCATGTTGTTCATAATATTGTGTAAAAAATAAACACACGGTACGGTATATGCTACTACTGTGTCTCTGTGTCAGGCTACTTACTGATTTACGTGACAACACTCTGCGTTATCCTGATGACGACGCAGCTGCCTTTGTTTTTCATAAATTAATGCCCTACCTGATGCAACGTGGCAATTTATGCAAGTGAAAGTGAAAAGACAAGTAACAGTTTTGGAAATACAACGTTTTCACCCGACAGCAAGGATAATATTGTGAGGGACAGTTCATACCTAGTAACTGGATGAGTCACTAAACTTAGCCTTACTTGATATAGTCCCCATTCTTGTCGGTCTTCTTTCCAAAGGCTATGGGAGAGTAGACTCTGTAGTACTGGTGGAAGAAGGTACTGGCTGACAGCCACTGCCAGTTCCCAGCGTTCAGAGACCAGTCTCCATCCAACAGCAGCCCTGAAAACACCTACAGTGACAACAGCCAAACAAAACAAAACGTAGTGTAGTAACCAATTTAAACCACTTGGTGGCACTATGACAATGATTTCAGCCCAGGTAGAATGAATTAGTAGAACCCCTTTAGACCTGATAGTAGAGTCTAAATCTGAGGTTCTGTGACCATCCTCTCAGAAGGATGGTTTGATGATTGATTTGACCTCTATGGACCCTTTATAAAAGATTTAGCCCCCAGGTCCCTCGCAAAAATCCCAGCATTTTTTTCTAGAGGGCCACATTCAAAATGGCGCCCGGTGCCATCTCTAAAAAGTAACTTTTGATAGAGATGACCTAGAATCATGTTTGAAGACACTTTTTCATACAAGTCAACCATGAGGATTCCAAATCTGACACCATTTTAATCATAAGACCTCATTTTGGCCCAGAAATCCAACATGGATGCCATCCGGGAGAGTGAAAACGTAACTTTTGGAGGGGGTACTGCACACCGCTGTAACTGGATGTTTCTGCAGCGTCTAGATCACCTTGCACAGACAGAGAAAAACATACAGGATGCACATGAGCGCACCAAAGATGCAAAGACCTTGTCACAGGCTCTGACTGAGAAGGCATCGGAGATGCAGGCAGTTTCACCATATAGGACGATCAAGCATGGGGAACCACCCATCCGCCCTAAGCCCACTACGTTCTCTTCAAGTACAGAGCCTCAGCGCAAGCGGAGCATTATTCATGCTCTTGTTCGTGCAAATAAGAATGGCGATCGACCTGATGCAGCTGAGCAGACTATCCCTTCAACCCTACAACGGGTTTCATGCCGGCTTGAATAAGGAGCAGTCAAAGAGCAAGGCTTATTTTCATATGTCTTACAATCAACCACCAAACAAGTCAGTTGTGAATGACATCATGGAAAAGCTATCTCACATCATCATCACAAAACAAATGCCCTTTGCCTTTTTAGTGGGAGATCATCCTGTGTATGTCCTCATCACTCTACTCAAGGCAGAGAACCCAGACAAGTACCATAACATTGTGCCCTTTCTTGGTCCTTTCCATACACAGTGTGTGATGATGAGTGCCATCTACAAGCGCTACAAGGGGAGTGAGCTAGGAGATGTACTTGTCGCGGCAGGAGTCATTGCTGAGGGATCTGTTGATTGTGCGCTGAAAGGCAAGCATTATAAGAGGGGGCTGCGTTGCTTGAGGCTGATGTATGAGGCACTCATGAGTCAACTGGCCAAGGAGAGGCTGATACCCAACCTGACAGAGGAGACAAAAGACAATCTTGATATTCTGAGGAATACAAGTCTCTCCCAGGAAAGCCGTGCTGCTGCCCATGCAGCACTGGAGGATGATGCTGATCTCAAGAATCTCATCACCAACCTTTTCTCCCAAGTAGAGGTCAGTGACATGGCAGACTACTGGAGGGACTTCCAGTCCATGACAGATGCGCTAATGCAGAATGTGCATGCAGTCCATATCTGCAACTGGGAAGAATATGTCAGCTCTCTGCGTGCTATGCAGCCGTGGATGGTAGCATACGACAACAATAAGTATGGGAGGTGGCTGCCTGACTTCTGGGCGATGCTGACAGCTCTCCCTGCCGAACAGGTTGCCTTCCTTCGTACTAACTTCACTCAGTCCATCACAGGTAACCCCTATTCCAACATGGCCTGGGACATGTGGATTGAATGTACAATGAACAAGGGCAGCAAAATGAAGTCAGGCTGGCTCTCCATCCTCAAAAATGAAAAGCAGCTGCTGGTGCACTCCAGAAATGTTAACAATGTGGCCCGCATAAGAGCGGCTCACAACACTCTTGCAACCCGAAAAGAAGCCAAGAGGAAGCACACGGAAAGTGGCCCGAAGCGGATGCGAGAAGATGAGCAGTGTGTGCAGAACCTGATTGCATGCATGGATGAGTTCGACTCATTCCCATTTAATCCGGCCTCACCCACACTTCGCACCCTACAGTCAGCCATGCCTGCCTCTGATGAGCTCATTGCGGACTTTAAATCAGCCCATTCTGCAGGAGAGGAGAAGTTGAACATCTTCTTGCAGAACCGGGTGTTCAGTAAGAATAAATCTCTCCATGCACCTGTCAGTTTGAGCAAACGTTTGACATTTTCCAAGGATGCATGCGTAGAGAAGCCCAGTGAGGAACTCAAGACTAGAGCTGCTGAAATGGAAAGAAGCGCTCTCAAAGCAGTGATCAACCTCGTTGAAGACAGTCAACTTGTCAAGCTCCCCGAGTTGCTGGAACATCGTGTTGTTGAGGAATGTGGGGCCTTATTCAACCCCAATGGCACATACAGGAAGACACAGAAGAGCAAGCTCATCCAGAAGCTCTCTCTCCAAACTATAGCTATCAAAGAACCCTATGTCGCTCTCATTGACATGGGCATGATCTGGAGGATGGCAACTCCATCAGCAGAAGATCGGCAGACACAAGAAGGCAGCCCATACAAGTGGTTGGACTATGTCCACAAGGTGTCATCCATCATCCTTGCCCGCCTTTGTGATGCTCACCGTATCATCTGTGTGAATGACCCATACATTGCAGCATATTCAACTAAAGATGATGAGCGAGACCTGCGTGTACAGGGTAACACACATGTACCCAACACGTACATGAGATTGAATGACCCCTTCCCCTCTGCCAAGGCATTCAAAACACTACTGTGTAGTGTCAGTAACAAGGAGCGGTTGCAAAAATTAATATGCAGCTACCTCACCGACCTGGCACAGAATGTGAATGCAGAGATTGTCTACTCTGTTGGCCCACATTGCATCAACTTGTCAACACAACAGCCAATGGAAGACTACAGCATTGAGCAGTCTGAAGCTGACACCATCCTCTTCACTGTTTATGCAGGTCTGCAGCAGTCAGGCTATAGTGGCCCTGTTGTTATTGATGCAGCTGATACCGATGTATATGTCGCAGCATCGGCCATCTCACGGCAGCTCCCTGGCATGTTATGCATCAAGAGAAACAAAGAGACAGTCCTCTGTCGTGGCCTGCTGACAGAAGAGATGGCAGACTGCATTGTGCAGCTACACTGTTTTACAGGCTGTGATGCCAACTCAGGTTTCTTTGGCAAAGGAAAATCATCAGTGTATGAAAAGGCGGCAAAGAGCTCTGTGGCACGGCAGCAGCTCTCACGGTGTGGAGATAGCCTTGACCTTGAGAAGGAGGTAGAACAAGAGCTCTTTGCATTCACAAGACAGGTGATCTATGGAGACAAGAAGAGTAGCACCATAGGCGATTTTAAGGGGTGTCCTAGGGTGCACGTGCAACCCCTGGCCGCCAGGCGGCCATTTTGATTTTTTTTTTTTTGTAATGTAACTTTACATCCACTCAGACCGAATACAACAACACCCCCTAGTGGTAGTGATAGAGGCTGGCAGCTCCAGGCAGCCCCCCCCTCCCCTCCTGATGTGATGTCATATCCACGCGCCAGTATTGAAATTGAAAACAACATCTGTTAAAGATAAAGCATGGAGTTCGAGCTCTTCACTACTATGGACGTGACTACCGGTAGATATTATAATATAGCTGCTTGCCCTGAAACATCACATGGAGAGGATCATTTTGTACCTGACTTTCCTCTACAAAACACAGACCTCAGGCTCTATCAGCCAGGACTCTTGTCTCACAGTGCGTGACTGAACCATTTCCTCCTGACCAGCCCAAGGTAAGACTAAGACAGTCT
The DNA here is from genome assembly GCF_963921795.1 of Nannobrachium achirus. Classification (NCBI taxonomy): domain Eukaryota; kingdom Metazoa; phylum Chordata; class Actinopteri; order Myctophiformes; family Myctophidae; genus Nannobrachium; species Nannobrachium achirus. The sequence goes on along the minus strand of NC_137816.1, from coordinate 41,082,333 downwards.
TAGTCTCAGGCGCTTAGTCTCAGGCGCGCGTGCATGAGGTAATAGAGGTCGTGCACCCCTTGCTGGAAGAGGCTAGAGTCGCCTATGAGTAGCACCATGGCTGAAGCCCGTGCTGCCAAGTGGAAGACAATGAAGAAAAAAACATTTATCCGTCTCCCTCCAGATGCAGATAGCCTACGCCAACACTGCCTCCGCGCTAACTATTTGGCGTATCTATTGCGCAACCCCACACTGAAGCACCACCCCTCGCCACTCGGACATGGTTGGGAGTTGGTGGGTGGTCGCTGTCGTCCTGTCCGCCACACACGGCCTGCTCTCCCAACACACCTACCTACACCAGGGCCATTTGAAGAGGACGAGGATGCTGAGAGTGAGGTGGATGAGGAGGAGGAGGATGATGCACAGAGGAGGAGGGTGGAGTCATCTGAATCTGGTGATTCAGAAACCAGTGACACAGAATGCTCTGATTCAGATTAATACATGTTTTGAGTCTGTACAAATTACAATCCCCAATAAATTACGTTCCTATTCAAAAGTTATGTTTTCATGCTACTGGATGGTGGCCATCTTGGATTTCTGGGCCAAAATGAGGTCTTATGATTAAAATGGTGTCAGATTTGGAATCCTCATGGTTGACTTGTATGAAAAAGTGTCTTCAAACATGATTCTAGGTCATCTCTATCAAAAGTTACTTTTTAGAGATGGCGCCGGGCGCCATTTTGAATGTGGCCCTCTAGAAAAAAATGCTGGGATTTTTGCGAGGGACCTGGGGGCTAAATCTTTTATAAAGGGTCCATAGAGGTCAAATCAATCATCAAACCATCCTTCTGAGAGGATGGTCACAGAACCTCAGGTTTAGACTCTACTATGAGGACGATTCTAAAATGTCTTGTCAAACAGTTTTCTGAAAAAAACCTGTGTTGCTACTTGCTACAGTATATCAGTGGTGCTCAAACCTTTTCATCTGAAGGACCACTGAAAATTATATGTATTTGGCCACCGTAGACCATCTGAAAAGGTGTTGTTCCAGGGACCTCCAGAACCAGAAACAAGTTAACAAAATCACACCAGTGTGAACCGAGCAGTGGTGTCCATTAATTTCAAGCCTGTGTGGCGTGTGCGCATGTGCGTGTGTGTGCACGTGCGTGCTTGCATGTACATTTCAACTAGATTATTCGATTAACCTAAATGAGCACGATTAAGTTGCTTAGAGAGGTTATACATTCAGTTCCGAATTGTGTGTGTGTGTGTGTGTGTGTGTGTGTGTGTGTGGGGTGTGTGTGTGTGTGGTGTGTGTGTGTGTGTGTGTGTGTGTGTGTGTGTGTGTGTGTGTGTATGTGTGTGTATGTGTGTGTGTATGTGTGTGTGTGTGTGTGTGTGTGTGCGTGTGTGTGTGTGTGTGTGTGTGTGTGTGTGTGTGTTTCATTTACGTATTAACTAACTATGTGCAAGCATGGACAGCTCCTGTACATTTAACTTCATGCTGGCACACAGAAAGCTGTGTTGTTGTTTTTATTTTTTAACCAAAAATGATCACTTATTAGCCAGTGCACACAAATGCAACTCCTTGCAACTGCCATTGGGGATAATGGTTGCAAGTAGTTGCATGTAGCAAGGAGTTACACTACCTTTAACAGTAGGTAGGTACGGTAGGTATCATCCATTCAATATAATCTCAGACAAGAGGAAAAGACAGACTAACTAACTGACCATACCTTCTGTCCTTCTTCCCAGCTGATCCACAGGTCTCCTCTGGTGAGGAAGCAGGCCACAGCATGTCTGGCCAAGTGATGGATCCAGCCCTCCTGTCTCAACTGGGTCATGATGGCATCGATGAAGGGGAAACCAGTACGAGCCTTTAAAGAAATATACAGTAAAGCAGAAACAGAATCAGCTTTATTGTCACATCATCAGGTTAAATAAATCAACTTATTGTTAAATGCCTCAACTCCCACATTCCAAGTGCTTATCAGGGTGGGGGTCCTCTGTTCAAATATGATTCTTTTGGGGGGTCACGGCCTGAGAAGGTTGTAAACCACCTTCTGAGATGATATGCTGAGCTTTGACCCTGAATATAATTCCTGGAGGCTGGAGGGAAGTCCACCTCCCATGCAATGTACTTATGATAGGCTACTTGCAATGAAATGAAATCACTAAATGCATTATGAAATCTTCTTCATCAAAGGTAGTCTCTCAATCCCTGTAATGTGAAGATCTTCTATATCAAAGGTAGTCTCAATCGCTGTAATGTTACCTCTCTCCACGCGGCCAAATAGTGTGGGTTTGTGTCCCAGTCAATCTGTGTACAGGCGGGGTTCCCTTCCATCTTGTTGAAGTTGGGGATCCCCACAGCAGCGCTATAGAAGAACTCCCTCCACAGCAACTGACCATGCAAGGAGACTGGAGGATCAGAGTGCTTCTTCTGCAATAACAACACACACAGAAGCAGTCAGAAAACAGCAACAGCATAATGTATAAATGTAAATATAAAGAGGAATAAATCCTTTTCATAATAGACATTTTGGAAGGTAAACACAGCTGAAGGTAATAATGGGTATTAGGGTCGGCTGGGAGATATACTTCAATGTTTTTCCTCACAACACAATGCGGCGCGTTGTGAGCTGGCAGATCGGATATTATATTTCTTCTATCATTATTTTTGCTCCATGTGTGCGTCTGTACAGCATTCAAACAGTAGGATCGTTTATTGTCAAGAACGGAATTATCCAATATTACAGTGCTACATTATATTTGGTATAACATGGTTCTATTGTGAAAATAGTGGATCTACATGCTCACAACCCCTCCAGATACAAGGCGTTGTGAGCGTGTAGATCGGCTATTTTCACAATTTCTGCCTCTATATATTTGACAATTTGGACAATGTTTAATTTGCCATTTTAGAGGTATTAAAAAGTCCTTAAATTGGCACTTTAGAAATGTGAAGATACCCTCTATATACTTAAACTTTATGTTGGTTTGTTTACAGTTGAATGAGAAAACAATGTTGCACATTAAGTTCATCATCTGGGGACCCCCCAAAATAATTGGGCGGTCGTGTGTGATGTGATGACGTCATCAAACGAAAAAGTCGACTTCAACTCAGCTTTTTACTGAGTCGAGTCGACTTGCAAAAATCACATGTCGTTAATGTCCTTGTGTGTGTGTGCGTGTGCGTGTGTGTGTGTGTGTGTGTGTGTGTGTGTGTGTGTGTGTTTCATTTACATATTAACTATGTGCAAGCATGGACAGCTCCTGTACTTTTAACTTCATGCTGGCACACAGAAAGTTGTTTACCTGTCAAAAGGAGTTCTGTGAAAGGGGTTCAAATGACACTCACCCCTCTGTAGACCTCTGTCAGCCTCCACCAGAAGGTGCGAGCCGACAGGCAGCCAAAGCAGAGGTAAGGGCTGAGGACGGTGGTGCTGGGGCTCAGAGAGTTTGGAGAGGTCTGTGGCTTCTCAAAGCTGCACACCCAGCTCTGCAACATGGAAACAGATCAGAACATACAGTATTAACGTTACTATGGGTATAATCTTAGTTGTTGTTGGTTAACTCAAAGTAGCGTATCCATAGATCATCTTGAAGCAAGCATTGTTTTCAACAGTCTCGCATGCCTTAAACAGCTATGTCATCACCAACGTGCTTCCTTTCTCGGTCTGGGGTCCTTCCCATAGAGTCTCATTACGATAATTATTTTCTAATTTCCAATCAAATGGCTGCATTTGGAGCGACCCGCCTCACACATTGGTCGAGCTGCTGCTGCACATCTCACATTTTGAAAACAAACATGGCAGCCATAGACATATAAAGGTAGACGCCTCCTCCGGCTCTGGGCGTTGGTAAAAGAGGACTGGCAAGCTTCCGGAATTCTGAAGGACGGATGCTCAGTAGGCCAATCAGATGCGGGACTCCCTCTTTCCCACTGCAGGGGGCAGAGTGCCTTCCACAGTTCCGCACTTCTACCAGTCTTGTTTTACCAGTCGCGCCAATGAACTGCAGCAGCGGAGGAGGTATCTAGCTTTTTATATCTGTGATGGCAGCCACCATGTCAGAAGCGAGTCCACAAATCGTAAATAAAAGCTGCATTAAGCGAAAATTATCTGAAATCAACAGCATCTCAGAACTTAAAAAAGAACAACAGCGTTTGCACTTTTGGAATTTCTATCTGGAAAAGACGTATTTGCTGTTCTGCCGACGATGTTTTGATGCGCTGATGATGGCTACTGACTGGGTAAAGGAATCTGTCTGTCAAAGTGAGTAACTACGTCATCGTAATGACTTGTCTATGTCGCCCCTCGGGAGAGTCTGGCTGTTGCGAGGCTATTAAACATACAGTATATTGTACAAAATGATGCAACTGAACGATGCAAAGCTTAACCCAGTAAGCCTTATTTGATACTTTTTAAATAGCAAAGAATAGCCTTTCTATGAGCTCACAACGCATCACACCATTGTGAGCTTGTAATTGTGTACAATAGTAGAAGTTTAGTACCGCTCTGTTCATGTGCTCATCCAGTCGTCTCAGGGCCTCCTGTTCTCCACCAGGGCAGATCTCTTCTCCCACAGAGTCTGGGTCCTGTCCCACTTCTTCCAGCGTGGGGATCCCATACTTCTCCTCATGTGTCTCCAAACAACAAGGCGTCTTCACACCTGTGTGGCAGATGACAATAATACATTCCAAAACGTATCTCGACAGCTGTAGAACAGTGGTTCTCAAACTTTGAAATTTCAAGCTCTCCCCTTAACTCTGACAGTGTACAAATGGAACCAAATGGACCCTAACGGGTCCATTTGGTTCCATTGGTACACTGTCAGAGTTACAGACTTGTATGGGTCAATTTAGACCCCTCTAAAAGAACCCACAGAGTCCCTAGAATCCACTTTGAGAACCACTGCTGTAGAATTTACAAAAACATTTAATAAAACCAGTATGTTATTTTAAGCCACAATGAAAATGTATCCAAAGCATCAAATTTGTATGTAATTTGCAATTCTACTGTTTACTGCACTTCTCTTACTATGTATCTGCAACTCTAGCTGAATGTGAGTGAATTTACTGTGCAGGATCAATAAAGGTCTATCTAGCTATCAGAATCACCTTGCATGTCCTGTGTGTTTGGAGCAGGGAGTGTTCTTTTAGGAGGACCCAGACTCTTCACTATGGTCTGGAGACGGTTGAAGGTCAGTGGAGCCTTGCCATTGTTCTCTTCTATTATCCTAAGAAGACCATATAACATTCTTAGCATTTACAGTCAGGCAAATACTATGTCTATCTCAATAACATACATGGAAGGAGAGGCACCTGGTACTACTTTTTTTGGATGTGCGTGCTCCCCTCTTGAACTCATCTCAATAACATAAAATACATGTGAAGTTTATGAAGAAGTAAATTAGACTTAACCAGGCAATCTTGCTTTGCCTGGTTAAAAATAATACTATGTACAGCAGCATTTATCATAACAAATAGGTGACAGGTTCAGTGCCAGGATGCTATGCCACTGAGGTTTCAGTGGTTCAGAATCTTTTCTCAGCCCACCTACAGTATATTGTATTTCTACTATTTGACATTTTCTGACATACAGGGTTCCCACACATTTTTAACAATGAATTTCCAAAACTTTTCCAAAGGTTTACCAGAATATTTAATCCAATTTCCAGGACTATAACAATAATTCAGCGCAATAACGAGTCACTTACTCCTATAAGTGCAATGCCCAAAGACAAGCAGTGTAGCAAAAATAAAGCGTGCACGCTGCGAACGGAGCGTGGCGTGCATGCTGGACACGCACGTGCCCACGTCAAAAGGTACAAAAATCGTGGCAGGGAACCCTGGATTAAATGGATTGGACTGTTCCACCTGTATCAATCACAGTGTAATGTGTACCTGTCTATGTCGTAGAGAGTGTGGGAGACCTTGTAGATGACCTGGACTCCATGTTCCTTGGCCAGCTCGGTCACCTGCTGGTCTCGTCTCAGACCGCAGGGTTCTGTGTCGTACTCGTACGTCAACTTTGTTACCTTCCACCTGAGGAACAGCTCGGGGAACACGTCCTCTGGCCTTCCCCTGACCACAAACAATCTGAAAAAGAAGACGTTATTACACATTTTATTTTATGCTTTATCTATTGAAAAATAGCAGATATACAAGCTCACAGCACAAGCTCACAGCACAGCACCTTGTACCGCGCTGCGATCCTGTAGATCTGCTATTTTTGAAATATTTTGGAAATTTGGTGCAAGTCTTTGAATATTTCTATAGATGTCTTCTAAATCCTTCTAAGGTTTTTGAAAAATGCATGTTTCTACTCTACAGTGGTTCTCAAACCACTCATGTCAAGGACCCCTAGAATTATACGTATTTGGCCACCGTCCCCATCTCAAAATATGATGTATCAGGGACCCCCCCAGAAGCAAACATTTGAGTTGCAAAATATATATATATATATAAGACTTTTTCAAAAATAGCGTATCTACAAGTTTTAGTTTGTTTGTTAACGTTCCCTGTTTATGTTTGTATTGTCTCTCTGTTTGAAACCAAGGACGACAATGGAAATAATACTTAATTAGTGTGGTTGCTGAATACTAGGCAACATGCTATTGAATTCGGTCAGAGATTTTTTTTTCCCATCAAAGTGACCCTGTTTTTTGTAAAACTTTTCTGAGTAATGTTATCCAGGCTGGGCGGCTGCACAACAGGAAAGTGAAGCTTTTGGTCATGCGTCAATATAATATTGAAGCATGACCAAAAGCTTAACTTCAATTGCCTGTTTTAATGCTATCTACTCCCTTTGTCTGCTGAATATTGCTTGTACGAACTTATACTGTTGTTCCACAAACTGTTGGAGATACACTGTTTTTCCACTTTCCATAAGTATTATGTCTTATAATAATTCCTAATATAATATGAGTTCTAATTGAACAAAATGAGGGGTGAGTGCATTAAAAATATAACAGATTAAAAACTACTAGTTTATGGTTTACAGTCTGGTAAATCAAAACAATTTCTATATTCAAAAATGTTAAAATATGGACTTAAGGTCTTTGCACACTGCGTTTTTCGGGCCGAATATCGGAGTGAATTTCGGAACACGTAAATACAAAAATCAACCTTACCTTATGTCAATCACGTTTGCACACTGCTGCCCGTTTCGTATTTATTTTCGGACCAGGGTTGATTTTTTTCAGATTTTCGCAACTGTTACTTACCACTGCTCTCTCTCTCTCTTTCGCTGGCCTCCGGATTTCGGATTTCCAAAACGCAACGAAAACTCGCAGTGCAGTGTGCAACCAGTTTTAGACTGTTTTTCATCTCAGGTACTACTCACTATTGACGTCACGATATCGAATATTAATGGTGAGACGGAATTCATTTCCCAGCGAATTCCCTGTGACTCGCATCACGGCAACCGCACTTACTATTTCCCAGAATTGCATCTTTTTTTTTCACTTACTATTTCCCAGAATTGCATCTTTCTAGTTGTGTTTATCTATTATGACTGAAGCATTTTGTCCTAAATGTCAATGAAATCAGATCAAACTGGTATAGGGAACCACTGACCTGGAGTTGAGTTTCCTCAGACTGCTGTCGAGGTCTCTGAGGGCTCCCAGGAGGAACCTCCATCTGTTGGGGCCACTGTGAGCGTTCAGGGGGTCCTGGGGGTCCAGGATGAACAGGGGGTAAAGCTCCTTGCATCCCTGCAAGGCACACGCCAACGCCGGGTTGTCGTGCAGACGCAGTCCCTTGCGGAACCAGTGGATACATGTGTGATCAGCCATACCTGTGTGTAGGGATGGGACAATATGAAAATGTCATATCACGATGATTGTGACAAAATAAATCGCAATTTACGACATTATCGCGATAATCAAAATCCATTATCCTGGGGCAAAACATTTGCCAAAAAATAGCAGATCTACAAGCTCACAACGGGTCGCAACGTGACGCGTTGTGACTTGTGAGCTTGTAGATCAGCTATTTTTCGGCAAAGACATTTGATAGAGAGTGAAAAAAGACTGTATCAAGTACCTATATAAGTACCTTTTACCAATAGAGGGTTTAAGTGGTACTGGATATGCAGCTCAGCAAATAAAAGGTGAATTGATCCCAGTGGATGACGGAGGACGATATCACAATAAATTAAATCTCCACGATGCGATTATCGTTAGTGTTTTTTTTATATCACGAATCACGATAAACGATAATATCACTTATTGTCCCATCCCTCCCTACCTGTGTGTGTGCGTGCGTGCGTGCGTGCATGTGTGTGTGTGTGGTGGACACTAGAGCCCGACCGATACCATTTTTTCCGACCGATACCGATATCCGATGTTGGAGAGTGCTAGAGCACCGATACCGATACGATACCGATGTTTTGTAAAAAAAAAAAATTATTCATTTAAGATCATTTAATTGACAGCTCGCCCATCGGATAAATGGTCAGATTATTGCTTTTTTTGTGCTTTTCATGTCAAACTTTAAGTTTGGTCGCAGTTATCAATTTCTATTGCTTGTTGGATAATAATACTCTTTTAATTTGGGGGTTCTGCTGTGTTTTGTCTCGTTTATGAATTAATATGTGTCTTTTATCCAAACGTAAATGCATTGCCAAGCAATTAAACACAAGTTCTATAGTCTATAGTCAGACATCTATATTTCTCTGTGGATTTTCACATAGGCCTACACACCTTCCTCCACCGCAACATGAAAAATCAGAGTTAGACAGTGCATGTGGTGAGTGAACGACACACGAGAGGCAGCAGCTCCAGTAGTGTTGGCTTGTATCTTGGACTATTATACTGCACTCTGCTGGATAATTCTGGTATTGCCCACACATAGGCCTATATAACTCAGGGTTTCATGCTCTATCCGCAGACACGTTACAGACAATTAACTCAGTTACTGCCAATTAAATATGCCTTCTTTGGGTTCTCCCTGCCATAAATCTCCATAGACTTCCATGTAATTTAAAGTGCACAGATCATGCACGCCCATGCACAGAGCATGCACCATGTTTGTGCAGGCTGTTCACAGCTTTCAAACAAAAAAATCAGATTGGAAATCCGTTCAGGCATTCTTGAGAAAATAGCCATTATGTTTTACGTTTCATGTTATGTAAGCAAAGATGGCTGCCCTGTATGAAAGATGGGGTTGTATGGGGGGTGGAACATGCAAAATCGCGATTGAAATCATGTTTACTAGATTTAATGGGGTAAAAAAAAAAATATATATATATATATATATATATATCGGTATCGGTGGAATAATTCACCGATACCGATACCGATACCTCCAAAACGACCGATATATCGAATTGACCGATATATCGGTCGGGCTCTAGTGGACACAATGTGTTTAGTGCACTGGTTCTCACTGTGTGTGATCCCCCCCCCCCACACACACACACACACCCCACACACACACACACACACACACACACACACACACACACACACACACACACACACACACACACACACACACACACACACACACTTTGGGGTGTCACAAAGGCAAATACAATTTTACATTTCCAGTTTTCTGAGGCAAATATCGTGCTTTTACTCCACTAATTATTAACGTTTAGTTACTAATTACTTTGTATAAGTTTATTATTATTACAAAACATACATCAACCACTTTAACCCCACATACATTAGGACATTTGAAAAACGCAGATCTGAAAGCTCTCGATGTGTTTCGATACAACGCATTGTGAGCTTGTAGATCTGCTATTTTCAAAAGCTTTTTATAAATACATTTGAAACGGGAAATCTGAAATTAATGGGGTACTCTGCATAATGAGTACTTTCTACATTTTGATAGCAATACTTTTGTACTTTTACTCAAGTACATTTTTGAGTAGTAGTTTTTTGAGTTGCAGTATTGACACTTTTACTTATTTAAATAATGTGAATACTCTTGTCTTTCCACCACTGTCCCAGGGGGACCCTTGCACATCTGTAACTCAAGAGTGATACTTTACTCTCAGAGTTCAACACTGCTGTTTAATGTCTGGAGTGGACTGTGAGGGGTCCAAAATGTTATCAAATGGCCTATAGTGCAGTGGTTCCCAAACCTTTTAGCGCCGGGGTAATAGCGCCATCCAGCGGCATGACGTCGGGACTTCGAAGCTCTAATAGCCGATCTACAAGCTCAAAAACCGCTCAAAACGCGGCGCGAAGATCTGCTGTTTTCACTTATTTGGTTCCCGGGAAAACGTCTAATTTCTCTTCTGGGTGACGAGCTAAAAGGTTAGGGAACCACTAGGAGACGCGATGGACCAGTCAGAGCTAGGGAACCACTGCAATAATACATAATAATCCACACGTTCCAGCATGGTGAAGGTGGCGTTTATTCAACCCATGGACACACTTTTATTACATATTTATTTTTAAACACTATATAAACCCACTGTCAACTTTTCCAATGTCTAAACATAGATATGCATTAGATTTGAGAGCTGAACTCACCTCATTCGCTGATCGCTAACAAAGTACTATCAAGTTAAATGCTTGTATTATTACGATCATACCTCTATGGTTAAATAACGTGCTTGTTGTTGTTAGGTAACATATTGCGTCACTTCCGCTCTGCGTACTTCATAATAAGAGCATATTAATAATCGTTGAGAACTGCTTTACAATAAAATAGGATATAAATAACTGAAACTGTACATTTTTTTTTACAAAACTACTAACTAATTATAAGCATAGAGACAATGTCAACATAGTTCAGTCTTTGCCCTTCATTTCTTTAACAATAAAAAATAGCCGATCTTGTTTTTTCTTTTTGCATTTTTTTTTGCTTGATTTTCACCCCTGACCAAAAAAAAAAGAAAATAGTAGGCCTAATAATAATAACAATACTAATAACACTAGCACTACACTGACACTAAACTTTTAAATCCACTTAAAAAACGAATTCTATAAACTGAAATTGCAAACATGAAATCCAAATGAAAAATGGATGATGATTAAAAAAATAACCTTGTAATGCAGTGGATCTCATTCACTGCATTTCAAGGACCCCATCTAATGTAGCCCAGATCCTTGTATTTGAGAGGACAGTTACATGGCATTTTCAGAAATTGATTTCTTTAATATAATTACACAAGTGATGCATAAAATGAGCAGACATTATAATAATGTCAAAACAATATTACAACTTGTAACAAAACTATATCTCAGATATATTATCAGAAAAGTTAAAATCTAATTAGATACAAAAAAAAAGAAAAAAAGAAAAAAAACATTCCAGCCTATTATGCATCAATTGCAATAAAATATGTAGGCCTAAGCATTTGTAACAATTACAATTACATCAAATAGATCAGTGGCTCTCCAAGTGGCATCTGGGAAATCCCAGGGATCCTTCAGCGGGTTCCAGGGGGTCCCCAGCAAAAATATTTAATATTGCATCAAACCTAATCACGTTAATATCGTCGTTGTCGGGTGGAAACTGGAAACCTTGTATGTCCAAAACCGTTTGTTTTGTATTTATCATTTTAAAAATGATTTCAACTAGTGAAAACAGCCGATCTACAAGCACACGTGCGAGGAGTTGTGTGCTTGTAGATCTGCTGTTTTCACTACTTTTGTGCAACAGCTTTGTATCGTGAAGCAGGGCTTTACTTTGCGAAGAAATTTACAAATTTGAAACTTGGAGATACGAGGTTTCTGCCCGACAGTGACGATATCTATACATTGCTTTTATATATTATTCATTCAAACGCAGATCAACGTCTGTCGTCTCCCGTGTGTCATTGACAAGGTCAGCAAGAGAAGGATGAGGCTGGCATGGGGACCTGCAGCAGGCACCTGGAGCTGGTGCCAAGCAAACTGACACTGAGGGAACCAACCCAAGGCACACACTGGGAAGCCAGCAACTCAGAAGCTAACTACTTGAGCAACTCTGCAGAGCTCCGGACCTAGCCTGACTGCAAGCGTCAGACTCTTCACTACGTTTCCCACCCACCAACAGGGGGTGGTAATGTGCCGACTGATTTATCAGGCTACTCCGGACCCTGATGCTGGAGAGGAAAGAGTGGTGCATGGGCAGCAGTCCAGGATTCCAGAGTTGGCTTCTGCCAGAGAGACGTGCAGAGAATATGTTAGAGAGGCAAGGGCTGAAATTTCTAAAGGGGCCTTTTGATGAAAATAATCGAAAATAGCCGACCTCCAAGCTCACAGCGCGTTGCTCTGCAACGCGCTGTGAGCTTGGGAGATAGTGTTTTTTACTGGTGATTCAGTCAGAGTGTATGAAAGGGTGCGCTCGTTTTATTGTCCACGACATTGCAAGCGGCGCGAAGGCCAGCGGACCTTGGTCCTGCTCTTCGCCCCCGAGCGCCGCAGGCGCGAGTGGCCGCGAAGAGCGGGCCAGGGCCGCGCGGCCGGCGGAGCGCCGCGCGAGTTACGAAGCCGTGGTGAATGCAATCGTTATATTTATGCCCAGGCCGTAAGGCCTGGGCAAGCCCACGATAAACGCCCGCGCAGTCCGGTGCGCATTTCCGAACGCACCCTTTCCCCACACTCGGACTGAAACACCAGTAAAAAACACCATCCCGTGAGCTTGGAGGTCGGCTATTTTCAGTGCATACCACACTGAACTAAAGTCAATAGGCCAACTGGAGATGTGGCGTACGGCATGTATTTCTACACAGATAGGGCAATTCTTTCAACAGTTTGGACACAGTGATTTTCTTGAATGCTGCCTTCATGGCATGGAAACTTTAGAAAGGGGGCATTTGCGTTTCTTTCGTAAGAAAATCTGTAAAAACTGCATTCATGGTCTGGAGAAGGCACTTTTTAGATCAAGCCCCCTTTGATGTCTATGTGTGCACGTGCCTGTCATCTGCTACTCCTCCACACCCTCGCGTGGCATGGACGTCTCCAGAGCTCTGCGTAAGTTCTGCCAGAACAGTCCAGCGTGCTGTTGGGCCTGGGGCCAGCTCAGGTAGGTGTGTTTCTTCACCAGCTTCTTCATGTGATAGTAGGGAGACAGCTGGTGGGCTGGAATGTCCTCCAGGAACACCAGGATCAATATGTCCTTCTTCTCATCAAACAGACGGTAGCTGCACACAGGAGAGGGAAGACACTACTGTAAACCAGGGGTCTTCAACGTTTTCAGGCCAAGGACCCCTTATCTGAGAGTTGGATGAAGCAGGAACCCCCAGATTCCATATAGTTTCATCGTTTGACAGCACAATCATCAGTGTATTTTGGATTCATGTCAATTTGTGTTTTCAGATATTTAACCATTTGAACCGTCAATACTTAATACATTTGACCTTTCACTCTGTACTTAGTCTGCTCTTTTTCCCCTCTACACCATAGTTCTTTGCCGAAAATAGCCGATCTACAAGCTCACAACGCCTTGCAACGCGGGGTAATCAAATTATTGGCTTGCGACAAAAATAAAATAATATGTCCATGAATTCAAGTCTCCATGGGGTGATCTACAAGCTTACAACGCATGGCAAATTGGCAATGTGTCCCGTTTTGATCTGAAATGTACAAAATATCTTGAGATTTTTGAGCGGTGCAAACCGCTCCTATAAGTGGCTGTGCGTGTGTCTGTAGCCTTTTTCCTCAGCAAAACGTGTGTGTGTAGCATAGCCTGTACATCCTACACTTAAATCCTAGTCTGAAGATGTTATGCAAGCACGACCACCGCTCACTTCACATTGCGTGTGATTTTTTTTATTATTCAGAATATGAAGGTCCCTGGAACAAAATATTTTCAAATGGGGGTCCAGGGCCATTGGCCAAATCATATTGTATTCATTTGGGATCAAATGCTCGATAACCACTGAGGTAGTCAATGTTGAAATAAATAACACCAGATTGCCTAGTGAAACGTCAAAGAAATGGCACCCCAACCTGGCCATCTGGATCTCTCTGGAGCACCATTCACTCTCAAGGTAATGATGGCTGATCACACAGATGGTCTTTCTGCTGCCATAGATGGCCTCTGTAATGTTCTCTATGATGGGTTTACCTGAAAACCAGACAGAAACTATTTCACATCTTATAAGAGACAGACAGACAGACAGACAGACAGACAGACAGACAGACAGACAGACAGACAGACAGACAGATAATATTGTTCACAACTGTATGTTTAGTAATCTAAATTTGCAAAGTAACTAAAGCTGTCAAATGTCATGGTGTGAAAAGTACAATATTTTCCTCTGAGAGTGAGATGTAATCGAGCATTAGTCATTATCTGTTGTAACGTCTGGAGACTCCCATTCAGGACAGACACACCTTCTGCAGTAGACATAGCTCAAATCTGGACTCATTTAATTTAGCATTGATAACTGAGTAGGGTGTGAACACACCTTTCACATGACATGCGTACATGCTCTAACCACTAACCACTACACTAGGGCAGCCCTGCATGTCAGCAGTACCTTATAGGCTGCTCAACAGCGCCACTTGAAGGTAGATCACCCAGCGGTATTGCAGTTGTTTAGGCCGTGCTCATACATATGGACATATAGACGGTCACGCTCCGCTAAAAAATGGAAATACTCAAATAAAGTAACTGTACCTCAAAATGGGGTGTATTTGAGTAAATGCACTTACTGTAGTTATTTTACACCTCTGATTGTCATAATGCTACTAATAGTCAGGGAAAATTAGCAGAATATCTGTCAAATCTGGGAATAAATTCCTTACCAACAATTTCTTCACCAATGTGTTCGTAAAGGTGTCTAGTAACATATCTAACAAAGATTGAAATTCAACATCCCTAGCAAAATGTTAATGGGTAATTCTGGGTCTCATTCACTTACTACACTGACTGTACTATAAGGGAAAAAATCACTCCCAAAAATATGCTTTAAGTGGGATGTGAGGGGTCTAACTAGGTGTTTTTAATTATTCTGTGTATGGACCCCATACACCTTGTGAAAAGTGATGACTCATCACTAAACCATCGTTTTTTTGTGTCTGATTTTGGCCCAATGAATGTTTTTCGTGCAAAACAAATGCTTGCAATGGATTCAGAATAATTAAAAACACCTAGTTTGACCCCTAACATGCTACTTAAAGCATATTTTTGGGAGTGATTTTTTTCCCTTACAGTGTATAGTAAGTGAATGAGACCCAGAATTACCCTAGCTGTCAAATATTTTGCTAGGGATGTTGAATTTCAATCTTTGTTAGATATGTTACTAGACACCTTTACGAACACATTGGTGAAGAAATTGTTTGGTAAGGAATTTATTCCCAGGGTTTTATTAAAATTCCCTAACTATAAAGATATCAGAGAGTGGTCAAGTGTTGGTGACAGAAGGATAGGAGACTGGATTTAGATAACAAAGGGAGAGAAAGACAGATGTTGGTACCTGGTTCGAAGTCTCTGTGGTGTAGACAGAGTCTCCAACCCTGCTCTCCCTCCAGCATTGGAAGCATTTCATTGTAAACCCAGAGCTCATCTTGAACGTTGTAGGAGATGAAGGCATCGTAGCGCTCAGGAGACCCCTTCTTTCTTTCCTTTGCATCATAAAGGAAGGCCAGGAAGAGGTAGTAGGCATAGAGTAGATGCAACCTCAGGAAGTAGTAGGTGAAGGATGTGAGCAGAGTAAGCACAATCACACAAGTGGAGGAAAGATAGCAGATGAAGCTAGCATCCATCCAACAGGAATGATAGTCAAAGTCCAGAAACCTTGTTCCCATTTTAGCCAGAGGATAGGCACAAGTGTAGAGGTGAGCAGCAACTACCATTGTTTTGTTGTTGTTCAGCACCCACTCGAAAAAGTCAGAATTAGAACAGTCACAAGCAAAAGGGTTGTCAGCCATGTTAACATACCTGAGAGCAGGGAGAAAATGGAACACAGAGACATTGATCAGCGTCAACTCGTTCTCGCTCAGATCCAGCCAAGAGACTTGAGTCAGGTTGGCTTGTGCCAGGAAGTCCAGGGACTTCAGTCCATATTTGGAGAGATCGAGAGCCTCGAGCTGTGGTGTATTTTTAAGTGTGTTGCGAGGACTAATGATTTGTGCATTGCTTTGTATTTTAAGGCTCTTCAGGCTCTTCAGTAAAGGTAACTGCACATGGGGAAGTAAAGATGACGGTTTGATTTCAACAACATTAAAAATTAGACTAAGAGTTTCAAGTTCATTCAGTCCTTCAAAAGCAGAGCCATCCATACCCACCACTTTGTCTGATTCAACATTTAAATGTTTGAGCGATTTCAGACCAATAAAATCCCCCTCTCCGAGGAATTTTATGGGATTCCTTAAATCCAAGAATTCTAGTTTCTGTAGACCAATGCTGAACATATTGTCAAACATCCACATGAGATTGTCATTCATAGTTAGAACCTTTAACTCATTGAGATCTTGAAAAACGCAAGCTTTCAGTTCAGAGATGCGGTTGTTATCTAGATGAAGGTGTGTGAGTCTTGTTAAATTTAAGAAGTCTACGCAGCTTAAATCATTAATCTGATTGTCATTCAGGTTTAGATACTGAAGCATGAAGAGATTCTTAACATCATCTGGCACTTTGGAAAGCTGGTTGCTGGCGAGGTTCAGGTGACTCAGTTGCTTCATTTGTCTGATCGAACCCTTTGACAGTTCAGTCAGGAAATTAAGGGATAGATCCAGGTTGCTTAGCTGAGTACAATGTGACAGTGCAGTTACATTTGCATGCTGGTTATCCTGTAGTCTGAGTGCACTCAGTGTGGGTATTTTGCAGGCAATATTTAAGAGACCTCTGTTTATCCTCTTTGGCATGTCAGACAGCTCTAGGGACTCTAGTGAATCAAGGCTCTGTAGAGTCTTTATGGTGTTGTTAAAAGACATGAAAGGTGCATAAAAATATGCCTTAGTTATATTCCTGAGGAAATTCTTGTCAGGTATGTCCCATTCCCATCCAGACCGATTACAACAGGGCGTCAGGTCGACTGTCTCAAGATGTGGAAATACAGCTGTGGTGATGCTAAACGTTTTTATTGACCGTGAACGAAGTCTCAACTCCCTGAGCTCAGAGGACAAATTTAAGGGTAGCTCTTTTGACTGAAAAGACACTAATTCAAGAATTGAGATGTTCAGCACCTGCAAGCGTGGTAGTTGTAAGATCGTGATGACATCTGTAATTTGATGTATATAGTTGTATTCTAGATTTAGTGCCTGTAAGCTGGGGAGTAACTTGAAGGCAGCAGGGTTGATGAATTGGATTTCGTTATAATCCAAGCGCAGTATCAACAAGTTAGACAGTCCATGGAACATATCATCTGACAGTGTTCTTAGTTTGTTGTGGTACATGCTGAGCACTTTAAGTTCCAGTGAATTGATGAAAGCCCCCTCATCTACATTAAATATTTTATTATAACTCAGTTCCAAATCTACAAGATTTGACAGATTGTAAAAATCTGCCCTATGTATATGTTGAATGTCATTATGCTGGAGTGTTAATGATATGACGTCTCTGGGAATGTCATCTGGTATGATAACGAGATGACGATTTTTGCAATCCACTGAAACACCAGCAGTGGCATTTTCAGAGAAAACAACAGTGCAGTTTTTCAGGATGTAAGCCAGAATGGGATTTAGAGGAAGCACCCACAACAGAAATAAGAAGGGGAAACAATGCCAAATTCCAGTCTGTTGCATCATTGCTGTCTTCAGGGTGAACGGTCAGGAACCTTTGATGGAGTCTGCTGTGGACCCTGGTTGGTGACAACACTGTGCAGCATTGATGATTGAAAGAAAAAAGAGAATACAACAGTAAAATTTACTCTAGATTGCTTCTTTGTAAATGCCACATCTTAAATTCCCTTTAAAGCCAGACTTGACCTAGCCTCGTAAACCACCAATTTCCGGAAATCGCATTTGCTAAATATGCAAATGCAATTTCCGGAGGTTGGTGGTTTACGAGGGTAGACTTGACCCATGTTATTCTCATTCTGTTGGGACTCACCTGAGACTGACATATCAAAGAATAACAAGAAAAAAAAATGTTGTACTTGTACTGTACATGTGGAATAAAAATGTGCATGTACAGGTTACAGGAGTATGATACAAGGCTAGATGATGTGACTGCTTCTGCATGAATGAATACAATTCATCTGAAGCAAGAAATCAAGAACATATTTTAAAATAGGGCTGGAAGTGGGACTGATTCATTTTGATTCATTAATTACAGAAAATTAACGATTAAAAATATTGAAGCATTTTAATCGCACATATGTGTTTTTGCACCATTGAACCTTTCTCACTGGACTATTGGTATGGTATGGGTTTATTGCTTAGTCCCCAAAGGGAAACATGTTTTGCCACCAGAGCGAATACAAATACACAAAATCAATGACAACATATAACAAACATACAAATACACAACAAATAACAATAACAGACTTTACAAATTACATGACACCCTCCCAAAAACCAAGCTAGCATTGTACGTTAACGTTAAGGAATCTAACAGCAGCAGGAACAAAGGATTTCTTCATTCGCTCAGTAGATATTATAGGCATCAAAAACCTGTTGCTAAACTTGCTACGCAGGTCCTTAAATACCTTATAGAGAGGATGGCCTTCAAAGGAAAGAATAGTGTTCAATTTGGTCCTCATTCGCTTGGCTATAGTGATATCCAAAGTATCCTGAGGGAGGCCAATCACTGAGTCAGCCTTTTTAATCAATTTATTGATTCGGTTTTTATCATCGGCCGTGATGCTGCCCCCCCAGCAGAGCACAGCATAAAAGAGGACACTAGCAAGGATACCTTGGTAGAATACATGAAGGAGTGGCCTACTGACTAGTTTCAGGCATAGGCCTACTGATCACCGGTGCACCAACCAACAGTCAACAAACCCCAGTGCACGCAATGGGAGATCGCTTATTTGCTCGGCCCAGTGGATGGGAAATTTTGATTTAAAAAAAAAGTTGTTTCATTTGAAATAGATATGCAATTAAACATGCGATTAATTTCAATTCATTAATTACAAAGCCTCTATTTATTTTTATTTTTTTATCAAGTCTAATTTAAAATAATCAGTGTTCTTCTCAAGTAAAGAATAAAACAAGTTAACGTGCTGTATAACTGTGACCAGTGTACATGTACTTCCATGACGCTGGCTGGTCACTCCAGTGGTGGTTGCTTTAGAAACTGGACACAGGGCCGTAGCGCGTCTAATCAGCGCTCTAGGCGAGCTCTCTCGAATGCGCCCCCCCCCCCCCCCCCCCCCCACTCCCGCGCGCGATTTTTGCGGGTTTTGCCGTGAATTTAGTCGGTTTTGGGCCGGTTTTGGGCTGGTTTGGGTCCACTCCCTCCATTTCGGCGCCCCCTCTGCGCCCCCTCTAGGATGGCGCTCTAGGCGACCACCTATACCGCCTATAGCTAAAAACGGCCCTGAGTCTGGACACTCTGTTTTTAGTACAAACTGAGATCTGGACACACTGTAGTTCATTCTGAAAATACATGCTTGTTTTCTCCACAATCAACTACATACAGCTGTGTTGACACTAGGGGTGCAACAGTTAATCGAACTAACTGATTTAATCGATTATATAATTCAATAAAATAATCCATTAATAATCAATCCATATTTTGGGGATCGAGAATAGAATATTCACCAAAAAGGTAATATCAGTATAACCGTTTCTTAATCTGCAGACACACATGATGTAATACTTACTGAGTTTGCATCATTAATCCACCTTGAACAATATTCATTTACTTTATTCTTCCATAATGTTAGAGAGAATATTAGTCTCGCTGTGGTGTATTTCAGTTCATTCAATTCTCCATTCATCCTGTGATTGTTTCCCCCAATGAAGCCTCATGCCTCTGCCAACGTATAGTATATTATACAATACATCATCTTTCATCTACCTTTTAGCTTGTGACCCAAAAGAGAGACTAAACGTTTGCCCGGGACCCAAACTAGTGAAAACAGCAGATCTACAAGATCTACTTCCTTTTCTTTTTATTTTATGTTTGAAATAATAATAATTAAAAACCAATTTAAGGGACCCATTAAATGTTTCCGTGACCCACAAATGGGTCCTGACCTACTGTTTGGGAAACATTGATCTACTGTATGTCTTTCAAGATCAACCTTGCAACACCTACATTAATACACAGACCCCAGGAATATAGTATTGATTCCAGGATGCTTTTCAGAGCACCATGTCAATCTGTATGAATCTGAACAAAAGAAATTCAAATATTCAAGTATAAGGCTGCAATGATCAATTATTTTCTTAACAATTGTTGCATTATTACTTTTTTCAAACAACCGACAAACAAATTTTTTGTTTTGTCATTTTTATATATCAACAAAAAGCCTTGACAATGTGTTGATGTGACACGCAGATAGTCTGTTTTCAGTTTATTTTACGTTTTAAAAAATGTTGATACATTTAGCCTATAATGACATGCCCCCCAAATATTATTTATTTTATTAAATGATAGAGTTATTTTTCCTTCTAAATAATCAATTAAATTAATTAGTTTGATTTAACTGTTTAACTGTTGCAGACCTGTTGAAGCCTACCTGAACTCCTAAACGCCAGTGACCATCATCATCTCAAGGAAATCCGCGTGCAAAAGACATAGTGTGCCAACAGGGGAGAGAAGTTAAAGAAGAGGTACCCCTATAGAAGGGTTGCTTCTTCTTTCACTTCTGTTTTTATTTTTTTGTCTTTATTTGCATTTTCTTTGAAGCACATGGAGTCTATGTTGGCATACTTCTCTGGACTTAGCCAATACCCAAAGTCCATGGAAATGAGTCATTTCATGATGTTAAGAAAAACAGCAGGCAGTGCAAGCACACACACACACACTCACACACACACGCACGCACACGCACACACACACACACACACACACACACACACGGCAGGCATACACACACACGTACGGCACGCACACACACACACAAGCAAATGGAGAGGAGAATTTTGTTTGTGACGGTATTCCTCCATTTTGAGATACTAAGATAAGCTATCTTTGTAGATACTTTCAGGTGTCATGGCAGCTTGACACAGGAGGGACACAGGTAACAAAAAGAGACACGCGGAGCAAAGAAGCAGCACTGAGCACAGCAGTTGTCTTTCTTTACACCACTTTCCTTTGGTTAATACTTTACTTGAGTATGTCTATTCTTTCTGTGCTGACGGTTGCTCATACTGTATATTGGATCCATGCAGCACTTTACTTGTGGGGGAAAATTCATACTGTAATTAACGCTTATTTAATGATGAATTCATGAACTCATGGGTGCTCTCTGAGACGACCCTCCTTTCTCACTACTAGGCTACCTGCTTGTGAGCATGACATTTCCTATTCTCAATCAATGTCAATGTCAAGGACCCTGAAATTCAAATATTTGGCTGTGGATGCCCATCTTAAAATATTTTTTGTTAACTAACTTTCCAAATTCTTCACATTTTTCAGATTTTGTAAAAATGGCAAATCAATATTGATTCATGGTGCATTGTGTCTACATGCGTTGAGAGCTTGTAGGGCTGCAATAAAGTCATTAAACTGCAGAGCAGATAATTGAACCTGCAAATGGATCACCTTAATTCTATAGTTGCCTAGTACAAGGGTTCCCACACTTTTTAGGCTGTGACCCCCCAAATGAACATATTTTTGAACTGGGGAACCCCTGACAAGCACTTGAAATTGTAGGGCCTATCACATTAAGTTTGACTCAGTTCCACAGATACATATTGAGAATAGCCAAACTACAAATAGTGAGCTTGTAGATCGGCTATTTTCACAATGTTCGCCTCTTTCTTACGTAATATTTGACAATTTGGCCAGTTTGGTATTAAAAATGTCTGTAAAGTCCTTAAATTGTCACTTTTGAAACGTGCAGATACCCTGTGTACACTTATACTGTATATATACTGTTGAGTGAGAAATAATGTTGGAGCTAATCATTTGGGAACCCCACAAAAGAATTTGGGGACCCCACTTGGCGTCCCGACCCCAAGTTTGGGAACCCTATAGGAACAGAGGAACCACATGTCTGGTTTGGGTCCACTCCCTCCATTTCGGCGCCCCCTCTGCGCCCCCTCTAGGATGGCGCTCTAGGCGACCACCTATACCGCCTATAGCTAAAAACGGCCCTGAGTCTGGACACTCTGTTTTTAGTACAAACTGAGATCTGGACACACTGTAGTTCATTCTGAAAATACATGCTTGTTTTCTCCACAATCAACTACATACAGCTGTGTTGACACTAGGGGTGCAACAGTTAATCGAACTAACTGATTTAATCGATTATATAATTCAATAAAATAATCCATTAATAATCAATCCATATTTTGGGGATCGAGAATAGAATATTCACCAAAAAGGTAATATCAGTATAACCGTTTCTTAATCTGCAGACACACATGATGTAATACTTACTGAGTTTGCATCATTAATCCACCTTGAACAATATTCATTTACTTTATTCTTCCATAATGTTAGAGAGAATATTAGTCTCGCTGTGGTGTATTTCAGTTCATTCAATTCTCCATTCATCCTGTGATTGTTTCCCCCAATGAAGCCTCATGCCTCTGCCAACGTATAGTATATTATACAATACATCATCTTTCATCTACCTTTTAGCTTGTGACCCAAAAGAGAGACTAAACGTTTGCCCGGGACCCAAACTAGTGAAAACAGCAGATCTACAAGATCTACTTCCTTTTCTTTTTATTTTATGTTTGAAATAATAATAATTAAAAACCAATTTAAGGGACCCATTAAATGTTTCCGTGACCCACAAATGGGTCCTGACCTACTGTTTGGGAAACATTGATCTACTGTATGTCTTTCAAGATCAACCTTGCAACACCTACATTAATACACAGACCCCAGGAATATAGTATTGATTCCAGGATGCTTTTCAGAGCACCATGTCAATCTGTATGAATCTGAACAAAAGAAATTCAAATATTCAAGTATAAGGCTGCAATGATCAATTATTTTCTTAACAATTGTTGCATTATTACTTTTTTCAAACAACCGACAAACAAATTTTTTGTTTTGTCATTTTTATATATCAACAAAAAGCCTTGACAATGTGTTGATGTGACACGCAGATAGTCTGTTTTCAGTTTATTTTACGTTTTAAAAAATGTTGATACATTTAGCCTATAATGACATGCCCCCCAAATATTATTTATTTTATTAAATGATAGAGTTATTTTTCCTTCTAAATAATCAATTAAATTAATTAGTTTGATTTAACTGTTTAACTGTTGCAGACCTGTTGAAGCCTACCTGAACTCCTAAACGCCAGTGACCATCATCATCTCAAGGAAATCCGCGTGCAAAAGACATAGTGTGCCAACAGGGGAGAGAAGTTAAAGAAGAGGTACCCCTATAGAAGGGTTGCTTCTTCTTTCACTTCTGTTTTTATTTTTTTGTCTTTATTTGCATTTTCTTTGAAGCACATGGAGTCTATGTTGGCATACTTCTCTGGACTTAGCCAATACCCAAAGTCCATGGAAATGAGTCATTTCATGATGTTAAGAAAAACAGCAGGCAGTGCAAGCACACACACACACACTCACACACACACGCACGCACACGCACACACACACACACACACACACACACACACGGCAGGCATACACACACACGTACGGCACGCACACACACACACAAGCAAATGGAGAGGAGAATTTTGTTTGTGACGGTATTCCTCCATTTTGAGATACTAAGATAAGCTATCTTTGTAGATACTTTCAGGTGTCATGGCAGCTTGACACAGGAGGGACACAGGTAACAAAAAGAGACACGCGGAGCAAAGAAGCAGCACTGAGCACAGCAGTTGTCTTTCTTTACACCACTTTCCTTTGGTTAATACTTTACTTGAGTATGTCTATTCTTTCTGTGCTGACGGTTGCTCATACTGTATATTGGATCCATGCAGCACTTTACTTGTGGGGGAAAATTCATACTGTAATTAACGCTTATTTAATGATGAATTCATGAACTCATGGGTGCTCTCTGAGACGACCCTCCTTTCTCACTACTAGGCTACCTGCTTGTGAGCATGACATTTCCTATTCTCAATCAATGTCAATGTCAAGGACCCTGAAATTCAAATATTTGGCTGTGGATGCCCATCTTAAAATATTTTTTGTTAACTAACTTTCCAAATTCTTCACATTTTTCAGATTTTGTAAAAATGGCAAATCAATATTGATTCATGGTGCATTGTGTCTACATGCGTTGAGAGCTTGTAGGGCTGCAATAAAGTCATTAAACTGCAGAGCAGATAATTGAACCTGCAAATGGATCACCTTAATTCTATAGTTGCCTAGTACAAGGGTTCCCACACTTTTTAGGCTGTGACCCCCCAAATGAACATATTTTTGAACTGGGGAACCCCTGACAAGCACTTGAAATTGTAGGGCCTATCACATTAAGTTTGACTCAGTTCCACAGATACATATTGAGAATAGCCAAACTACAAATAGTGAGCTTGTAGATCGGCTATTTTCACAATGTTCGCCTCTTTCTTACGTAATATTTGACAATTTGGCCAGTTTGGTATTAAAAATGTCTGTAAAGTCCTTAAATTGTCACTTTTGAAACGTGCAGATACCCTGTGTACACTTATACTGTATATATACTGTTGAGTGAGAAATAATGTTGGAGCTAATCATTTGGGAACCCCACAAAAGAATTTGGGGACCCCACTTGGCGTCCCGACCCCAAGTTTGGGAACCCTATAGGAACAGAGGAACCACATGTCCCAGCGAAACGATGGGTGCTTCTCAGCCAATCAGTGATGGGGCGGCGTGTGGTGGACTTGATCACCTGCAGTAATGTAGACATCCTTGTCCTCTGGAAACTGTGCATCTGTTAACAACTTCATCGTCTGGGACCAGTATCGTGAACCAACAATCAAAGGAGGCACAAGGGAAAAGCGGGCACCCGACAACGTGTATCTGGTACTGCCAAAATCCCAGGAAATCAAGACCACCACGTTGGAAACAGTACACCAATGGATCAATGCAACCATGAGGAAGCTGACACTCGTGTCCTAGTACATCTTCTCCATGCCCTCCAAACATCATCACTTGGTGCATACTGGAGACACAGATGTTGTTGTAGTGCTTCTGTCTAATTTCCATCACATCCAGGCTCTGAATCCGGCTGCGGAAATCTGGATCTCCATCAAAGCTGGAAAGACTACTAGGATGATCTCCTTAAATACCATCGCCACAAACCTGGGCATGACAACATGCAAGGGCATGGCTCTCTTCCATGCATTCACTGGCTCAGACAGCACATCGTCTTTAAAATTCAACGGTAAGCGATCCTGCTGCAAGATGATGCACAAAGTGCCATTCCTCATGGAGGAATTTGCAACCCTCGTCGACACTCCATATAAAGCATCTCCAAGGCTGAAAGAAGTGGCAGCAAACTTTGTCTGTAGGCTGTACACTGACGACTCAAATGAGGGCAATGATGTTATCGTGTCCGAATGGTGAATTCCCCCAACTAGGGATGCATTGGATCAACATCTGAATAGGAGCATCTTCCAAGCAAGCGTCTGGACGACAGCCCATATGTATGTATCTGCAATATGTGTATTGTAGTACTATTTAAATCTAACTAATGAATTAAATCATTCATTCAGGTCCATGATGCCCGTCCACAGTCCTACTGATTTTGGGTGGAAGGAAGAGGACGGCAAGCTGCTTCCCATTTGGACCACTCTGCCCCTCGCCAAGGACATATTGAAGCTTGATTTGAAGTGCACTTGTAAATGGTAAATGGTGCATTTATATAGCGCTTTTATCCAAAGCGCTTTACATAGATTGTGCATTACATTCACCCATTCACACACACATTCATACACCGGTGGCAGAGGAAACCATGCAAGGCACCAACCTGCTCACCGGGAGCAATGTGGGGAGTCTTGCCCAAGGACCCTTCGACATTAACTCAGGGGGAGCCCGGATTCGAACTGGGAACCCTTCGGGAACCCTTCGTGCTCTAATAACGGTTTCTCTACCCCTGAGCTATATGCCGCCCCCTACTTGTAAAAGTCTCTGTATGCCAACCTGCACTCGGTGCACTTGCATGAAGGCAAAATTGAAATGCACACGTCTTTGCAAATTTGTGAGAACTAGCTAGACCAGAGCAGACTGTATATTAGATTAGAATGTTTATTCTTTGTTAAAATATTGTTCTAGTAGTTGTTAAAGCCAATGGTGCTATATTGTGGTACAGTTAGAACAAATGTAACTGTATTGTTGATGTTGAGTGTATTAACCATGTTATTGTCTAATTTGTGTGAAATATCAGAATATTCAAAACAAATATTTGACTCCAGTTGATTCCTCACACAGTATTGACTTGATATAGCAATAGAAAATATATATTACACAGCAATTGTGGGAAAATTAAGACATGTAAAAAAATGTTAATTCTGATTTTGGTTATTAGTGGCCAAGGCCACGAAGTGGCAAATGGCCACTCATTGATATTGGACTTCAGCACTATTATTATTCTTCCGCCACTTTTGCTCTAGCGGCTAGACCGTGCAGTCGCTTTTTACGAAACTCGGCAGTATGGCAGAGGACTATGCCAAACGGCTAATTCGCGAAGCTCGCAACAATCGGCCAAAGGGTGGCGCTGTAGGAAGCCTTTGAAAATGCCAACTTTGAACAGGTGTAGCTCATGCCCTGTTTCAGGTACAGCAATGAAACCTGTATACACTTATGCGTCTCCTCATGCCGAACAACTTTTACGCTCTGACTTTTGACCTCTGACCTTTACTTCTCCCACCATTTTGATCTATATGAAAAACAGTCAAAATCTATCTCCTCCTGGGATTTTCGCGTAACGTGCGCGAAACTTTTTTTACATGAACTTTGGACCAATACGGTCAGATCTGTCTCGGCGGATTTCTTTTAAAGCGAAACATTATTTTTTAATAATTCACTCAATGTTGCAGTTTTATGCAAATTATTCTTCTGCCTCTAAATCATACATGCAAAGTGACACGTTCATGGCATTTGGCAAATATGTAGAGGGTTAGTCCAAATATCACTGAAAGCAATCTTACTCCAATTGGCCAAAGGGGGGTGCTATACGAAGCGTTTGAAAACTCAAACTTTAAAGGGGCATAAGTCATGCCTCGTTTCGTTTGAAGACATGCAACTTGCTTACACGCGTGCCTTGACTCAAGCGGAAGACATCTGTGTCTTTGTTAAGTAAGCTCCGCCCTTAGATTTTCCGCCATTTTGAGCAGTTTGTAAAACACTTAAACCCGCTTTTATTCCGGAACTTTCGCGTCACGTGCACGGAACTTTTTTTACATGAACTTTGGACCAATATCTAAAGATCTGTCAGATCGTTTTTTTTTTTAAATTGAAACATGCTTTTTTAATAATTCAATCAACATTGCAAGTCTTATGCAAATTATTCTTCTGCCTCTAAAACATACATGCAAAGTAAAATTTCATGATGAACTACTATAGAGGGTTAGTCCAAATATCACTGAAACCAATCTTACCCCAATTGGCCAAAGGGGGGCGCTATATCATTTTGAAACAAGGCGTCAAGTACATTACATGAAACTTTTTATTTTTATTTTTTATTTATTTTTAAATGACAGGTCCATTATGTGTGACTGCTGTAGTGTAGTGGTCAGTGCCTGTGCCTGATATTCGGATGGTTGTGAGTTCGAACCCCACGTTGGGTAGAGTTGATGTTAACATCCTGGATGCCCATGGCATGTGGGTATGTCAAACTCTTTAATGTTGACACGTCTGATCTAACTCCAGATCATGTTCATGTTTAAAATGAGCCCTTCTCTACCGGCCGTTTTGAGTAAAAGAAAATATGATCACTCGAAAATGTCAGAAATACTCCTTTTCCATACTTTTTTTTCCATACTACATTTACTCAGATTGATTTCACCCCAAGCCTCCAAAATATAAAAAAGAAATCAATAAAATCAAGGCACTCAGCCTACATATAACTTTTTTTTTAAACAAACATGGTTAACAGATCCTGTGGCTGCCTAGTGTAGTGGTCAGGGCACATGCCTTACATGCAGAAGCTCCTGAAACCTGAAACAAGCATTATAATACAAACTGTCATGTCTACACCTATGTTGTGATTTCCAAGGATTGCAACGATATCATGTACCAGCTCAGTGGCCTAGTGGTTTGAGTGTCTGCCCTGAGACTGGGAGATCTGGGTTCAAACCCCGGTCGCGTCATACCAAAGATTCTAAAAAATGGTACCCAGTGCCTCCCTGCTTGAAACTCAGAATCAGGGGTTGGAATGGGGGAAACTACCTGTGACATGCTAGCGTCATGTCCAGGGGGTGTACTTGTACATCAAGTTGCCTTACGCTACAGAAACAGGAGATAGGCTCCTGCCCTATGAGATTCATAGCCGTGCCGATTCATATGATCTTCATAGCTCAGCAAGGCTTACTATGTACAGTACATAATCAAACTGTCCATGTGCATAGTATCACAGTTTTTTTTATGTCTGTTGCATATAGGCGTACAGTCTTTTGCATACATGTTGTGTAGAGGCCAATTTGTGCTTTTACCTATAACCACCGATTAGTGTAAAACTTTGTATGCACACTTCCCAGAGGCCAAGGAAAAACCTGTGCCCTGCATTTTTCACATCTGCCATTTATAGCGCCACCAGAAGGCCGACTTACAGTATGTAAAACACATTCTTCGATATTACTCCTTCAGATTTTATCCGAAAATCACACAAATCAGTACACAGTATCTCTACAGTGATGTAATCATGACGGATTTGTCAGATATCATATTCTATCTAATTGGCTAACATTGAATTCCAAGGTTTGCAGGATTGCTCCTTTTTGAACAAAATGTCTCAAACGCAGCCAGCTATGTGTGTGAGATTTTGCACACACATTCCCACTAGGCCAAGGAACAGATGCCACCCTTCTCACATTGGCCTGTTATAGCGCCACCAGCGGGTACATTTTTGCAAAACACATTTTTGGAACAAAATGCTTCAAATCCCGCATGCAGCGTCCGATTGCCGTGAAAGGCCCAAGAACACGTGGCACCCTTTTCACTTTGGCCTATTATAGAGTCACCACTAGGCCAAAAAAAAACCTACCTGACCTGCCAGAGTCCTGTTCGGATGAACACTGCTTCTAGTTTTTCTTTGATATTCTTCTTTGCTTTCCCTTGATGCCTTTTTGCTTTCCTGCTTTTTCTGCCTTGGCCACTTTATCGCTGCTTGCAGCTATATTTTTTGTTAATATGGTAAAAAATATGTTTTTCTTCAATCTGGTGTCTTGACAATCGAACCAAAATTGTTCTATCCACGGGTTTCCAACGCCCCATAGTGCATTGCGCAGACGCTGTACCGAGCTCCCAGCGCCGCAGCCGAGTGTGATTTGCAAGCTCACAACGGGCTGCATCTGCGACGTGTCTGCTGTTAAACCGGAAGTGTGGTCCAAATAATCTCCAGTAAACTCCTGCAGAAACAGGTGGATAGACCATAATCTACAAATTGGAAGTGAAAAATAAACTTTAACACGAATTGAAAATGAAAACAAAAAATTACATGTACAAGGAACCCCACTATGACAGACTGACAGACGGACAGCTGGTCGAGGTTTTGACAGTAACTGCGACCTGACGGTCGCAATAACATTACATTCAGTAGCAGTTCATCATTAAGCCCTCTAGGATGAAGGGTTTGTAGGGTATGTATCCAGTATGCTTCACGGCGTTTAGGTAGAAGATCATGGTTACCACCTCTCCTTGGTAGACTGACTTGTTCTATGCCAATAAAACGAAAAGTAGAGATGTCGTGTTTACATTTATTAAAATGGATAGCAACTGGATAATCACGGTCATTTCTACGGATAGAGCTCTTATGTTCACTCAGTCTCTGTTTCAACTGTCTAGTAGTTTTGCCAATATATGCCAGACCACACGGACATCTGATCATATACACTTCATGGGTATAGACACAGCACAGGTGATTATAGTTAGTGTGGTTGCCTAGAGGGCAACACACTATTGTTCTAGTGTAGCTTTATTCACATTCATTTCCTGGATAAACTTTTAGCCAATCAGGAAGCAGCATTCTCAGTGACGTCACCATTATAGAGTAGGCTAAGTCCATTGTGTCCAATGGGGGTATACTATACAGTATACATGTGTATAAATACACAAACATGTAGGCCTATATTTTTTTTCAATTTTGGGGATCTATTTTTGAAGCGGTGAAAGCCGCTTCCAAGGAGTGGCTTTGTGTGTCCCCCGTCCATATATGGTAATTTCAGTCCAGAATGAACAGGTTTTATCTGTCCGTAAATGTGTGTCCCCCATGTCCATATATGGTCATTTCAGTCCAGAATGAACAGGTTTTATCTGTCCGTAAATGTGTGTCCCATGTGTGTCCCCCATGTCCATATGGTCATTTCAGTCCAGAATGAACAGGTTTTATCTGTCCCGTACGTCCAGAATATGTGTGTAGTGTCTGTCCTGGTCTGATGATTGGATGATTAAAATGTCCCTAAAAATTAGGATTGGTCAAGCTTCACATGACAATCCGGCCCTCCAGATAAAATCATTCATTCATTCAGAATTCTGAATTCTGTAGCTCTAGACAATTTTATACTCAGATTCACCGCTTCACTTCGAACCGAGGTTTGATTTTTAACTATGTCCCTAACATGAGGATATGCTCTAAACATGTACAAAACACATTTTTGAGCGCGGTGCTCCTGGAAATAGCTAAGCTCCAACATCTGGCTTAGTCCGTTTGTCCAAAGTGTGTTGTACGCCCAGAGTCACATTGGCTTCGCGGGACACTTAATGATATTAACTCATAAATAGCACCCCTCACTTCACACTGGGTGTGACTTTTTTCATCACAACTGGTCTCTTTAAGTACAACAAATAGCAGATTTAAAGTAAAAGCATGCTACTGTAGTGTAGATAATATTATATACAAAAATTGTGATTGAATGTAGTGCCAGTGAAAATTCACCTATAGATAAATACATGGTTAAACAGGGATGCCAGCCAGGTTGAAAGATGTTCAACCACTAAACATTCAGAGAAAATAGCTCTGATCTAATGTAGCCTAGTAAACTACAGTAGACTCCTCCTGCCTTCTGATTAGTCTACTCTAATGCAACTGGGGTCCTTGAAATTAAAATACTTGGGTATCACTGAGCCATAAAGAATCTTCTCTTATGGGGGTCCCTGGCATATCTTTTCAAATGGGGTCCGTGGGATGATAAGTGTCAATCTGGGGGTCCTTGACAGTGATGCCAGGTTGAAAGATGTTCAACCACTAAACATTCAGAGAAAATAGCTGATCTAATGTAGCCTAGTAAACTACAGTAGACTCCTCCTGCCTTCTGATTAGTCTAATGCAACTGGGGTCCTTGAAATTAAAATAGTTGGGTACCGTATCACTGAGCCATAAAGAATCTTCTCTTATGGGGGTCCCTGGCATCTCTTTTCAAATGGGGGTCCGTGGGATGATAAGTGTCAATCTAGGGGTCCTTGAACATGAAAATGTTTAAGAAGCACTGCTGTGGATAACAACCATGCAACAGGACTTACTGGCATTACCACATGACTTCATTGGTCACGTGACCAACATAGAAGTCAGTTCAGTCTACAGCTGATCCACACACCACAGCAGCGCTGGTCCTCGTCAGGAAGAATGGTGCTGTGTGCGCTTCTTTTAGTTCTAACCTTTCTACACACAGTGAACTTAACACCACTCACTTTGTTTAAAGGTAAGTCAAGCTGATTATGTCAGTGTTACTGGTATGGTATTACAGTTTATGTTGTTATAAATGAAACCAACTTTAACTTTTTAGAACCAGATGAACCTGTTTATTTATAGTAACATCTTGTTTTGCAACAATTTAGGTTGCACTTTCGAGTTCAAATAATGTGAATGCTTTCAGGAGAGATTCAAGAGACATTAATATAGCCTTTATCGGGTGATTTTGGCGGAGTTGTGACTTATTATAAACAGGAACCGTTTTCTGTCATTGACACGACCAACAGAAACTTCCTTTAAAACAACGGTAATGATGAGAAATGTAAGTGTTTTTAAGGAATAGCTAGTCTCCCCATCTCTCCATCTCTAAATATACAATTGTAGGCAATATAGTATATCAATTCTAGCCTACAATATTGTAAATAATGTTACACTAATACAATTTTGTTCTGCGCATTATTTTTTTGTTGAAATCATTACTTCCCATTTTTTTCTGTATGAGTTCTCTCTCCTGATTGGATGGAATCCCAACCTGAAAGTCTATTTTCAGTTTCTGTTTAAAAGCTGGAGATCCCCTGTGGTGTAAAGTAACTAAGTACATTTACTTTGCAGTTTTGAGGCATTTTTACTTTACTTGAGTATTTCAGTACTTTCACTCCACTAAAATTATTTGAAAAGTTTAGTTACTATAGTTACTTTGTAGATTTTCATTATTATTACAAAACATTAACCACTTCAGCCATACATTTTGGCCATTTGAAAATAGCAGATCTACAAGCTCACAATACGTCCTGATGCCACGCATTGTGAACTTTTACTCAAGTACATTTTTAATTCTGGACTTTTACTTGTAACAGAGTATTTCTACATTGCAGTATAAATACTTTTACTTGAGTAAAACATGTGAGTCCCTTTTCCCACCACTGAGGGGTATCTCGATACCCCCATACTGAACAAGCACTGGTGTCTTCAAGGTTTTTCAGTCCAAGACCCCCCGGCTGAGAGAGAGAGATGAAGCAGGGACCCCCACTACATGTTGTATAAAATGATCTTGCAGATAAAACCTTGTTGTATTGTGTTGGAGTCATGTTAATGTGTTGGCCTATTTTCAGATAGTTAAGTTAACCATAAAAAGGAGGAATTAAATTCCAAAAAGGTAGCACATCCCCAATTTTTAAATCAGGAGGACAAAGTACTCACATTTCCACTTATTTATTGGCACACACCAAAAAGGAACAAAAAATAAATAAGCGGAAATGTGAGTACTTTGTCCTCCTGATTTAAAAAGAACTTGTACACAGCTGGAATTCATTTCCTCCTTTTTATGTAAATTTGATTTTAGGTCTAGCACTCCACTGAGAAAACCATTGCTGATGCGCACCTTCTTTTTCTTATATAGTTAAGTTAACCACTTAAACCCTCAATAGTTACCTCAAAAACTTGTACTTGATCTGCACCAAACACCTTTTCCAAAAATAGATGATCTACGAGCTCACAATGCATCGAGCTTGTAGATCTGCTATTTCTGGCTAATGTTCCCAAAAAAGGGATGTTATGGTCCAAGTGGTTAATGTGAAAAAAGTTCCCATCATACAAAGTGGTGGCCCGGTCCAGCCCCCGTGTAGTAACTCTGGGTCCCGGACCACCTGTTAAAGACCCTTGTTCTATATGTGGCGGAGAGAGTCGCAGCCCCAGCCTTAAGCCTCAAAAGTCTGTTATCTCCCTCATTCCATAGGGATATCCTTTTGGAGTAATGGTTAAGATATTGGACTTTCACGTGGGAGGCCCAGTTTCGCATCCCAGGCGTTACATACAGTATATACTGTTAATCATGTTGTAACTGTTTCCTTCTGTGTCTTATTAGAGGAGTACCATTTCAGAGAATGGATGTCACAGGTATGTACATATTACACAATATTTAAAGATTTACTCAAAATACAA
Organism: Nannobrachium achirus; assembly: GCF_963921795.1. Taxonomy (NCBI): domain Eukaryota; kingdom Metazoa; phylum Chordata; class Actinopteri; order Myctophiformes; family Myctophidae; genus Nannobrachium; species Nannobrachium achirus. The sequence continues at coordinate 41,048,651 of NC_137816.1, read as the reverse complement.
AAATAAGCAAACAAGAGACTATAGGATAGTCCATATACAATGTGCACAAGGCTGGTATAACAGCATAGGCAATAGCTATCACACAGTGTACAAGTGTATTCACACACGCAGTGTGTCAGTCTGTACATCACATGGTAGTGCATATTGTACATTCATGTGTATATTTATATTGTAGTGACCTGGGGGCATGGGGGGGAGGGAATACCAGGCTGTGAAGTGCATTGAGACATTCCACAAGAATATTATGTATATTATATACTGTATGTATTCTGTTCTCTTGTACTGTATGTTATATTATATACATTATGTCAGGGGTTCATGACCCCCAAAATATATGATATGTATTAAGCCACAGACCATTTGAGAAGATGTTGTGCCAGGGAGCCCATTATTTTAGTTGTTAAATAATTTGAAGACTATTCAAACATTTACATTCATTTAGGCATTTAGCAGACGCTCTTAATCCAGAGCAACTTACTTAATGAGCAAGGACGGCACATGCATCCATACATCAACATTAATAGATTGAATGCATAGAAATCCAAAGATAGTAATAAAAAAAAAACCTAAGTAGACGAAGAACCTATTCAATACATTTGAAAAAACATTTTTACATTGAAGCGATAGGATGTCAAGTCGAAAATGGCCTGACATTGGTCTATGTAACTCTGTCGCTCTGGATAAGAGTGTCTGCTAAATGCCAAAAGTTTCATTTTAAATTGTGGGTCTCCTGGAGAGTTGCTGGCTAGCTGACTGAACAATCTGCACCTGTCTATTTAGTAGTAACAATAGACCGTGTTTGTTACTATTACTACAACTAGAATAATGCTTAATAGTAGGATATAGGTTCTGCACTTGGTTGCACCAGCTGGGCTTAAGTTCAAATACACGGTTAGTGTGGACTTTACACCATGTGTAACTAAAATGAATCATCTATGGTGGAACCAAATAAAGACACGGTTTTAATATCAAATTACGTTTTAAACGTATCATTTACAGTGGACTTTGCAACCTGAGAGAACTTGTACACAGCTGGTGAAACAGGCTGCATGGCGACTAAAAGCAGTGCATTGTTTATAAATCATTTACCCATTCAAAACTATTCACCATTTCTTTCTTGTCAGCACCATTTACTGTACTAGGCTACTGTAATACTCTGAATTAATTCTCTCTTCACTGTTTGATATGCAGCACAACAAGGTCTATGACTTTGATGAGGAGTACTACCATCGCCTGCAGATATTCACAGAGAATAAGAAGACGATTGATCATCATAATGCCGGGAACCACTCCTATACAAGTACATAGAATATATCGTCACTGTCGGGCAGAAACCTCGTATCTCCCAAGTTTCAAAGTTTTCCTTTTTTGCGCAAAGTAAAGCCCTAATTCATCATACAAGACCGTCGCACAAAGGTAGTGAAAACAGCAGATCTACAAGCACACAACGCCTCGCACCGCGAGTAGATCTGCTGTTTTCACTAGTTTAAATCATTTTTAAAATGATAAATGCAAAACGAAGAGTTTTGGACATACAATGTTTCCACCCGACAACAACGATATAGAACCCATAGGACCACCCCTATACAAGTACATAGAATGTAAACATGTAGTGATCTGCTTGTTCTGTCTGCTAATATGCATTAACAACTAATGTATTGTTTCAGATACGTGTGAATATATGGCAGATCATGGCACTCTGCCTCTACTTACAGTAATTACAGTGTTGCTCCCCTGTGCCTTGTAGTAATAAATACGGTATTATAAGTACTGAGGCATGAGGGAACTAAAGTAATCTCTCTCACAGAAACATCGCTCTACATTGAAAATGCAACTTACTTTCACACTTTTTGCATTAGCTACTTATGCAATATTGTAACCGTTTTCTTTTTTTTCTTTTACATTCTTATAGTGGGGCTGAATCAGTTTTCTGACATGTCCTTTGAAGAATTCAGGAATTCTTTCCTTTTGAGAGAACCACAGGTACAGAATTCTTAATTTTTGGCACTGGTTTATGAAGACGAAAGCTGTTTTAATCGTTAATTGAAGTTGACGACAGTGAGATTCTGTTGTTTTCCACAGAACTGCTCGGCCACCAAAGGGAATCACGTGAGCAGCAGTGGGCCTTACCCCAAGGCGGTGGACTGGAGGAAGAAGGGCAACTTTGTGTCTCCAGTGAAGTACCAGGTATATGATCGTTGCCAGGGGTGTCGCAACAAATTCTGGGCCCTGGGTACTTTAACTATTGAAAAATAGCAGATATACAAGCTCACAGCGCGGCACCGAGTGCCGTGCTGCGAGCTTGTAGATCTGCTATTTTTGAAAAATCTTGAAAAGTCTTTGAATATTTCAAATCCTTCTAAGGTTTTTTGAAAAACCTATGTTTCTGTCAGTGGTGCTCGAACTTTTTCATGTGAAGGACCCCCAAAATGATATCTATTTGGCCACGGACCCCCATCTCAAAATATTTTGTTCCAGGGGACCCCCAGAAGCAAAATCTGAGTTACAAATGTTCGCTTAAAAAATACAAATTCAAAGATTTGCACACATTTTCACGACTTTTCAAAAATAGCAGATCTACAAGCTCGCAGCGCGGCACTCGATGCTGTGCTTTGAGCTTGTATAACTGCTATTTTTTAATAGCTAAAGTATAATATAATTAAGGTCCCTCCACCTTGGGCCCTAGTAACTCAGTCCCACTTCTCCCCCCTTGTGACGCCCCTGATCAATGCTGTCAGACAGAGACCTTGAATCTCTGTATTTCAACTTTTAAATTTTGTTTTTTTGTTTTTTTGTTTGTTTTTCTCCATAAATCAACTTCGTTGTACAACAGTGTCATGCAAAACTAGAGAAAATAGCCGATATTTAAGCTCAATCATAATTTAGATAATAAACATTAAAGATTCACTTAATGCACACAGTGATTTAATCAGCTGAAGTTTGAGCCAATCTGCGCTTCAACAGTATTTGATGCCAATAGTGCACTGGTTGTCAAATTTGGGTTCAGGGACCCTCAGGGTTCCTTGAGAGGGTTCCAAATAAACCCTTACAGGTCTGTAACTCTGAGTGTACAGATTTGTACACTCTCAGAGCTATTATATCTCAGAGTGATTTAGTGTAAGTTCTATATAAATCTCTAGGCTTCTAAACTTCTCCTGCACTATATGGTTAGATGTATTTTTTGTTTTTTCTGTTTTAACTCTATGTACTAATAAATAAAACTTAAAACTGAAACTGAGAGTTATAGGAGTCCTTGAAATAAAATAAAAAGTCGAGAACCACTGCAATAGTGGAGAAACTCATACAGAGTAGCCTATCAAGTATCGGTGACTACTGCCATCTGCTGGTATAGAGTTATTTCCTCTCAGACACAGAACTGCACCATCAGCTGACTGTCGGACATGATGACCCGAATGATCGTTGTCACAGTTAGATCTCACAGACCAGCTTGGTGTGTCAGAAACTTAAGACCACAGCAAATAAATAAAACAATTAACTCCCTGGACAAGGATCAATTCAGTTGATTTAATGTAATTTAGTTATTCTTACAAGGCTTCTGGATTAATCTTTCATACCTCTACTTTTAAATAACTAAACTAAATAACAGAAAGTGAAGAAAATAATATTTTCTTCACTTTCTAAAATGTGATTTGTGAGCCTATATTTTCAAAATATAGGCTCACAAATCACATTTTATTGCTCACTATATATATAAATTGCTAATAAAATGGAATGTCCGCTCACGATAAACTGCTCTCCTGTCTTTTTTATTTGTTTAACCAAAAGTAAACAATGTGTCGCCCATGTAGGGCTTCATCAAGTTCATGGGCAAAACTTTGTTCACTTTTGGTTAAACAAATAAAGAATACGGGATAGCAGTTTGGGGAAATCTCCATATTTCGAGGTCCCGTTGTTTCGAAGTCCTAGTCTGGTATAACAGAATAGCAGTGAGAATACATTGCTTCAGGTTGTGTATTGAGTACCAGTTGTGTTTGGTTCTGTATGTTGAGTACTACTGTTTGGTTCTTCAGGGTAGCTGTGGGAGCTGTTGGACCTTCTCCACTACCGGCTGTCTGGAGTCCGTCACTGCCATCGCTACCGGGAAGCTGCTACTTCTGGTGAGAGCTGCGTGAATGTACCATGTCCATGTTTTTGTTTGGCGACCAAACCCAACCATGATAATCGAATGGGCTACACCAGGGGTCTTCAACGTTTTCAGGCCAAGGACCCCTTAGTTGAGAGAGAAATGAAGCAGGGACCCCACAACCTTTTCATAGATTCCATATAGTTTCATCTTTTGATAGCACGGTCATCAGTGTATTTTGGATTCATGTCAATTTGTGTTTTAAGATATTTAACCACTTGAACCGTCAATACTTAATAAACTTGACCTTTCACTCTGTACTTAGTCTGCTTTTCCCCCCTCTACACCAAAGCTCTTTGCCAAAAATAGCTGATCTACAAGCTAACAACGCCTAGCAGCGTAGATATGCTATTTTTGACTAAAGTTTTCAGAATAAAGACACTAGGGTTCAAGTTGTTAATATAAAAAGGATTGGACGATTTGGAGGACCCCCTGTTGTAACTCTGAGGACCCCCTAGGGGTCCCCGACCCCCTGTTGAAGACCCCTGGGCTACACCCATACAATACGTGTGTTAAAGTTATATTTACAGTTTATTTTTTATTTTTTATTGTTTCAGTCTGAGCAGCAGTTGGTAGACTGTGCGCAAGACTTCAACAACCATGGATGCAAGGGGTTAGTAACAATGAAATCCCATTAACGTTGTAATCTCACCATGCGCTATCAACTCATTTAACAATATAAAACTCACAAATATAATAGTCTTTAATGGAAATATGTGACCGCAACTATCATGTAATGAGCATACTGTTGTTTTATTTTACAGCGGACTGCCAAGCCAGGCGTTTGAATACATCTACTACAACAGAGGACTTATGACTGAACATGACTATCCATACACAGGCCATGTATGTTTTTTTTAGGGTGACAAATCCTGCCCTTGCCTGTTCTGTTTCTATTTCTTGATAAATGACTTTTGTCCCTCTTCCTATTTTAGGATGGCATTTGCAGTTTCAAGCCTAAGCTGGCAGCTGCTTTTGTCAAAGAAGTTGTCAACATAACAAGTGTGAGTACATACCAATATGTAACACCCCGCCCCCAACATCCAGTAAATAAATAGATTTGTATTAATGACCTGGCCATCAATATTAATTGAATTTCATATATAACAGTATAGTGGAGAGGATACTGTAGGTGGGGACGCATAGAGGAAGTGGTCTACCTACGTATGTGTTTTTTTCTTAGATTACGATTTCTATGCATTCACTCTGTTTTCATTCATTTCATCATTTGTCTTGATGTATTGATGTATTACCTTGCTTATTGTAAATCGCTCTGGATTAAGAGCGTCTGCAAAATGCCTAAATTGTAAATTGTAGAGGCCTCCAGAGCACAATTATTTACATTATTTACCTCGATTACGATTAATGAACGATTAATTACAAATGTAAAGTTGAAATAGCAGATCTGCAAGCTCACAAGGTGTCGCAATGTGGCCTGCTGTGAGCTTGTAGAGGACTATTTTTGTGTGGCAATATATTACAGGGGTCAAGTGTTAATAATGGCCGGGTTTCCCAAAGCGATTTTAGCCCTTCATAGCTCATGCATGGTGGTAGAGACCGAGACCCGGATAAAAAGGCTTCTTATTTAAGAACACAGGATACGGGTAATTACAGAATGCCGTACTGTATTTAGACAGGTGAGACTTTATTAAGCACTTTGTTTGTGAAATCTGAATGTTGGTGTAGTAGGGGGCTAAATAAGTCGCTCTACCCGAACCCGTGTAAACCCGGGAACATGACGGTCAGGGCTTGGTCTCTACGACCATGCGTGAGCTACGAAGGGCTAAAATCGCTTTGGGAAACCCGGCCATTGTCAATTATCAAAAGATCGATTCAAGTTTTTTTCGTGTTGATATACCGGCTTCCTGGTTATTCTATAAACCTACATGAGCTAGATTAAATCTGTTAAGTTAATTGCCCATGCATCCCTAGTGTTGCCTCTCAATATTTCTGTGCCGTGTGTGATCGAATGACATTTGTGTATTCCTGAAAGGACAGTATGATGAAATGGAGATGGTTGATGCTGTGGCCAGACTCAACCCTGTAAGTTTTGGCTACCAGGTCACGGCTGATTTCATGCACTACACGGAGGGTGTCTATAGCAGGTGAGTGCAGAGCCTCATGTTATTGCACTTGAATTATTTGTCATTTAGCTTTGATGCCAACTAGACATTGGTCAGAGCACAGATATAAAAGTAAAGATATGCCTAGTAGATCGGCAATTGAGGTTTTTGGCTGTAATTTTATGACCAAGAATATAATTTCCTCTGGACACTCTGGGCTGGTTAAAAAGAAAGAAAGAAAGCACTGAATTTATCATTCATTATCACGGAAAACAATTTCAAATAAATCTGTTCCTTTGTCCTTTGCATAGCTTGCAGTGATGTAACCCACTGATTCTCAACCATTTTCATGTCAAGGACCCCCAAATATATATACCTGTATTGTATGTATTTGGCCACAGACCCCCATCGTAAAATAATTTGTGCCGGTAGCATAATTATGCTTGTCTCAAAGATTAAGCCATGCGCATGTCTAAGTACAAACGGCTTGTACAGTGAAACTGCGATTAAGTTGATGAATAAAAAACATTTGCTTCTCGAATATTCGATTAATCAAAAAAGTAATTGGTAGAATAATTGTTGTGAAAATAATCGACAGTTGTAGCTCTAACCGTCAGCATTGTCCTCTTTCTGTAGCACCCACTGCAAGAACGACACAGAGTCAGTAAACCATGCGGTTCTGGCTGTGGGTTACGCCACTGATGACAGCGCTACGCCATACTGGATAGTGAAGAACTCCTGGGGCACAAGCTGGGGAATGGATGGGTAAATACACAACTCATAACTGTGTGCGTGCGTGCGTGCGTGCGTGCGTGTACTTGTGAGGGTCCCCACAGGTATCGTAGAGTTTTAGAAATGGGCATTGTGAGCACAATCTTTGAATTAGGCTTACAATTAGGAAAAGATTGGTATAGGGAGAGGGGGTTGGATTGATTGATTGAATACTTTATTAACAGTTTGCAAAAAGTACAACGGTACAATTTTACAATGTTTCTAAAAGGAAAAAAGCCCAGATGACTTGTTTCCATTGTGGTCCTATGTATTCAATTCATCAAGTCATGTATTCAATTCATCAAGTCATGCAGTTATAATGGCATAGGTGACCTGACGAAGATGTATTTACATCGAAACGTTGTCACTCTTGCCGGCACCCTGTAACTAATAAATAAGGCTGAAACAGTCTGTGTTTACTCCAGTACATTCCTTCTGCGTTATAAAGGCAGAGGCTCTGGACGACTTGTGTGTGTGCGTGCGTGCGTGCGTGCGTGCGTGCGTGCGTGCGTGCGTGCGTGCGTGTGTGTGTGTGTGAGTGAGTGAGTGAGTGGTTTTTGATTGTTTATGCCCCCTTTTAGCTGAATAAGTGAATCAGCCGTGTTTTGTGTAGGTGTGGGGGAAGATAACATGAATGAGCTGAACTCTTGCTTCTCCGTCCTTGTGGAGGTTTTAGAGTGTGTTGTGTTTTCTTCACTCAGATACTTTCTGATTGAGCGAGGGAAGAACATGTGTGGCCTGGCGGCGTGTTCCTCCTACCCTCTGCCTCTGGTTTGAGCTACAACAACACAACCAAACAAGAAGAGGAAGACAGGAACCCAGGATGGTGTCACCCCCCTAAGCGTAATCTAATCTAGTGTCAAAAATATCTGATCTGCAAGCTATTTTCGCCATATGGCACTGTTATATCGTCGTTGCCGGGTGGAAACCTTGTATGTCCAAAAGCGTTCGTTTTGTATTTATCATTTAAAAAACGAACTAAACTAGTGAAAACAGCCAATCTACAAGCACACATAACGCCTCGCCGCGAGGCGTTGTGGTCTTATAGATCGGCTGTTTTCACTACTTTTGTGCGACGGCCTTGTATGATGAAGCAGGGCTTTGCTTTGCGAAAAAACGCAGTTGAAACTTGGAGATACGAGGTTTCTGCCCGACAGTGACGATATGAGTATATATATTACATTTAAAATGTTTTATCATTCAATCAGAAACATTGATAAATCATTTGTCATTTTAATTGTTTTTATGTGCACCACCCATGATTTTAAGGTTTGATTTAATCACCGACGTATTGTAATTCTTAAGCTGCTTTCTGGAAGATACCTTTTTTTAACCGTGTTTAAATGATTATGTTTGATGTTTTATAAGAACATACTGTATACTGTACCTAGAAATGTGGAAGAAAGAAATGTAAGGGGAAGAAATTGATTGAAATAAAATTTCCAGATTTGTTTTCATATCAGTGTTGTATATGTGTTATTGTATGGAATACCATGCGTGAGCAGGCCATGTTTTTCATTCACTTTTTTCATTTCTTTTCAATAATTCTTTGAGAAAATGGAAAAAATGTAATAGGCCTACAATAAAAGATTATTAAAAAACATTTACATCAAATATCTAAATATTGAATCAAGCAAACTAAAAACTGTCCAGGGTGTCCATAAAAGCCTGATAGATCATGATAAAATGACCAAAAGTTCTTTTGAAAGTGAAATATCCCTTTAAGTAAAACATTTGAGAACTTTTTCAACTACTGGTTAACCGCCCTCCTAAACAGAACAAAACGTTAACATCTGAGAGTTGCCTTGCAAGCTAACGCAATGTTTAAAAACAAAAGACAAAGAAAAACTAGAGTAGGCCTACATGTCTGCTAGACAGACACATGTCACTGCTGTGCTGATTGTCCTAAGATGTCCTATGTTTGTAGATCAATGTGTTGTGTACGAAATGTGTCTATACAACATTGTTTTAATCACATTTTATTTGTTTCTGAATACATTTTCAAAAGGGATTAATAGTACATTCAAAACGGTATGTATGGGGAGAGGCCCTGGCCTGGAGGCCCTGATAACATTTACATCAAATATCTAAATATTGAATCAAGCAAATTAAAAACTGTTCAGGGTGATCATAAAAGCCTGATTAGACGATAAAATGGCTGACTCATATGGACTTAAAGAAGATGGTATTACTTGACTTTAGTGCTGCATTTGATGTAATAGACCATGAAATATTAATATCTAAACTTAAAAAATATGGATTCAGTAGGTTGGCACTTTGCTGGATGTTAAAATGTTTGAATTTTTGAAATTTGAAAAGACGTCTGCCACAAGAGACTCCCATGGGGACGTGGAAATAGCGAGATTTCCCGTTTAGAAGGGAGGCGTTAACCATTGGTTGAAAAAGTACTCAAATGAGACCCCCAGGGCCAGTGGTCCTACTTGATTTAAAAAAAAAATCTGTATCAAATCAGTTTGACCACTTTAACCTTATTTTATGTGTAATGGGTGCCATGTGTCCAGCCCAGGTCCAGCCACACAGGAGGAAAGCAGTGAGAGTGAGGGAGGTTTGGAAGGAAGCGGCTGCCCCTGAGGTGGGGTATGACATATGATATATAGGCGATATATAGCCTGACACACTAAAAATGTTAAGGGGTGTGGCTAGCGATTCAGGGTCTGGAACTAGGCTAGGCGATATATAGGCGATATATATATAGGTCTATATATATATATATATATATTGCCTAAAATATTGGGGCCCATATACACTATACTACCAGTAAGACTCCAGCGTGATTTTAGGGCAAAATGTGTAGGAGCGGTGTCCAAAAATGTGTTTGAAAAAATCGGCCTGATGGTGGCGCTATGTGAGACAGATCCATGTTGATGATATGAGTGAAGAGTACCGATTTGCGTGATTTTAGCAAGACTACCTGGCTGCAGCCACTAGGGTCCTGTTGAGGTCCACGGGAGACAGGAACCTCAACAAGTGGCAGGAAGTGACCTCACACCTCTTTCTTGCTCTACCCCATGGAGGTTAAGTTTAGGGTTAGGGGCATAGAGTATATAAAATAGAGAGCGGACGAGCCCCGCCCCCACTATCATTTCAATGCAAGTGCTCAGTGGCGTTTTGAAGCAACGGCTACGTGCTAGCATGTAGCTAATCCAGGTGCATTCTGGGGAATGGCCCCACTATCTAGTGGGGCCAAACGTCACGCTATGACGTCACGAACGACGTCGACGTCCATTGAACCCTATTGTAGACCCCAGCGCCGCGCTCATATGCTCGTGCATGTATGTTTCACCCCGCCTGAAATTCCAGCTTTGGCCAGTAGGGCGGCTGCTTCAACATTTACAAGCCGTTCTGGGGGCTTGGTTAGGGGTAGAGTTGGGTTGTCTAAAAGATAACATGTACACATAGCGACAATGCGGCTCAAAGGGACTGTAGTGCCTTGGACTGCAGAGACGTCACGTGACCTCCACAAGTGGCATGAAGTCACTTGCGCACTGTGAGGTCACTTCCTGACACTTGTTGAGGTTCCTGTCTCCCGTGGACCTCAACAGGACCCTAGTGTCTGCAGCCAGGTGCTGCTCGATTTTAGGGCAAAATCTGTAGGAGCAGTGTCCAAAAATGTGTTTTAAAAAATCGGCCTGAAGGTGGCGCTATATGTGACAGATCCATGTTGATGACATGAGTGTAGAGATACTGTGTACCGATTTGCGTGATTTTAGGCCAAAAGTTGCTATAAAAGGAAAGTAATACCCCCCAAAATCTGCTAGCTAGCATGTGAGGGGTCAAACTAGGGGTTTTTAATTATTCTGAATCCATTGCAAGCATTTGTTTGGCATGAAAAACATTCCTTGGGCTAAAAACAGCCCCAGAAAACTATGGGTGATGAATCATCACCTTTCACTATGTTGTGGGGTGCGTTTTTTATTCCAAGGAATGTTTTTCATGCAAAACAAATGCTTGCAATGGATTCAGAATAATTAAAAACACCTACTTTGACCCCTCACATGCTGCTTAAAGCAGATTCTTTGGGTGTAATAGGTCTATAGTGTATAAGTGAATGGGCCCAAACTTTTACCCCCTATAAATGCTCAATGCTGACAGGCGGCCAACATTTTAGGCCAATAAAACATACATATAATTATATATAAACCTACCAAATGTCATACTTAAGCCAAGTCACTGTCACATTCACACTGGCTGTATGAAGCACAGAGATGTGATTAAAAGTATTCTTCAAGATTGAATGATTATCATTTATTGTTATTTCTTTAATTCTAGGCCTATTGTTGTTGCTGCTCCAGTTCACGCAACAGCTCAGTAGGTGGCGGTAATGGACAACTATTGAAACAAGAAGAGGAACCAACGAGCTGTTTGATTGCAGCTGCACGCACATTCGTTGATAATTTCCTTGTGGTTGAGTTCCGTTCAGTTCCAGCGCTGCAACTTATTTTCATGATTAATTATTAACTACATATGTATTCATTTAATTAATTTAATTAACCACTAATCATTATTCAGCTTTGCCACCGACGTGACAACAGAACTTCAGAACAAGAAGCTGTGGTGAGAAGAAGCTGCTAAAATGTCTGAATTGTGTTTATGCAAAGTTGTCAATGTTGAATAACGCAATGTGAAAATGTAGGCCTACTGTACAGTTGTGTGTAGTGCTGTAAGCAATGTTTACTATAATCGATGCAAGATGATACATGTGACAAAAAGCATAGGCTAGCTACACATAGTTCTGGTCCATAGGACCCTCCTAAAGTCCATACAGTATATGGACCAGAGCTAGGCTACTCATCATTAGTATTAATGTGTCACATTTGAGTGATGTTGATTCATGAATCCATCCCATGAGACCTTTTTTCACAACAGACTCTGATAGGTATTTTGTTATGGTTAATATCATCCTTTTATCAATTCATATTGATTGTTAGATATGAATTATGATACATAATTATATGATTCATTTATTAGGTTATATTATGTGAACTACTGTCTGAACTTACAGTATAGGAGACCATGTTTTGGTTATACTGTAAGTTCTAGTGGAAAAACACTCTACGTGTCTCTGTCTTCTTGTTTTGATATGGGAACGAATCGATGAGCCCCACGATCTGTATTCTTTACTGTATGTTAATGTCCATCTTTGGAAGAGAGAATTAGCAAGGTGCCACTAGGATGGTATGCTCACTGTTTGTCTCTTTGTCTGACTCTCTTCAATACAGCAATTTATTGATTGTCCTTTGGCTCGTCTCTGTCTTGTTTTGGTTATGGATTTATCCATATCCATATTTATTTAACTTAATAATTTATTTAACAGACTCAAGTCACAGTCAGTCACTGATATATCGATATATGTAGGCTTACAGAACATTTCAACAAGGAAATTGTGCTTACACATGAAACATTAATTTACAGCAGAGCAAAAGAAATGGAAAGGAGTTAGTAAGGACCTTAGCAGCAGTTGTTTGAAAAGGGTCAAAGGGTTCTGTGAAAAGATGTGATGTCAGTTTAATGAACCATTATGATTCATTCTCCAGAACATGAGCTCATCATCTCAGTACAACTTCTACAACCCTGATCCACCCAAGCGATCAACTCGAGAGAAGAGAGAACCAGTCACACAGCGGATAGAAAACCTGCGTAAATATGTCAAGAAAAAGGTGGGCTTCTGAAAGAGACTCTTAAAAATCCAAATACTGACTTTAAGATGCCTTATTGCATTTGTCCTTTAAATTTGTTTTGCTTTCTTGGGTGACTTTTAACTATAAGGAAAGGAGACCAAACAAGACCAAGGCCAAAACGGAGGATTCTGACAGTGAAAACAGTGATGTAGTATGTTTTAAGTTTTATGTCATCATGTCATTGTGATTTAACAACACAATGAAAAAACAAGTTAATTTGTTTAATTATGACCGTTCGTAATGTGTATGGAAAGCATAATTAAACATTTCACTGTAATTGACATTTTAAATTCCCTCACATACAAAGCATTGAAAATGTAGTCCTGTTGCAAATGCATTATGTTTCAAAGTGGAAGGGAGATGTTTTCTAGCAGTTTCACAGCAGTGTTGTGTGTTTGTTTAATTCAGGGTGATCATGGAAGACTGTCTGTATATGAGCTGGAACGTCTAGAGAACATAAGACAGAACAAGGTTTTCCTGTCCTCCATCAATCTACTCCAGGTAAAAACACTGTTCAGCATCAGCAGCACTGAATCAGGAAACAGTGGTTATTGGTTTAAATCAGGACCCTTCACACAACACAACATTACAAACAGTATAGTACTATTGTATTGACGTGATGAGGATTGGGGTTTGACATAAACATATCCACAACTTTCCAACATCCCACCGTGCTTTGCGCAGAAGGCGAGTGGCATTTCCGGCACCGCAGCCGAGTGTGATCTACAAGCTCACACCGGTTGCATCTGTAACGCGACGTGAGCTTGTATGTCTGCTGTTAACCGGAAGTGTCCCGCAGATAATGCTACAGTAAAGTCTTGCGGAAACAGGTGGATATATTTCTCCTTCATGTTGTTCATTCATTGATGACATTGATGGTGTATAGTATTCACATTCGTGATTCTTGTGAACAGTGAACACGCATCCAGTCTTACATCAGCGTTGACCCCATCATCTCTTTTGAACTCCACTTCAACCACATAAGAAAAACATTGTTTTCCCCCATCGCAAAACATTTCCCATCTTCAACCGTCACTCACATTTAACATCTATTCATTCATTCATCACCTCAAGACTCAACTATTGCAATAGCATCCTATATGGAATATCCATCCATCAGTTGACACTAGAAACTAGATCTAGAAATCCACACATGCTGCACCAGAGATCACATCACCCCTGTTAACTTTTCCACAAAGAATGTTTAAAGTAAACTACTCTTCAAAACCTACAAAGCTATTGTCACCTAGTTCGGGGGTGCTCTCCATTCCAACATGTCTCCTTTCCAACAGTGACTTCTTATTGTCGGAGTGGCAACACTTCCATAGAGCTTAGGTTTAGGGTTAGGGATAGGGTTCGTGTCGGAATGGAGACATGTCGGAAAGGAGACATGTCGGAATGGAGACATGTAACCCCTAGTTCCCTGTTCCACAAAGCTTAAAAATAAATGGTTTGCTATTGTTGAATTGGAATCCTGAAAACATAAATACAAATACATTGGACATTAAAAAAAAAGACAAATTGTAATACTAGTCATTAAGCTACTAAGCCCAAGTAATTAAAGCATGTCATGTTTGGAATTGTAACTGAAATCAATAATATATCATTATCAGTATTCCAATATTAACCTGCAGGCCACATTAATGAAGGTGGGGGCCGTGGGCCAGTTGCCCACGTATGCTCTAAGATAAGCACTGAGGGGCGCCCACTGGCCTACTGGTCCAGGCGCTTGCAGTACCACTTAGGAATTGCCACATTGGCATGGATGCCTGGCGGCGTCGCCGGTTCGATTCCGGATCCGGGCGACCTTTGCCGGGCCTGCGCGTCGCTCCCCATCTCTCCCCCCATTTCCTGTCAGTCTACTGTCCTATCAATAAAGGCAAAAAAAAAGAAACATAAAGCACTGAGACTGGAGATGACGGGTCCTTCTCCTTCTACTGTATATGAAGCATTGTAAGATGCTTCACTGAACCTCGAGGCGAGAGGACCTTCCCCTCTAAGAACCATCAATAAACCACATTCACTAACACCCAAAATATACTTTTTTTTAAATCAATGAATCACACCATGCATGGAGACTTGAATTCATGGATATATATGTTTATTTTTTCCCTTGTCTTTTTTTCTCACATTCCTAAGCCAATTTGATGACCAGCCGTGGTTCCCTGTGGAAACACAAAGTGCATCCTTTGTTCCTTATGGAGACACAAAGAGTCTCCTAAAACTTTTGGCTTTGGAATGCGACGAAAACAAAAAAATAAATATCCATGAATTCAAGTCTTTATGGGGTGAGAGAAATCTATAGAAAGTCATTTTGGGGGTGAACTATCCCTTTAACAGAGGTGAGTGTTCTGGCAGGAGACAAGGTCACTGGTGACGTGACCTTCTCCCTCGTTTTCAGGCCAAGGACCCCTTAGTTGAGAGAGAGATGAAGCAGGGACCCCCACAACCCTTTCATAGATTCCATATAGTTTCATTGTTTGACAGCACAATCATCAGTGTATTTTGGATTCATGTCAATTTGTGTTTTCAGATATTTAACCACTTGAACCATCAATACTTAATAAAACTTAATAAACCTTTCACTCTGTACTTAGTCTGCTCTTTTTCCCCTCTACACCAAAGCTCTTCGCCGAAAATAGCCGATCTACAAGCTCACAAGCTTGTAGATCTGCTATTTTTGGCTAAAGTTCTCAAAATACTGTATGGATGCTAGGGTTCAAATGGTTAATATAAAAAAGGAGAAAAAAGTTTCTATCACACAAAGATTTGGAGGGGGTCCTAGACCCCCTGTTGAAGACCCTTGCTCTAAAATCCATCACTGAACCTAGTGGTGCGGGACCACCTCCCTTTGGAACCCTCCACCCTAACACTCCCCTCTTTCTAGAAATCCTTAACATTTTAATATCTTATTTTATATCCATAATTTATGTTTATGCTTTGTTTTATATAAAATGTACTTTCATTTACTGTTCTTATTCTATATCATTTTATTTTAAGTATCTTTGAGTAAAGTGAAAAGCCCTATACGAATAGAATATAAACTTTGATTTTTGACTTCCTCTAAAAAGGCAACTGAAGATCTGAAAATGTCAACACGACCTAAACCATCACAGAGGAATCTCACAAGGTACAGTATGCTGGGATGTTTGCTATACTTCCATTGGACAGAATTAACACCCACAGACAGTACATTCTAACTCCTGTATGTGCTTGATAAAAGTACACAAGGAAGTAGGCCGCAAATAATTTTGAGTTTGAAAACCACAGCTCTTTTCAGTTAAACTCAGTGTAGGTTAACATTCACACAAGAACACTTTGTTTGCAGCAGCTCAAAGATTGCAGAGAAAGACGAGCTTCCTCCTCGGAAGTCTCTACGACTCCAAAAGAAAGCTCCTGACGACGTGACTCTTCCCGAGCCACGTGCAAAGTATAAAAATGTAATAATACATTTATCTCACCAATATACCCATGATTTCTATTCTATTATGTTGTATTTGATTCTATTCAGCCTGTTTATCTAAACAATAACTGTGGAGTTATGAGGCCTGTTTTGACCGTATATTGTTTTGTATATTTGTGTCACTTCATTAATATTACTAGTTGTGGGCTTGCCTGAAAGGCGAGAACACTATGTTATCCTCATTATTTATATAGTGAGTTCCGCCGCAGACAGTTCAAAGGCGAAAACACTATGGTTTCGTCATTATTTCCGCCGCATATCGTGTTCCGTTAGCCAATGAGGCGCAATTGGTGGAAAAAAATCTGGGAGTGGTGTTAGCTGGAGTATTGGTTGAGCTTCGCATGACAGTTAGCACGCTGCAGAGTATAGTCACGAGCGAGCCCACACTGTTTCGTAGGAACAGTATTTCTAGTTGAGTTTGTCCTCTCTCTCATTCTTTGTCTCGCTCAAACATGTTGTGTTTCTTCTCTTCGCACAGGAGTCAGGTTGCTATGTGTCAGGCGGCTATAAGCCAGGTCCTCTGTCCATGGATCCAGTGAACATGGGGGAAGGCAGTAGACTTCCTCCTGAGCTTCTCCAGCTCTGCTCTGAGGTGGGATTCACGTTTTATGTCAGTGATGCTCTCTGGATTGCTGACATCAGGCACGAGCACACATAGACATCAAAGGGGGCTCGAGCCCCTGCCCTTTTATCTGTCTGTAAAAAAGTGCCCTCTCCAGACCATAAATGCAGTTTTTACTATGGTGAAAGAAATGCAAATGCCCTCTTTCCATGCCATACCTGAAGGCAGCATTCAAGAGAATTACCTTGTCCAAACTCTCCTGAACTTGAGAATTGCCCTCTCTGTTGAAATCCATGCCGTTGCGCCACATCTCCAGTAGTGACTTGAAGAATGCTTAGTTCAGTGTGGTATCAATTAATGAATTTTGATATTTTTACCAAAAGGCCACTTTAGGAATATCAGCCCCTGCCTCTCTAACATTCTCTGCACGTCCCTGGTTGACATTGTGTCACTTGCAGTGTGTTATTGCTATTCAAACGTATACATTGTTATCATCCCACTGTGCAGGACTCCACACAAGAAGAAAAGGTTCAACTTGATCTGAAGCAGTAAGTCTTCAAACGTAGCTGTTGTGCAATCTCCCATTACTAGTACTACTTGTAAAATGCTTGTAATGGAACTCAAGGCAGAAGCAAATCCAGCTGGTAAAGATGTCAAAATGTACTGTATCACGTTGTTAAGATGTCAACATTATGTCAACATGTACATTGTACTAGCCTGATTTCAGACTCAGCTGAAGCTTGAGTCTGACATTGGCACCTGTCTGTGTGATCCCCTCTACACCAAAGCTCTTTGCTGAAAATAGTTGATCTACATACAAGCTCACAACGCCTCGCGCTGTAGATCTGCTATTTTCGGCAAAAGTTCTTAGAATATGGACGATAGGGTTCAAGTGGTTAATATAAAAAAGGAGAAAAAAAGTTTATATCACTCAAAGATTTGGAGGATCCCCTGTAGTAACTCTGAGGACCCCTTAGGGGTCCCGGACCCCTTGTTGAAGTCCCCTGCACTAAAACCAATCGCTAGAGATCAGCCGATCCGCTGGAGCCAGGCTAACATTGTACAGTATCGTGTTGAAGATGTCAACATGTATCATTGGAAATGGAATCAGAGAGCCATTGAAGAGAACCCAAGTTGTAAATCATCTACTGTTGCCTTTTTGCAGGTACTGCTCTGCTCTTAAGAACATGAAAATACCTGAGGATGGAGTGGCCAGGGTGGTGAAGGATCCAATCACCTCAGCAGCTTTCCATCCCTGCACTAGCAGCCTGCTCATGGCTGCAGGAGACAGGGTGGGCAGGGTGGGACTCTGGAACATTGTGAGTAAATTTATTTTGACTATAATCTTTTACACTGCATTATCAGCCTCTTTGATACAGCCTGTTCAACCCATGGTGGCAATGTTACGTTATTCCACCTTGCTGTTATGTATAGAAAGAACGATCACGGAACGGAGGGTCACATCTGATGCCTGCATTACACCAAACTACTATTACGTTATTTAACTGTTGCTGACACATTTCGGAATTCATTTCCCTGTGGATTCCTTAATTGTGACTCGCGTCAGTGCAACCAAAATTGCAATTTCCCAGAATTGTACCTTTCTAGTTAGTATTGTTAATACTGACACAACTCAAGTCTTTCATCATTGGCGCATGTGAAGTGAATGTGATGTGAACTATGTCGATCAATAACTAACAGGTGCACTCTCTCCAGCATCAAACAGTTGATTAGCATGTGGCAGACAACAACAGTGTTGGACACTACAATTGCTTTCCAAGGAAGGCTGGGGAAGGTTTATACAGCGCCTTTATCAAAAATGCTGAGTTAGAGTTATTTCTATAACCCACAAGAAGCAGTAGATATGGCATGTCTAGAACTCATAAGAAGCAGAAGATGTCATGTTACATGTCCGTCTTCAGTGATGCTTAACGATGAATCAATGGAATATATGGATAATCTGACAACTTTCTGTCGGTGAGTGAGACGATTGCATCCCAGATGTCCTGATGGATTTTGTTTGGCTGTATGTTTCTATAATTCATAATATCGCTCGGGGAGTGATCCAAACCATTTCGTACCTTGACTATTATTGTTGTTATACACTACAGTTTACAGTTTACAGTTTAGGCATTTAGCAGACGCTTTTAATCCAAAGTGACTTACAGTAAGCAGATAAAACATCACAATAATAAACAAGGTTAAATGTCAGTACATCAACAGCAATATAACAAATGCAAATGAATATCTATCTAGAAAAAAACTATATAATCCGTAAAGAAAAAAAGGTTTCTAAAAAAACATAAAAACAAATGCTAACTAGCTTCATGTATGGTCATTGATTTTTCCAGTAGTGCTAAGGGTTTAGGTGGAGTCTGAAAAGGTGAGTCTTCAGTCCACGGCGAAAGCTAGCGAGTGAGTCCGTTGTTCTAAGTGCGACAGTAGTTGTTGGGGTGTGGACACTGCCATCCACTGCCCTCCACTTGAGTTAGAACGATTTCTTTAACTATAAAGTTATCTGTATACTGTAGTTATAGTGCTTAGTCTGAACGGCGCTTACTGTATACAAGTGGCTATTGACTCTGGGCGTTTGGGGTTTGTGATTGGTTCTTTTTAAAATCTTTGTAGAATTAATGGTGCTAATTCTGTCAGACAGCAACAGAAAAGAAATTCAACCTTTTGATTAGGGCTGTCACAATTATTACATAATCGGCTAATCGCAATTATTTGAGGTAATCGTAATTATTTTGCATAATCGTCATAATCGTTTCCATGTTAAGAAATGTTATTATAGTTACAAACACTTTAAAAAAGTAGTGGAAATAGCAGATCTACAAGCTGTGATCTTGTAGATCGGCTATTTCCACTATCAATGTCCTTTTTTAAGAATAAAAATGTCAAATATGTCAGTAATTTCTTTGTATATTTAAGTTATGTGTCATGTGTAACTTCAAAGCCTAAAAGCAAAAACAGGAATGTAATTGTCAACGACAAATACACAATTAAATCGTTAATCGCAATTATTTGAGTGACAATAATCGTCATGTAAAATGTCATAATCGTGACAGTCCTACCTTTGATGGTAAATAATGGTAATTCTTTAATAGATTTAAATGTCATTGTATAAACTGTTCAGGGTTCAATCGTGTCATCTCTTTGTGGTGTCCAGGGTGCTGGTTGGGGTAACCATGGTGTGTTGTTGTTTGAGCCCCACACTCGTCCAGTGTGGTCCATGGCGTTTTCCAGGGCTAATCCTGCCCACCTGCTGAGCCTGAGCAACGATGGATCTCTGCGCTGCATGGACATAGAGAAGGCCATCTTTGATGATGTAAGTTTATTCACAACATGCTTTGTAAATTAATTTCTTTTCAGCTATTGTGTACATTTTCCCCATATTCAGTTACAGAAACCTTAAACTCCTGTTAAGATCCTTCTTCAATGTACAATGTGACTTTAAAATATGATGTAAAGTGCTGTTGACAATATGAAAATGTTATATCACGATTATTGTGACAAAAGAAATCGCGACTTACGATATTATCGCGACAATCAAAATCCATTATCCTGGGTGCGGAACATTTGCCAAAAAATAGCCGATCTACAAGCTCACAAACGCGTCGCGTTTGCGACGCGCTGTGAGCTTGTAGATCGGCTATTTTTTGGCAAAGACATTTGATAGAGAGTGGAAAAAAAGTATATATATTATAAGTACCTTTTACCAATTATAGGTTTAAGTGGTACCGGATATGCAGCTCGGCAAATAAAAGGTGAATTGATCCCAGTGCATGACAGAGGACGATATCACGATAAATTGAATCTCCACGATGCGATTATCGTGAGTGTTTTTTATCACGATAAACTATAATCGTCCCATCACTACTGTTGACACCAAGCATGATCACCTTAACACTTCCCCAGCCTGGCCAAAATGGCTTGTCTGTGGACTAGCCGGAAATTTCTAATCCCGTTTTAATATTGAGTGGCTCCCCGTGGCTGAGAAAGAGTTAATGATAACTGTTCTAACTGAAGTGGATGGCCACATTCAACAATGTTGTAACGCCAACGATTGTCATTAACTAATCGGTTGGATTGTTTTTGATTCATATGAAATTGATGTTTAATCAAAATTCTATCAGAAGGACATCTTGCAATCGGTCTAACTCACATTAGCACATGAAATATGCTTCTCTTTCACAAAATGCACACCTGGTAACCTTTTAGAAGCATGTCTTCTTACTCCTACCAGGTGTATGACATTGAGGACGCCGGCCTGAAGACCTTTGACTTCCTGTCAGATGACTGTTCCACTCTAGTGGTCGGAGACTGCAATGGTGATGTTGCCATTGTTGACAGAAGGACCCGAGGGTAATTAAGGCACCACTATTTTATTACGCTACTAGTATTAGTACTACTAATACTACAACCACTACTCCTAATACTACTACTACTACCCTGTAGTACTAGCAGTAGTGTAAGTAGCATTAAGAATAATGCTACTTCCACTACTGCTAGTACTACAGGGCTCAACATTAACTGCCTTTCTTGATCCAACTCTACAAGTTGGGTGCACAAAAAAAGATTTAGAAGCACCCACCAAAGTGAAAGAGCACTGGCAATTACATACAATCACATACATACAAAAATAACATAATTGCAGGTGCTCCTTGTGATAGTGACAGTAGTACTAACTGTATAGTCTTGTGTATTCAAACTTTCGTCTGGTGTCTGAGATTGAGGCATTAAAGAGGACCAGGACCCTGTAAATACTGTTTAATTATTTACATTTGATAACCTGTTTGTTAAATATATTAGAATTTCTAATAGAAATGTGTCCTGTCTCAATCATGTCTAATTCATAGTATACTGTAAGTAGTAGCATTAGATGGTGCATGTCTAGTCTAGAATTCCTAAGTAGCTATAAATGGTGCAATGTCTATAACTCATATGTAGAACTCATGAGTAGGAATATATGGTGCATGCCTATAACTCATATGGGGCTGTTAAGTATGACATCATTTTGTAGGCAGAGGAGCATTTCTGCCCCCAGTTTCCGTGAATCTTTTTACTATTTTTACTATTTACACATTTTTCTTCTCTTTGTTGTTGAAAGGAAAGTGATAGAATTATACTTTAGTCGTTATTTTTGTCTCGGATCTGTTGAAAATAGCGAGGGACAGAAAATGCTCTGGGGGCAGATTCTCCTCTGCCTACAAAATGATGTCACGGCTTAAAAGCCCCATAGGAGTGGATGGTGCATATCTAGAACTCATAAGAAGCAGTAGAGGGTGACTTGTCTTGAATGAAAGTAGAGTAGGTGTGAAGTTTTACTAAGATATGAATATGTGATGTACTCATTGTACTGTATAACAAACCTTTACTAACATATACAGTATGAATGCGTGATGTATAATGAACCTTTACTAAGATGAATATGTGATGTATAACAAATCTTTGTCATAAATTAAATTATGTTTGACTAAAAACTGAATATGTGATGGTTTTTCATTTCTTTTTAGAAACTCACCTGAGTCTGTTCACACACTCTCATTGAATGAGAGTAGTATTCAATGTGTCAACGTCCATCCTCTGCACAAGATCTACTTTGTGGTTGCTGACAAAGGGTATGTATCCATATTCATAAATCTCGAATGTAAATGTGTAATTTAACCTATAGCAGAGCACGTGTGTATCTCGCTTCATATCTTCATATATAACGTAATTTATACTGCTTTCAGATTTACATTTGATTGTGAGTGGCAGTGCCCACAGTTTCTGTGTTGCATGTATTCCAGTAAGGGGGTTTATTTTTTCTTTAACTGATTAATTGCGATTAATTAATTACAGAAAATTAACACGATTAAAATAATTAACGCATTTTAATCACACTTATTTTTTGCACCACAAAACCTTCAGTTTCGGGCATACTGATCATTGCGATGCACCAACCAAGAAGAGACAACAAACGCAAATGGAGAAGTAGCCGATCAGAGCGCTTTGCTTGGCCCAGTGGATGCGAAATTTAGATTTAAAAAACTCACCCGTTGATTCCCTTGTACAACAAAATGTGTTTTACTTGAAAAAAAATGCTTCTCAGGTCAAATATCGATGTGCGATTAAAATGTGATTAATTGCGATTAATTAATCACAGAGCCTGTAATTAATTAGATTAAAAATTTTAATCGCATCCCAGCCCTAGTACTATCACATCACAACTATTAAGAAAAACATTATAGGTGCACTGGCGATGCATTCCACAACCTGGGTGCCCAGGCGGCAAATGCCCGATCACTTCGGGTAACCATGTTGGTATTGTGGCCTTTCAATAGGGCCTTATCTGAGGACCTAAGGATGCGCCCTGACTTATGGGGGGGCAGCATACTGTATCTAATATATAGGTAGGAGCCAGTCCATGTAGGGTTACTTTATAAGTGATTAGTAGGACTTTAATATCACATCTAGAGCTCACAGGTAACCAGTGAAGAGCAGCCTACCATATGTAAGCTCCTACCATTTGTGATTTATGTTCCCCTGTAGCCTTTAAGCCAGGGGTCTTCAACAGGGGGTCCTGGGTGGGGTTGCACCACCTCACACTAAGTTCAAACGTAGCCTAGTTGTAACGTAAATGGCTTCTAAGTCAAGACTTTCGCATTACAAAAATTTCAGCTGTTGCCCCACTCAAATGTATCTCTAAGTAACTACTAAATATTTACACCAGCCTTTGGGCAGCACTAAGTCCTTACTAAGTAACCTATCTCTATGGGAGTAGAGCAACTACACTACTAATGTGGCAGACAGCATTATATCGGCTATTTAATTAATTCAACAATGAAACGACCCATCTGTTTAAAGCCCATTAAGCCCTATATACATTTCGGCCATTTGAAAATAGCCGATCTACAAGCTCACAATGTGTCTGCTATTAATAGAATATTTCTATATTGCAGGATTGATACTTTTTTAATTCATTTGAGTACATTTTCAACCACTGCATATAGCCGTGGCAGACATACAGCACAACAGCGACATGAACGGTGCTCTTCCCCCTCCAAATATGCGCTGCCCTGCGTTACTTCACACCGGGGCAAAATGTATGAGGGGCCAATATAATTTGTGAAACAATCCGTGTGCAGGGATGCGCTCGCCATGAGCACGCGTATCAATATGACTTTGTGTACATGCCAGTGGAGAGACGGAGCTCTGTCTGTTGACAAAAGACGATACAAGCTTTGCTTCCTTACTAGAAACAGCTCGTTTTCATTGGATTCGGGAGCTATGACGTCATGCGACTATATTTTACTTTAGGAACAGTCTACGCATTATAGTTACGTTATGCCTTAAGCAGTCGTGGTGCAACACCTGTTAGTAACTCACTTAGTTACAAACTAACTAGTAGTTACTAAGCCTCTAGTAAGCACTTTACTCCCTAACTTAGGGGAGAACTTACGTTCTGGTGGTGCAACCTGCCCCAGGACCCTTAGGGGGTCCCCAGAGTTACTACAGGGGGTCCGCCAAGTCTTTGTGATAGGATAATTATTTTAAATGAACAACTTGAACCCTCACATGCCTATTCTGGGGAGAACTTAAGCCAAAAATAGCAGATCTACAAGCTCTCAACGCCTCGCAGCAAATAGGTTTGGTGTAGAGGTTAAAAAAAGAGGAGATCAAATTGACTAAGTATCGACGATTTAAGTGGTTAAATGTCTGAAAAAAACACATTAACACGAATCCAACATTCAGTCAAACAAGTATGAAAATCTGCAACACAATTTTATACAATATGTAGTGGGGGTCCCTGCTTCATCTCTCTCTCAACTAAGGGGTCCTTGGCCTGAAAACATTGAAGACCCCTGCTTTAAGCTCATAAATGCCCATTATGTGACATGTGATTTCTTGAACCGAGAAGGTTTAAATATGTTTGTATACATCACACACACACACACACACACTTTACATACAGTATATGATGGGAGTTTTATTTACCTGCAGGATGGTGAGTGTTTACGACAGCCGCTCTCTGAAGAAGACCAACAGCGAGCCAGTGTGCCAGCTGCATGGCCACAAGTTAACCATCTCTAGTGCTTATTTCTCC
Source organism: Nannobrachium achirus (assembly GCF_963921795.1). NCBI lineage: Eukaryota > Metazoa > Chordata > Actinopteri > Myctophiformes > Myctophidae > Nannobrachium > Nannobrachium achirus. Next base: position 41,023,860 of record NC_137816.1, on the reverse strand, counting down.
CCTACAACTGGCAACAAAGTGCTCACCTCCTCTTCGGACAACAGGATCAGGTGAGGCTGACAGACTGTACATGAAAAACCGGACCAAAGATGCAACTAAACGACCACCATGCAACTGTTTAGTCTGCTTTGTCTACCAGTCAATGTCACCTGCTCTGACCTGTAAATAAGGTCAATCGTCATTTGACATATTTTTCAAATCATTCTTGTCCATCTCTGCTTTGACAAAAGTTGTTACATGCGATTATCTTTTCACCCCTAGACTACTGCAACACTGAAGGAGACCAGGCTTTTGCTATCAAATCTCAGAATGCCCTGCCCCTGGAGATCAGGCTCCCTGTGTCTGTGCCTTGTTTTTAATCCCTGCTTAAAACTAATGTTATAGTTCCTCCTAATTTAGATGTACTGTATCTACCATGTTTTGAGCTGTCTTAGTTTCTACGTGTGTATTCCGCTTCATGTGTAGGAACAAGTTTAAGGTGTCACTGGCAGCTACAAAAGAAACAAGCTACGCTGCAAAGCAGCATATGTTTAATTGTTTCACAACAAGCTTGTTGACGTCATAAAGCGTGCGTCGGACAAGCTAGAAAAATATATCGGAAAATTAAGCCTGGGGTTTAAAAGAACATGTAACTAGCTGACATAAATAAGTATTTTTCCCTCGTTACAAGCAGGAATTGAGTGTTGAGCGAAGGTGAGTGGGAGTGGTTAAACAACACTTTTGGTAGCATTTTGTCGTTGTGTAGCTTTGTAGCTGCAGTTGAAGCCAGCTCAACTTGTGCTCAGCTGCAAATCGTCACTGTCGGGCAGAAACCTTATTTCTCCAAGTTTCAAAATAGTATGTTCTTTCGTAAATTAAAGCCCTGCTTCATCATACAAGAGTGTTGCACAAGAGTAGTGAAAATAGCAGATCTAGCCCAAGCCCACAGCGTTGTATTTTCACTACTTTAACCTTTTTTTAAATAATAAGAAAGGAACTGTTTTGGACATACAAGGTTTCCACCCGACAGCGACAAAATGTTGGTTGTAGCTTTGCATCCTCATGTCACTGGCTTCCATAGTTCCACTGAAAATGAATGGTACAGTAACACATCATTATTATTTTATTTCTTTATTTTTAAATGTGTCTTTCAGGATATACGACACCTCTGCTTTGATCAGCAATGCTCCCTTGGTGACTTCCATAGGGTAGGTCTGCAATGCAATCACATGAACTGTGTCATTTGTGTTCTAACAACTATATCCTATGCATTTATGTCACGAAATGAACTGAAAATGGCAGACTGCAGTCCCAAAGCATGTTCCTTCACAGAGTGACTTAAAGGCTGTTTTTTCTAAATAAGAGCATTCAAAAGAGAGCGATCCGCGTGGACCTCGCTCTGCCATAAGTTCCCATCATAAGAATGAAGCCTTAAAAATCATCCTACACAAATTAAGCTTGCTTCACTTCCGGTGATGTCATTTGATATCCTTGGACATTCTACCCCATAGAAGAAGAAAGAAATTGGTGATCCAACAGTGCCACCCAGTGGCTCTTTCCTAGCCTGGCATAGCCATACTATATACTGCAGTGAGTTAACTGCATGAGTATATACATTATACATACATACATACATACATATACATACATTCCTCCCTTGTGTTAACATGGGTGGATAGTTTAGCTGTGCTAGGCTAGCTCTTTCCATTGGCACTTCCACTGGGCTCTCCATTGAATTCCACTATTGAGGGCCCCCCTCCCCCTTGCAGCCTGGACCAATGGCAATATCTCAGGAATCTCGGGTTGGGGCAATCAATGTGTTAAATAGGCCTACAATAACAAGCATTAAATAAGACAATAACTTATGAAAAGAGGGCTTCACAGAGTTGCTGTTTCAGTGAACTAGCGAGAGAGTAGCCCTGAAACATGACTGTCAGGCGACTGTTGGATCCGTGGCCAGCTAGTGAAATGAACTAATTTCTTGTCACATTGCTCGTCAGAAAACACTACCTAGATTTTAGAACTTGAATGAATTGATCTCGTAACATTAGCGGCAGTGCTAAGTTTGATAAACAGGTACACTGTTACCTTTAACAGACTACGGGGGGAAAGACCCTGCCTTGTTAGAGTGTGTTTATGGTTCGCTCTGCAGAGTGCAGACTCTGTGTGGAATGCAGGGGAGAGGGGGTGGAGTTAAGATCTTAATCCCACAGTTTGAGGATCCAATGGAGTTAGGAGGATTTGTCAGAAGAGCTTTTTAATACGTTTCATTGGTTCAAAAATGTTTCAAATTGAAAAAAAAAGATGAAAAATAGTTCGCTGGTTTCTGCACAAAACAAACTACTATATACGGGTTACAATTTGCAACCACCATACCTGGGCTGAAACTGCTGAAACTGCTTTGAAATTACATACAACTGGATTACACATGATTGCTGTTTCAAAAGCAACAGTATTGTCACATCCCATACCCTCTCTGGGATATGGTATATACCGTAAATAGAATGACCCTGTAACAAACCGAATTACGCTGTACCGAACCGAATGACCCTGTAACGAACCGAATTACGCTGTACCGAACCAAATGACCCTGTACTGAACCTGTAATGAACCTTTTTTTTATTTTTATTGCAGAACTAAAATACACCAGGAGTTTTACATCAACATACCGTGACACCAAAAATATCGAACCGAACCGTACATTTTGTAAACCGTTGCACCCTTAGTAGACAGGCGTCTCAGCAGTTTTGTCGCATCTCAAATCATTGGTGTAGACTGGCCTCTAGACTTTACACCCCACCCGGCTGGCTGTCCATTTTACACAGCTGTTGATTCGGCTCTGCGATGGCTGTACAACCACAAACAGCGAGGCGGAATTACATTCCCACCTTGAACAGGCCGTGTAAAAAGATTATCGTGTATTTTAAGTATGTTAAGTTCTGTAACACAAACTAAGTTCTTTGAGTGGTGTGATTTTACGTTTTTGTCAGATATAAGCTGAAGGCCCACAAGCTAGCAGCAGTGTGGGACCCGAAACAAGAGGACTGCTTTGTGGTGGGGAGCATGGACAGACTTCGTAGAGTTCCGGTTTACCATGAGAGTGGGCAGATCCTGCACTCCTTCATAGATGAAGACCGCCTTGCCTCCATGGTGTCCGTCACTGCCTTCCACCCCAGCAGGAATGCACTTGTTGTGGGGGGGAGATCCTCAGGATGCCTGCATGTCTTCACTGAGATGAACATAATGACGTGACAGAACGGTACATGACACAACATGTCCACTTATACTGTACTGGTTTTCATTGTTGGGTCTGGGGAACACCAGCGGTCCAAATAAACCCTAGAGATGATGACTAAGTAGTGTTGCTGGAAATGGTTCTATTTGTTATGAATATAGGATTAAAGGGATATTTCACTTTCAAAATAACTTTTGGTCATTTAATCGTCTAATCAGGCTTTTATGAACACCCTGAACAGATTTTAATTTGCTTGATTCAATATTTAGATATTTGATGTAAATGTTATCAGGCCTTCCTCCTGTAGGACGCCTCTCCATACACACCCATTGTAACTTCAAACTCCATTTTAACCATGATAGATTCATCAAAAACACAATTTTTTTCTGGTGACTCATACTAACCTAATACGTGAGTAGGCCGTGTTTTTTCGATAGCTTTTTTCATTTATTTTTAATAATTTGTTATTGTATTAATCTAATTAATCTTCCATTTTACCAAAGAATTATTAAAAATAAATGAAAAGGGTGATCAAAAAAGCACGACCTGCTCACGTATTAGGAGGGCAGTGTTTCCCCTACATGCATTAAGCAGTGGCGGGCCGCCATTGTATGATTTTCACTTTCAATTTTTTTTTTTTTTTTTAAAGATTTTTTTTTTTTTTTTTTTTTAAGATTTTTTTCCCCCCACAACAATGTAGCGCTCATGTGAAGCATAGCGTTCTAACTTCTCTCGCTTACATATGGTTGGAAGGAGATGTATATGTCTAGTTTCGCCCCCTCCCCTCTCATTCATCCAGTCAGTCAGTCAGTCCGTCAGTCAGGCAGCAGCCTCGTCGCGCGAGAAGCTAACCGCTGCAGCCTGCGGGAAGTCTGCAGCATGTCTGCAGACGTGGGTCTGAAGACCCGATACTACTTGACTTTACTGCCCCTAGTGCTTCGGTGACTGTGCAGACATTGTAGTCACTTGGACAGGGCGTTTATCGTGGGCTTGCCCAGGCCTTACGGCCTGGGCATAAATAGAACGATTGCATTCACCACGGCTTCGTAACTCGCGCGGCGCTCCGCCGGCCGCGCGGCCCTGGCCCGCTCTTCGCGGCCACTCGCGCCTGCGGCGCTCGGGGGCGAAGAGCAGGACCAAGGTCCGCTGGCCTTCGCGCCGCTTGCAATGTCGTGGACAATCGAGCGGCTCCGCCTGGAGCTAAGGCTGCCACTGGGAGCAGTAGAGAGGTTGACCTGGGTCTGCAGTGCTGGGTCTGCAAACAGGTCTGCAGACCTGTTTGCAGACCCAGGTCTCGCAGACGCCTTCCCGCAGGTTGCAGCAGTTACTACTTGCGTCGCGCTGAGCACCTCTGATTCTGAGCTGGCTACGTCTTTGCCCCTCGTTAATTAGTATATTTGCTACTGGTGTGTACAATTAAAAGATTTGGGATGTGGATAAAAGCAGTGCCTCAGCGACGGGTCTGAATCATGTCGTTTACCGCTGTTTGGCAATAGTAGGCTTACTTGTCGCATGCTAATGAGAGCTAAGTGCTAACACGGTTGTCATTCTCTCACTGGTTAGATGTGGAATAGAAGAAACGAGGGGTGCATGCATCACCACCACTGTCATTAGGCAACAAACATTGTTGACTAGTCAGAAATAAACTTTGCTGTTGTTCTTTCATACATGCACACACAGAGTGTATAGCAGTGGTGTAAAGTAACTAGTAGTCTACATTTACTTTACAAGTATTTCAAATTCTCAATACTTTTACTTCTACTCCACTACATTTATGACATGATGGCTATACGCAAATAGCCGATCTACAAGCTCACAAAGTGACGTGTTGTGAGCTTGTAGAGCTTGTAGATCTGCTATTTTTAAAGGATTTTAAATTTTTCCCCCAGGCCCCAGCCAAATGATAGATAGTTATGATCCAAATAGACCCTTATGTTATGGGTCTGTAGCTCAGAAGCCCCCCCCGCTCTCCGCAATTCTCCCCCACTCCTTCAGCTTCTGGCTAGGGGAAACACTGAGGAGGGTATTATGAGATGATAATGGGTGTTTTTGATGAACTTATGGTTAAAATGGAGTTTGAAGTTACAATGGGTGTGTATGGGGAGGCGTCCTGCAGGAGGAAGAACTGATAACATTTTCATCAAATATCTAAATATTGAATCAAGCAACTTAAAAACTGTTCAGGGTGTTCATAAAAGCCTGATTAGACGATAAAAAATATTTTTTTTAAAGTGAAATATCCCTTTAAGTGCAAGGTCTTCACTCAACCATGTCGGAACATCACACGCTTGTATAACGCTATGAAACGTGGAGACCCTTCCGAGAATTACCTCGATTCAGGCTTGCGTGTTAGCATGTTTTTCGACAGTTCTAAGGTACGACAGGCTGCAGCGTGGGAACCAGTGCTGGATATGGGTCTGTTACTCAGAGACTGTAAAAAAAAACACGTAAGGTTCCATTTGGTTCAACTTGTACACTGTTACAGACCCATGAGGTCCAATTGGACCCTTGGTGGTGTCTGGACCCGACATTTAGAACCAGTGTCATACAGTATATAACAGAACGTATCCACTTATCATACAGTTATCATACAGTACCGTACATACTAGTTAATGCAGGTTCAACACAACTCTGTGCACCTTATCACCTGCTAAGCTGAACAACTACACTGTCACTGTAATGTTTTATCCATAGTTCCAGACCAGACTGAATTTAGCAGTTAGAAGATTTGTGGTTTAGTTTCAACATTCTTACAGTACATTAATTCTGCTGTTGTTTGAAGTAGTTGCTGCGTATTTGTTTTGATTCTTCAAACCGATTTACAGAAGCTGACGCTGCTATTATATTTTCTATTAAAGATGTTTGAAAGGTTTGACAGTATAAAAACACGACACACGTGCATATCTCCTTGTATGGGTCATTCTGTCTGTGACATTGGTTATCTCCATACATGGAGTTCCGTGCTCATACATACATAAATTGTATACAATATATACATACACACGAAGCCAGACATAGGAGCGGTTGGCACCGCTAAAAAATATATAATTGAAACTACAATGTGGTTGCCAAGGAAGTGGCAGTGACACTAGATCGTCTGTAGATGGCAGTAGTGTAACACTGTCAGGTGTGCTTGAGAAAATGTGAGCAGTTTCTTGACTACATAGATTTAGACCTTTAAAACTGAGGCTCAGGCATTGATCACTGGGGATTAAACAAAGGTTTTGTGCCAAACAAATACAAAAATCCCAGTCAGAATTTTAAGAATATATTTTTTATTTATTTATTGACAACTTACTACACTTCTTCAGTTTGTGAATGGAAATGATCAGTCTTGTTTAGAGGTAACAAAATGCAGAACACATGCTAACTGAGACATACAGTACAGTATCCATACACATGAACCTGGTACAGCACAACCACAGCCCAGCTCATATTCCTGTGTACATATTTATGGAAATGAACAGCTCACATTCCTGTGTACATTCTATAGAAATTAACACATGTTTCCATTGTGACCTTGCAGGTCTGCTATAAGTATAAAATGGGGTTAAATTGGTTGAACTGATAATGATGCTATATTAACACATTATGCTGGGGACTCCCATGAGTTGGCCAAACCAGCTAACTCCACCCCCTTTGGTGGAGTTATTTTTGAAGGTCCCCAGATGATTAGCTTAATGTGAAACACTGTTTGCTCACTCAACAGTAAACAAACCAACATAAAGTTTAAGTGTATAGAGGGTATCTGCACATTTCTAAAGTGACAATTTAAGGACTTTTTAATACCTCTAAAATGACAAATTAAACATTGTCAGAGGCAAAACAAAGGCTGAAATTGTGAAAATAGCCGATCTACATGCTCACAACGCCTCGCATTGTGAGCAATAGAACCGTGTTACAAAATGTATAAATGAGGATCTAGTGGATTTAGCTGATTTTGTCAGAAGCGTTTTTTAATACGTGTCATTGGTTCGATATTTCTTTAACCAACACAGACATAAAGGGTGTTCAATAGCACTGATTTATGAAAAGAAAAATCTGAAATGGAGTTGGCTGGTTTCTGCCAGACAGACAGCGACTTTATACTTCATATTCAGAATTTATTTGGGTAGTTATTGCTCAACGTACTGTATGCTGTATTGTTATGCATTGACTGAACAAGTACATAATACTGTTGTTGGAGGTATACTAACGTCAGTTTTACGCCTTGACCGGCCAATTCCACACTTTCACAACACAATCACGTTTATTTTTGTTTTGTTTCTCCTTTTTTTTTGTCATTTGAAAGCCACCTAGCACCATCTGAAAAATGCATCGACGAGTATACATAAATGTTTATCTCTAAAACGCAACCATAAAATATCAGGGATGCATAATAAACCTAGTTATATCAAACCTTTGGGACTGCCCGTTCTCAACTAGACTAGTGGTTCTCAACTTGTGGGTCAGGACCCCCAGGGGGGGTCCCCAAATTATTTTGGTGGGGTCCCCAGATGATTAACTTAATGTGCAACATTGTTTTCTCACTCAACAGTAAACAAACCAACATAAAGTTTAAGTGAATAGAGGGTATATGCACATTTCTAAAGTGACAATTTAAGTACTTTTTAATACTATTATGACAAATTAAACATTGGTCAGGGTGGGGGTCCCCAGTTAAAATATGATTATTTTGGGGGTCGCGGCCTGAAAAGGATGAGAACCACTGAACTAGACCACTGTAACAATGACATTTTTTTTAATTTACAGTGTACTGACAAGTTAAAGGAGTAGTTCACCTAAAGAATGACCAATTCTCTATCAATTACACAACACACACCCCATGGAGGCTGGAGTTCATGGAGATTTTAAGTATTTTTTTTAACTACACCTTTAAAGCTGCAATCTAAAAACGTGTAATTTGTTAGTGAGTAAATCATTATTTTGACCGTTTTGTAGTTCAGTAAGTAGTCGGATCGGAGATCTGCTCATACAGATCGGTCAAAATGATGATTGCATGATGCTCAAAAGGCAATATCCTCTGTCTAAACAGGCTTTCTGTATTAGCCCAGTGTTCATGCTACTTTAAAAGCAACTTTAAAAGGTGTCTAACATTTTGGCTGCAGTTATTCTTTTAACTCTCTCAAATACCCAGAGAAACACCAACATGAATCTAAGGGATTAAATAATGGGCCATTTTAAACTTGAGGAATTTAAATGTAGTAGTTTACTATATTTAGGAGGATGGTGTTTTATTGCCAAACCCCCAACCAATCGCCAAGTCTCAACTTTTCTCTGTTGTTGTGTACAGATTAAGATCCACCTTTCTCATGAACAAATGCAAAATGTCTGCAAATGCCTAGTGGTGTCCACGGGTCATAGTGGTTCACACCACCTATTGACATACCACAGTAAAGTCCTCAGTGTTCATAGTGCGACAACATGTAACCCAGCCCAGTGTACACAACTACACATGTAGCGTGTGTACACTCTTTGTTAAATTAGCACTGAGAGAGACAATATACCACAGGGGTCTTCAACGTTTTCAAGCCAAGGACCCCTTACTGGCCCTTAGCTGAGAGAGGGATGAAGCAGGGACCCCCTCTACACATTGTATAAATGTGTGTTGCAGATTTTCATCAATTTCATCGATTTGTTTGACAGCACTGTCATCAGTCTATTGGATTCATGTTTTGGATTCATGTTAATGTGTATTTTCAGACAGTTAACCTCTTAAGTCGTCGATATTTTGTAAACTTGACCATTCACTGTGTACTTGGTCTGCTCTTTTTTACCTCTACACCAAACCTATTTGCCGAAAATAGCCGATCTACAAGCTTGTAGATCTGCTATGTTTGGCTAAAGTTCTCCTCAGAATAGGGATGAGGGGGTTCAAGTTGTTAATTAAAAATAATTATCCTACCACACAAGGATTTGGTGGACCCCCTGTTGTAACTCTGAGGACCCCCTAGGGGTCCCGGACCCCCTGTTGAAGACCCCTGCAATACCATATTAAAGCATCCTCTTAAAGGAACACGCCACCCATTTTCAACCTGCTCTTACTGTAACTGCTCCTCGCTAATGTTCATCATAAAGCCTCTATCATAGTTCAAGGTGAAGAGCTATCACCTCACCGCTGTGTAGTTTTTAGCTATCACCTAAAAATGTTTAACAAAGCCTAGGTGATGGCTAGAAAACTACACTGCGGTGAGGTGAAAGCTCTTCACCCTGGACTATGATAGATGCTTAAGATGGCACCATTTCTGTCTACTCACTCTGTGCCTCAAAAGAGGGCTGGACAGTTCAGAAGCCTGTCTACCTAAAACATAATCTGCTGGAATTGCAAAACTAATAGAAATTTCAACTCCACTTATCTTCCTGGAAAGCTAGTACGCTGAAATGACACCAAAGTTGTTGTTTAAGTTTCAAATCTTGATTGAAATGGCCACTGATTATGTCATCTGTTGTCAGAATTAGTGACGACAAACCATTTATGGAGATAATGTTGAAAAAAGGTGTAATGTTCCTTTAACTGATTGTACTGTAACTTTGTGGCTGTAGTGTAAAGACAACATCAGTGAGTGGTGAAATGACACACAATAAGGCTAGAGATTAGAATGGTAGCTGTCTATGGAAGGTTTCCATCTTCTGGCCCGAAACCAATGTCATAATACAACCAGAGGTTTTCTTTGGTAGACGTGACCATGTCAGATTAACAGAACACATCTGGACGTAAACATGACTTGTCTCTACGTTGGCTTCTCTGTCGTGAGCCAGTGCTGCTATAACTTGACCCAACGGAGCTAAACACTACATTAGGGCTGTCACGATTATGACATTTTACATGACGATTAATTGTCACTCAAATAATTGCGATTGACGATTTAATTGTGTTTTTGTCATTGACAATTACATTTCTGTTTGGCTTTTAGGCTTTGAAGTTGCACATGGTAGATATGACACATACAATAAATATAAACTTAAATATAGAAAGAAATTACTGACATATTTGTCAACTTTATACTTAAAAAACAACATTGATAGTGGAAATAGCCGATCTAAAAGCTCACAACACGTCGCGATGCGACGCGTTGTGAGCTTGTAGATCGGCTATTTCCACTATATTTTACTTTAAAAAAAACAATATGAACATTTTTCAACATGGAAACTATTATGACGATTATGAAAAATAATCGATTATGTAATAATTGTGACAGCCCCACACTACATATCCACCGTTAAAAATAACATTTCAATTCCTTTGAAATAGGTTATAAGGAAACTTCTCAACATAGAAACACTAATTTGTACAAAATAGTTCAGTAGGTTTTCAATATATTCAACAACAGATAGTTTAGATATTAGTTTAACTGAGCTACACGCGACATGGGACTCAAAGCAAGAAAATTAACTCTTGTGTGTATAATGCTAAGAAAATCTGTTTGGAGTGCAGCACTTCATAATGGCAAACAAATGTACCATCATGAAAAGGATCATGTTTTTTTTTAAACAATATTGCACATCAACGTTAAGATCCTTCTACCGTCTAAATTGTGGGATTTTAAGAGCTCACGCACGGACATGTCTGCAGCACTACCGTCCCATTACCTTTACATCTAGCTTTGTAAGATTGTAAAATAACTACAGAAAACACACACATGTGCACGCGCACACACACACACACACACACACACACACACACACACACACACACACACACTTGATTGCAAATATTAGATTTTTTCTTTTTTTTGTGCTGCCATTTTGCAAACACAGCAGTCCCTTCACATTAATCCTTACTAAAGCTTAACTTCTTGGACGACACAAGACAGTGTTGTTGTTTGGTGCTTCAGACAAAAATAGTGGCATGGTCATCACACTGCTGATGGAAGCAACCACTAGGGGTGTAACGATACAGTAACTGAATCGATTTTAATTGAATTGTTTGCAAAAGCAAAATATCATATTGTTTTGGCTTTGTATCGTATGGTATCGTTTTAAAATGCAGATAATCGGTATCGAATCGTTTTGCAATGCAAATAATCAATTGTTTGGAAACCAAGTATTTGTGCCTTGTATTTAGCAATTTTAAGAGGGAAAATGAAAAAAAGAGTCTAATTACCTTTCCATTCCATATAGCTACTCTTGGTCTATCGATAAATGTGTGTAATCTCTGTGTTCATGTCAAGGGGTGGGTTTGTCCATATGTGTTGAAATATAATGTCCATGTATTTGCTAGAGAATCACAGCGTTTACTTATTTATATCCATAATAATAGATTTTTGACACGTTTTACACAAATGTAATTTCTTTGATAAATAGTTACTATATCGATTTTAAATCATTATATCGAATCGTATCATATCGTATCGCCATGAATGAACCAATGTCGTCCATGTATCGTGATGCGTATCGCATCGCTATTAAAATGTATCGTTACACCCCTAATAACCACATCAACCCTTGCATCCCCAATTCCCCATTCTCAGCATGTCATAATAGGCGAACATTTGGCGAAAATAGCCGAACGACAAGATCGGATGTTTCTGGCAAAGTGATTTGGAGTAAAGGGGGGGAGGGGGGGCAGGGTGCCAAGTACAGAACCCTGGGGGACCCCAGTCAACAGAGAATAGAGGGTTTAAGTGGTTAATGCCTTACAATGAACCAGTCACAGTCAATAGAAAAATAATCTTTCAGAACCATCATTAAAGACGGTCTACATTCAAAAAGTGCCTCTTAATTCCTCACATCACACTTTCCACAACAGATACAGCTTCGACCAGGGGCGTCACGGGAGGGGGGGGGGGGGGGGGGGGACTGAGTTACTAGGGCCCAAGGTGGTGGGGCCTTAATTATTTTATACTTTAGCTATTGAAAAATAGCAGATATATACAAGGTGCCGCGCTGCAAGCTTGTAGATCTGCTTTTAAAGTTGTGAAAATGTCTGCAAATCTTTGTATATATTAAGCGAACATTTGTAACTCAAATTTTGCTTCTGGGGGGTCCCTGGAACTAAATATTTTGAGATGGGGTTCCGTGGCCAAATGCATATAATTTTGGGGGTCCTTCACATGAGAAGGTTTGAGCACCACTGACATAGAAACATAGGTTTTTCATAAAACCTTAGAAGTATTTGAAATATTCAAAGATTTTCAATATTTTTCAAAAATAGCAGATCTACAAGCTCGCAGCGCTGCACCGAGAGTGCCGCACTGTGAGTGTGAGCTTGTAGATCTGCTATTTTTCAATAGTTAAAGCACACAATAATTGTGCGGAGGCTCGCAGTGAATCCTTGTACCCAAGGCTCAGAATTTGGTGCGACACCCCTGGTTTCAACTCCATGACCCTCACAGCAGCAGCGGCATCTTAATGGCTCTTTTTCACTGCAAAGGGTTAACCCAGAACCTTCCAGAACCTGAACTGTGATGTTTCCATTACCACCAGAACCAGGAATGTAAAAAAACAAAAGAAAATACAAGCTCATCTCGATCAGTAGGGCTATTTAAAAAAAAACATCTGAAAGTACAAGTTCTGAGTTAGTACTACATGGTCCTTGGCAGGGACAAAATTAGGTTCTGAGAACCATTATCTGAATCTGAGCAGCAGCGTTTGGAAACAAGTCCAGAAGCTTAGTTCTTGTAAAGTGGAAAAGAGCCAATATACATACGCCTGTTGACTGTTGAAATAAGCCAATAAGGGAATGGCATTATCATCCTGACCAGCCATGTCCCTCTCCAAACCTTCATCAACCCTTATCTGCAGTCACACTATGCAACCAATACTCCCAACACAATAGGGCTTGGAGCGCAAAGGGCGTAAGTGACATTGTAATTTTTTCCACAGGACATACAGCTTTCCATTGATCGTAATTATTTAATACAAATAAATATGTTTAATCAATCTATACTTTAATACAGATTAGGCTTCAATTAATGCATTTTAAAATATACATTTTTAATGTTGTTTGTAGTTAAATTTTTACAATCAATGAAAAACTGTCCAGTGAAAATAAATTAAATATCACTTACGCCCTTTGCGCTCCAAGCCCTCAAACACCCACCCTTTTCTGGTATTAATGTTACAACATACAAATAAATAAAAAATAAAGGCAACTGTTATCTGTGGCTGAACAAATTGTCATGACCCTTTTTAGGTGTTTAATTGAAAACCCTGTTGCCTTTTTTTATGTGTAAAAAATAAAGTACCTCATAATGACCTGAATTTCCAAAGTAAAACGTGATTGTTGAAATAATGTCCTCGCAGTGATGGTCACGAAAATAAACAAACAAATAAACCAGGGGAGGGAAGGCCACTACAGGGGCCAGTCCATGGCTTGAGTCAGGAGTCCTGTTGTCCAGCCCCCCTCCCCCACACAGAAGAGGCCCGCGTCCTTTCATTTATTGACGAGGAAACTCCCCATCCAGCGGAACTTGCAGGCGAACCAGCGCCGCAGCGGGCAGAAGTACTCCACGTGGAACTGTTGGAACTCTGGCGTCTTGCGGATGTCCCTCAGGAAGGTGACGTCCAGCTCCGACTCTGTCAGCATAATGAGGAGCAGCAGCAGCGTGAACAACAGTCCCACGGTGACCAGGAGGAGGCGTAACACGCTCAAGATGAACTTGTTCACCTCCTCCACGTCACCGGGGGGCGGCGATTTGCTCCGTCGTCCTCCCAGTCGCAGCGCTTTCCTGCCGCCGGGCCCCTCCACCGCCGGTGGCCCTGCCTCCGAACCCTTCTCCTCGTCGATGCTACAGGGGGCGCCATTGAGGTGGCGCGCCACGGCCAGTTCCATGCCGTGCTCGGCCACCGGGGTGGGCAGCACGCTGTCCGAGGGGCAGTAGGACTCGTCGGAAATGACGGCCGACGCGGCGGCCTCGCCTCGGTCCACCGTCTGCCCGCGGGAACGAGGCATGAAGTCGCTATGGGAAACGGAGCGCACAGGCGTGGAGTGAGCGCTGTCTCTGAGGGACTCCAGACCTGAGGACAGAGACACCTGCGTCAGTGGTTCTCAAACATTTTCATGTCTTGATTGTGTGTTTGGCTGTGGACCCCCATCTGACAAGATTTGTCCCCGGGAATCTTTCAAGCGTTTGAAAGATTCCCTTCTGTTCGTAGCTACAGTGGATTCAGTACTGCTGTATGGGGCTGAGACAAGACATGGACCCTCACAGCACAACAGGACATGGCTCTGGATGGAGTCTACAAATGACACATGTCACATCAGAAATATGGTCCTTTGCAGGGACCTACAGTACCACAGATCACAGACAAAGTCAGAGAGAGAAGGATGAAGCTGGCAGGGCGCTGTAACTAGTGGCAAGAAAAATGACACTTTGAGAGCCAACCCAGGGCAAAGCCAGGAAAGCAAGAAGCGCACCACCTACGTAGATGCACTGCAGCGCTTCAGTCAATCAGATAACAACACTGTAGAGCTCAAGACCCTGATGCTAGATAGAAGAGTGTGGAAGGCAGCGAGCTGATCAAAGGCCAACCGCATGCACCAATGCAACTAGTCATCATAACTCCTTGCAACAATACAGTTTTAAGACCATGTAACACCAATGCAACTCCTTGCAACTGCCATTGAGGATAATGATTGCGAGTAGTTGCATGTTGTAAGGAGTTGCATTGGTGCGGTTTGGCCTTTAAGGCTTGCAGGTAACCCTTCATTCCACCACTTTAGTACCACTTTAGCATCATTTGTCTGCATTCAGGGTAGTCTGAGTCAGACGTTACAGTAGATATAGAACAAAGCCATGTTGACATTTAAAATGTGAAAAAGAAGCAGGCCCTGTGAGGCTAAGGCACTACTGTTATTCTGTTTACTTTTTTATATTTTTCAATTAATTAAAGCTGCATTGTGTAACTTTCCTCTTCCACCCCGGATTTAAACCCAGTACTGAATTGTTTACCATTGAGAAAAATAGAGCCTGGCTGCTTGATCGGGGTAACATTTTTAATCTTGACCATCAGGTCAAAACTTGTGTTATTTTTGTTAAAAGCCATAATAATAAAACAAGTAAGCCACCTTTCAAGTTGAATATAAACCAGCTCATGCTTTCAAAAGCTTTCCATGCTGCCATTTCTGAACTGTTCACGTCTACCATCTATTGAAACAGTCATCACCAATAATCCTGCATTATTATAAAAAGAAGATCCCTCAAGCTTCCATACCTGGTTGGCTGTAGCCATTCCCAGCACCATAGACGTGGGGTGGGACAGCTAGCCTGGAGGAGGCCCCGGGGTTGTCCCCTGACCCTGAGGCTCCGGGGAGAGAGGGGAAGAGAGGCAGGACCCCCAGAGCCTTTCCCAGGAGCCGGGGCCCCATGCACAGCACTCGCACCTTCACATCGCGGTAGCAGTGGTTGATCATGCGCAGTTGAACATTCACCTTGGTTGTGATCCGGATCAGACACTTCACCATGGTGGCTCGAGAAGAACGAACAACCTTGAGTCTAACTTCTACTGTCTTGTCTTCTACAGGCACCCAGTCTCTCCCTCTCTCACCCTGTTTTTGTCCCACAAACTCTTTCCTTTTTCCCCCCCTTTCTGTCTCTCAAAGATTCTCTCAACGGTTTGTCCTTGTCCCTGACTGTGGCAGTGAGACCCACTAGGCAGGCAGCCCGGAAAGACAGACAGTCTTCCAGGGGGTGAGAGACAAGGCGCTGGTATGTGGTCCGACTCTGATACTGGAGGCTATTTTCAGGGTAGTGATATTATTACCAGTGGAAATACCAGCACACAAAGAACACACAGGGCTTGTTTCACTGTTGCTACAGTGCAATGTGACACCACAACCTCAACTCTCAACGCCTTGTTCGTCATCCACACTAGCGCTAGCCTGAACATTTGGCACAATATGTAAAATGATTTGTTCTAAAGAATATTTCTACTGTTCTGCATACAGTAAGGTCAACCAGTTGAAGAAATCACAGATTAAGGCTTTAACCGTTGCTTTTATGAAATGGTTGCTTCTGAAGATGTATTCTATTGCTAGTTTGACCAATTCAAATACTCTTTAAACATACAATATAACAGGTTAGTGTAGCCATGTGGTGCAGAGCAACAGTGTTAACATTATAGTGTGTGCCAGCGGCTACGTCATTGTAGTCCTTAGCGGCCATTTCTTGGGTCAAAACACAGGTGTTTCAATTGTTTGATTGCATAGAACTAATGCTATAGTCTAATCAGAACACCTGTGTAAGGCTGTGTTTACCCAAGAAATGGCCGCTCTTAGAACTACATTTGGCACACCCTATAAGCCAAACATGGTGCCTGAAAACTTTAATCCATGTACTTCATCGTAAGACAGGTTTGGATGACAAAAATAGCATGTGTATGCACAAACCTCACAACGAGTCGCATCGTTACGCTGTTGTGAGCTTTTGGCTTGCCAATTGTTGGTACATGACACTGCCAGATTAGACGTTAGGCTATGACAGATGATGTGGGGTAGGATTGAGAAGGCCACTGTGATGAATAAGGTAATGAATGTAGTGAGACGATCGACTAATGTAATTTAATGAAAACCTTTCTTTCATCAAGCTGGTCAAGTGGTTGAGAGTGTTTTGAATAGGTCCAGGGGCTAAGGGTGATACTATGATTGCGACCAAAGGTCGCAGTTTATGAGAAATGTCACAGCTTGTCCGCGTGTAGACAGACGTGTACACATTTTTACGGTCTATGGGTTTGCTGCTCTGACATCATGCTCTGATGTCACTGTGATGTTGACATCACCTATGTAAAAATCCATATGGGTATTCCCCAAAATCCCTTTTATGACCATATATGAAGATCCCTGATGTCATTGATATATATCACTGCCCAGATGGACAAGACATGGCCTATATCTGTGTGGCTGGTTCAGATAGGGATCTCCCCATGTATGGGCATAAAAGTTATTGTATGTTGTGATGTCATGGGAACCACTCTAACAGAATCCCTTTAATGCCCATGTATGGAGATCCCTGATGTCATCAATATAAGCCCATATCTAACAGGACCATATTATCTAATGGGAATGCCCATATATGGAGGAAGACAATCCATATATGTGTGGTTGGTTCAGACAGGGATCTCCATGTATTGGCATAAAAGGTAAGTACATTATACAGTACATGGATCTCCATATACTGTATGGGTAACTGGTCCGATATACATCACTGGCCAGATGGCCAAGAATTAATGCTTCTTTTCTTTTTCTTATTTAACAAAGTCGGATGCACCGCAGTCGATTCAAACACCTACGCTCGGCTCCACGGTGGTGGGAATGTAGTAAGTACTTTACCACTATGCCACCCGAGTGCCCTTGTTGTGTTAGGGTTAGGTGTGACCAGAGCCATGGGTGTGCCAATGTGTGGAGAAGTAAAATATCTGCACAGCACACAATGTATAGCTCCCAAACTCATTTATTACAAGGGTTTAACTGCCAATGTGCAAGCATAGACAGTAGTCAATACAACAGTACAGTATTGCTGGCACATTGTTACCTAAACGCTAAAGCTGCATTGTTTTGTTTTTAGTTTCTTTGTGTTTTTTATATTATGTCGTTTTTAATCTGAACCGGAAGTCAAACTGCAAAACCAGCTTATGTTTGATGTCCCTTTAAGGGCAGGGTGATATTTCCGTGTCAACATGTTTCCTCTGCAAATGGCACTCAGCAGTCAACACACCGTATGGATGATGAATGAGAGGAATGGAAACGGAGCCCTCTGAATGTGTGCATACTGTAGGGTTATGTTTATGCAGTCAGAGAGAGAGAGAGAGAGGGGGGTGACTGACACACAAGTGTGGCACGTTTGTCATGGAGGGTATGCTTGTGTGTGTGTGTGTGTGTGTGTGTGTGTGTGTGTGTGTGTGTGTGTGTGTGTGTGTGTGTGTGTGTGTGTGTGTGTGTGTGTGCGTGCGTGCGTGCGTGCGTGCGTGCGTGCGTGCGTGCGTGCGTGCGTGCGTGCGTGCCTGCCTGCCTGCCTGCCTGCCTGCCTGCTGCCTGAGAGGGAAAGAGAGCTTAAAGGAGTGAGAACAGCTGAATTGACTAACTAATCCATAGACACAAAGCATGATGCCACCATACATACTGGATGACGACCAACGTACTGAAATAGATCTCTGTGCTGTGACCAATCACTGACCCTCACCAGCTTTGCTGTGACCAATCAATGACCCTCATTGCGATCTCTGTGTTGTGACCAATCACTGGCCCTCACAGCTGTGCTGTGACCAATCAATGACCCTCATTGCCACTTCTCTCCTTCACTTTGACCAATCAGTGAACCTTGCTGCCTCTTCACTGAGACCAATCAGTGAACCTTGCTGCCTCTTCACTGAGACCAATCAGTGAACCCTGCTGCCAATCCAACTACTCCCTTTGAAGCAACATGAGAACACCACACTGAGAAATGCACACTTTAATCTACAGTGAAGCACACAGAATTATGTGATTATTGCCACTGGGGCGGCAGTGGCTCAGGAGGTAGAACGGCCGCTTGGGAATCCAAGGCTTCCCCAGAGTTAAGAGTCAAAGTGTCCTTGAACAAGACACTAAGCCCTGACGAGAAGGTTGGTGCCTTGCATGGTTTCCTCCGTCGTCAGTGTGTGAATGCACATTGTAAAGCTATATACTGTAAATGCATAATTTACAATTTAGTTATGTGTGTGTGAGTGTGTGAGTGATTCAACCAAGCAAGTTGACTACACACAGGCAGAATCGTTACTGCAGTGGAATAGGAGATGTGGGTAATTGCACTCGATCTGTATGCGCCATATATAGGGGGTTGGAATATGGAGATATAGTCGGGCAGAAACCTCGTATCTCCAAGTTTCAAATTTGTACGTTTTTTCGTGAAGCAAAGCCATGCTTCATCAGACAAGGCTGTCCCACAAAAGTAGTGAAAACAGCAGATCTACAAGCACACAACGCCTCACGATGTGCTTGTAGATCGGCTGTCACTAGTTTAGTTCATTTTTTTTAAATGATAAAACAAACAGTTTTGGACATACAAGGTTTCCACCCGACAACGACGATATGAAGTGTCTTGAACGACTTGATGTGATTTGGCACTATAAAATAATAAAGATGGATTGACTGATTGATTGTTACCCTCCATGATGGAGATGTGTACAGCTCTCCGTCTCGTCCTAGGCACGCTGGTTAGTCTGGGACCGTGAGTGATGGACGGACAGCTCCTACTGGGCACCAGGCCAGCTCTGGACACACACACACACACACACACACACACACACACACACACACACACACACACACACACACACACACACACACACACACACACACACACACACACACACACACACACACACACACACACACTTGTGTACACATATACAGCAGTATTGCATGTACACAGCTGAAAGGTGGTTGAATAGGGGAGCTCACCTGTGAATCTCTGGTGGGTCACGTTTAATTTTGGCACTTTGCTCCATGACTTCTTTTGCAACCCTGCCACTGGACGAACACAAATTACATATTAGACGAAAAAGTTGCCGGAGGCAGAACAACAGTAATGTAGATACAGCAGGGTAAAAAAAAAAACATTGCACACAAAAGTAACACCATCAATAATGCTTATACACCCATCTGATACTATTATAACAGTGACTAATAGGCTACTATTCACACACTCCACCTCATCTGATTCATGATACCAGAAATATTATTACAGTGAGAAATACTATTCAGACTCCAACAAAGCAAATATGAGAATCTTTACTGTTATTTCAGCTAGGCTATTTGTGCTAATGATGCAGATAACACGACGTTTGAGCACAGCAATGGTTGATAAAAATCAAGAAATCCTACAATAAAATAAAATAATCACCTAGCCCCCCAGTGCTGGGACAGCTACACTGCCCCCAAAAGGATGAGGATGAAGAGGTTAGGCTATATAGCTTATCCTTTATGTATTGAGAATGAGAGGCACTCTTGCCGATTTAGTAAGAGACTCGTCACAAGATATTTAAAAGTTATTTGGGGCTATGATGAACTGATGAAGACTGGCAACAGTCGAAACGTTGGTAAATAAATTATTTGCATCGTGGCTGAAGAGTGTGCGGCCTCTTTCCTCTCATTCATTGTTATCTGCGTGGTCAGCACCTCACTCACTTAGGTGTGCGCTCCTCCTTATGTGCTTTCTTGATATGGGCTATGATGATAACCTTTTCTTCCCACAACTAGACTAAGGATTTATATTGTCTGTGTTATTGTTTACAACCACAATTATTCACGTGTGGCAAGATCGCGGTTCCACTAGTTTTTTAGTAGGCTATAGTGTAAGCTTAGAAGCCTTTTCATAAGTTGATTTAATGTTTTCCATTTAATGATTTCCTTTACCCTCATCTAATCTTGCGCTGATGCACGCAACTGTTTTTGCCATGTTTTAAGGCTGTGTAGGCTTTTCAGAAGTGAATTTAACGTTTTCCATTTAATGATTTCCTTTATCGTCATCTTCCGCTAATGCACACAACTGTTTTCGCCAGGTTTTAAGGTCTTATTTTAGTTGTTTCTCTTAAGCTCGCGACCCTCCTTGCCCATCGGCCCCCACCTTTGCGCACAGGTTCACCGGGAAATACGCGGTCGCAGAATGAAGCAGCCCAGAGGGCGGAGCAACACAGAAGGGGGAGGGTTCATATTTCCACACAACAGCACTAAGCTACAGTATATGGTTCAATACTGAAAATTAGTGGTATTCCCCTTTAAAGTACCATGTATAGTAATACATAAGGACTGCAAGTCTACACTAGAAACAGAGGGGAGAGTGATTTAATCCGTTAGCTCCATAGGTCTGTCCGTTTTTGTCTCTGTACGTAACCTTACGGACAACACTCAACCCGACGGATTAAAACCGATAAAAACGTACGTACGCATGAACTACCCGTGGCGAACTTTTGTCAACCGTGGCAGTAGTGAGGAAAATTACTTATAAGACAGCGGTTCTGAAACAATGTGTCCCAACAAGAAATATATTTTAGCAAGAAACGGGAAAAAAGGAACGTCATTGCAACCACTGGTGAGGAGGACGTCTCGACTCCTCACAGGCTCAAACGGCTTTATTGGCATGAGAAAACATACACACAAACACTCACACCTCCAACAGCGAGACGGGTGCAGTGCACTGTGTTTTGTTATTATTACTCAGTCCGGGTGGTTAAATATGTACCCTCGCAGAGTTGCATTTACCGCAATAACGTTGCCGACAGACAGCAGCTGCAGAACCAGTCCAGACTGTTACCAAACATCACGTCGGTCGTCGGTTTACACGTGTGTGCTGCTGTGCAGAACCACCTCCATGTGGCACGCTGCCCCAACGGGAGCAGAATTGGAGCGGAGAGCGGGTTGGCACGTAAATAACGTAGAGGAACTATGCATGTCAACAGATCTACCGTGCGTACTCTCTCACCCAGAAACGTACACAAAATCAAGCATACCGGTACGTAACTATAAACGGCCCATTTAGGCCTAACCTATAGTTAGGCCTAAATCTGAAATTAGCCTACAAAAACAAATATGTTGCTACATACTGTACATGCACTGTAAGCCTCTCCCATACACTAAAATGTGTTCCCGGCCTGAATGGGTTAAGTGGTTAAAGTGTCCGCTGAACACGGCCATCGTCGACATACAAGGGGACAACCGATGCATGAACATGTTTTCATAATTTCATGTACAATACCTGAATCTAAAGCGACTGCCCTTGAAGAAGAGGTTACTACTGGACACCGTACGGACCTGGCTGGACTTCTCCAACCTGAGAGAGAACAAACAGACACATATTGTACATGCTGTACAAAAACAACCACTTGACACAATGCCAATTTTCTCCACGAAGAAAAGCACCAACCTGTATGAATGAGGCATCACCAGATTGATACTTTGTGAGATATTTGCATTTTTGTGGGAAGACCATATTCTGGATACACAGTGAAATCCTTTGTGTTAATTTAACTCTGAATGTACGAGAGTAACCAAATGGACCCGTAGGCGTAAAGGGTCTGTAGCTGGGGACCCCCTAGCAACCCCCCTAAGGACCACTGAGGATCCTTGGACCCCCAGGGGAACTAGCGACTTACTTGAAGAAGGCCTGGTTCTCGACTCCACACTTCCATAGGTGTTTACAGGCCTCTGGTGTAGGTGCAAAGTACGTCAGTATGATCTTCTTGTCCTGTAACGTGTACATCGTATGACAGTGACTCTACCCATATTCTCAAAATGTATCTCTTAATTTCAATATTTTACCTACAGTTTCCATTCCCTTTGGATTTAAAGGACCACTTCACCCATTTTTCAACCTTATCTTCATATAATTGCTCCTCACTAATGCTTGTTATAAGATGGAACCATTCTTGTCTACTTGCGCTGTGTCTCAGAGGAAGGTTGTGGACAGTTCAGAAAGTGAATTTATTTCAGAAGACTAGGGGGTATAGTTGTTGTGCATTTGGCTCTGTGTTAAGGATAGATTACATTGTCTCCCCTGTGTCAGCTCCCCCATGCATAAAAGGACTGCACACATAGCACTGCAGACAGACAGAGACCCAGTCACCCACCTCGCTCTGATTTGCATATATATGGAATGTCTTTGCTTCAAACTTCAGTTTGGTCACCTCTTCCCTGAGAGAGAGAGAGAGAGAGAGAGAGAGGAGAGGGGGGAGGACGTGAAAAGCGTAGTTAGTATTTCAATTTACAATTCTTTGGTGTTGGGTGGAAACCAAACCGTTCGGTTTTTATTATATATTTTTACATTAACCCAATAAGACCGAAAAAGCCTATATGTTGTTATATCTTTAAGACACGTCAACACATTTGTGAGCTTGTAGATCTGCTATTTTCACTGCTTTTGTGTCACACTCTTGTATGACGAAGGAGGGCATTAATTTACGAAGGAAACATAAAAAGTTGAAGTATGGAGGTACAAGGTTTCTGGCCGACAGCAACGAATGAAGCCATTTATCAGACTCTCATCCAGAGAGAATCTGAAGAGAGATCAGAGTAAATGTCATGAATTCTAGTCAAGTAACTAAAGTTTTAAAATAAATGTAGTGGAGTAGAAGTAAAATATTTGGATCCGAGATGTAGTGGAGTACAGTGTTGGGAAAGTTCACTTTCAAAATGAACTAGTTCAAGTTCATGGTTCCTCAAAATGAACTAACTTAGTTATTTTTCGTTCTTTTTTTAACCATAATATTTTTAAACTTTTGGCTATTCAAATGTATTTTTTTAGACGTTGCTGCAAGCTATTATTTGTCAAAATTATTGGCACAGCCCATATAGAACCACACACAGCAATTATTTCATCCAACTTAACAATGAGGTGCGTGCCCACAATATTTAGGTGCTCAGTGTCCAGTCTTCCTCACCCTTATTGTGAAGGCAGACGTTTCTAACCATCCGCGTTGGTTAAAATAGCTGATCTACAAGCTCACGTTGTCTCGTGGATGCGATGCGTTGTCAGCTTGCAGATCAGCTATTTCGGCACGCAACACATGTAACACGACGAAGTATAGTCAGGCTTTACTTGGGTGGGAGACAACGTAACGAGGAGGAGACTCAGCGCTTCATGCAAAGAAAAGCACACAGCTGCAGACAGCACCGCTCAGGCGCTCATATATCAACGTCCGCGAGGTCTGCGAGCCTTCCCTGCAGCAGGGTGCTATTGGAGCATGTGAATGCAAAGAAAGACGAGAGGACAGGCGACCACGGACTGCCGCACGAATGGGCTATTCTATTATATTGTAACATACATGAACCACTTTAGCCCAATTTTATACATTTATTTGAAAATAGCTTTGTAGATCGGCTATTTTCATACATTTTAGTACTTTTGCTTTTCGTACTTTAAGTACATTTTGATACCAATACTTTTGTACTTTTAATCAAGTAATCTGAAATTCTGGACCTTTGCTTGTATTTATAAATTGCAGTATTGATAATTTTACTTTTAAGTACAAAATGTTTGTATTTTTATTTTCCACCACTGATCCTAGCTTGTCAATAAACGGTCACATCGTAAACAGAGAGCAACGATAACAATTTCTTATTTTGTACTAATGCTGTAGGTGAAGAAGAAGAGTACAACAAGATGGTAAATGAGACAGATGGGTAGGGAGAGAAGTGCTGGTGAGATTGTCGAATGGGGGGGGGTGTGTGCAAGTGGGTCGTTGACAGTCAAAGCCAGTATTTTTTAATGAGCAGTTGGATTTGTCCACAGAAACACACTATAACTTTTCTTTTTTTTTTTACCATTTTTTGGAAGAAAATAAATTAGGAAATATAACGGTAATACCCAATGCTCATTATCTAGGAGGAAATAGGCCTGTGGCACGCCAACTAAAATATTCATCGGGACCCTAGACAGATTATTACACCAGCTGTTCATGTTGGGACGACAAGACAAGCTGATTTCACACTCAACTAGAAAAGTATTCTCCTCGGAGGGAGCGCAGGTCTCCGTCAGGCTGGGTTGCCTAGCCTGGGCCTGCAGACTTTGAAAGCCAATCATAGCCAATCTGAATGGAATCTGAATGATCTATGTCTTGATCACATTAGATCATTTGTATCGATTTACATGAGCATTTGACATATCCGTACAAGTAGTAGTATACAAAGTGTCATTTGAAGAAAACGCAAAATGGTATACAATCTTGTCAGGCGGAAATGGCCGTGGCTTATACAGGAAGTTGAGCCAAGGAATCCAGGGGGGGAAAGTGTAATTGTACCTCCTACGGTTCAAGAGTTACTGTATAGGCCAAAACATGAGGAGCCCTGTTATAGCACCGCCATGAGGCCAATTTGAAACATTTGGCCGTGGAGGTTCTTCCTTGGCCTACTGGGAGAGTGCATGCAAAGTTTCATGCAGATCCCTGTGGAGTCTGGGTCTCAACCAAATGAGTGCTCACCATTTGAGGAGATGGACCCTCCTGTTTCCCTGGAGCACCGTGAAACCAAACGGAGTAAACGCCAGGAAGGCAGGGTTGCCAGACACATCCTGAAACACGCACACGCACACGCACACACACACACACACACACACACACACACACACACACACACACACACACACGCGCACACACACTTTGCAGTACAAGTAAGCAACCCACAATCAATACACAGGTGAATATTTAAAGCTATATTATCCATAACTGTTGTATGTCATGCCCAGGAATCGAACTGCAGTCTCCCGCATGAGATGCCAAATTCCAGCCGCTCAGGCAAGACAGCAACCAGTCACAGGGAGATACTGCGATTTTATTTTCTGTCTATCTGTCTGTCTGTCTGTCTGTCTGTCTGTCTGTCTGTCTGTCTGTCCATCATCCATGATAACACTTAAAGGTGATACACCATGCATTTAAAAAGTATTTATGTCATGTCAGTTTATGTCCCAAAAAAGTTTTTCAAAAGGTTTGAGGCTAAATTACCACTCCTGAATAGAGAGTCTCTCATTTTTGAATGGCTCTCAGAGCATTTTCAGCTGCAGTACCACCTTTGGCCTGAACTGCGGCAAAAACAAATTTTGAAAAAAAAAAAAATCTTTTTGAAAAAAAAATGTTTTTCTTCAAAAACGGCCGTTTATGACGTCACAAACGGCAGCAAATCTGGACAGCCTGTTTTGAGAACCCGTGGGATGATTTTAACCTCCACCTTCCCAAAACCAGAGAAAGACACAACGGTCTGAAATGGGACTTTGTGAGGATAGAAGGTGCTAGTGGGACCCCAAAAAAAAAAATAGGAAAAGTGAATTTTCATGGTGTATCACCTTTAAGGCCAAAGGAAAAGTGCAGTGAAACAAGGAGCATGGTGGCTCTCAGCGTTAAGACACTCTGAGGTGGTTTGAGAGGCACTGATATAATTATTAGCACATAGGGTAGCACTGTGTTTGTATTCAGAAAGATATAATTATTAGCACAGAGGGTAGCACTGTGTTTGTATTCAGAAAGATATAATTATTAGCACATAGGGTAGCACTGTGTTTGTATTCAGAAAGCATGGTCTGACAGCACTGTGTTTGTATTCATAGTACAGTGAAAGCATGGTCTGACCTTGCATGGATGCGGGTCCACTCCGTAGGTCTCCAGCATCTGGGCCTTCTGTAGGAAGTTGAGCTCTGACGTTTCAGGAGACTGTCCTCTGCAAGGAACCACGGCAGCTCAGTCACACAACCACTGGTGGAAAGCAACTATGTACATTTTGATTTGTTTTGTCAAAACATGCACTAACAAGACCTGTTTTATACCTCGGCTATTTGAAAATAGCTGATGGCTCACAATGCATCGCGACGTGTTGAATTTCGTGATTGACCAATCAGAATCAAGCACACCACCAAGTGTAATAAATTGTATCAACATACTTTACCATAGAGATGTATTTGTGATACTGCATTAACAAGGTCTGCATTATACAAATGGCCACAAGAGGGCAGAAGATGATAGTCTATAGTCCAGGGGTCTTCAACTTTTCAGACCAAGGACCCCTTAGTTGAGAGAGAGATGAAGCAGGGACCCCCACAACCTTTTCATAGATTCCATACAGTTTCATCGTTTGACAGCACAATCATCAGTGTATTTTGGATTCATGTCAATTTGTGTTTTCAAACATTTAACCCAAGGGTCTTCAACAGGGGGTCCGGGACCCCTATGGGGTACTCGGAGTTACCATAGGGGGTCCTCCAAATGTCTGTGTGATAGAAGCTTTTTTTCTCCTCTTTTTTTATATTAACCACTTGAACCCTAGCGTCCATATTCTGAAACTTTAGCCAAAAATAGCAGATCTACAAGCTCACAATGCCTCGCAGCGAGAGGCGTTGCGAGCTTGTAGATCTGCACACAAAGTTTCTATCACACAAAGATCTGCACATAAAGTTTCTGTCACACAAAGATTTGGAGGACCCCCTGTAGTAACTCTGAGGACCCCCTAGGGGTCCCGGACTTCCTGTTGTCTATATAACAGCCACCTGTGAAATACAAGCATTTGGCTATTTGTGCGTGCTGCGTGCCTGCCTGCATGCATTTGAGCAAGACAGAGAGAGAGAGAGAGAGAGAGAGAGAGAGAGAGAGAGAGAGAGAGAGAGAGAGAGAGAGAGAAGAAAGAGAGAAAGACTCTTTTGACAGGCAGGGATGACCTAAGGTTAATCACAAAAAAACTCACAGCATTATCAATACAAATCACACACACACACACACACACACACACACACACACACACACACACACACACACACACACACACACACACACACACACACACACACACACACACACACACACGCGTAATACAGCAAGCCAAAGTCCAGGAAGAGATGGGCGAACATCTAGGAATAGAGCGAGTACTCAGCACATAAAGTGAAGCTATGAAATTACATGCGTGTCCTTGCATATCTCATCACAATATCTACTTTCAGTCTCAATATGATCTTTCCTTAAGGAGCACACAATGTTCATGACCTTGGCGGTTGAGACCAAAAAAGAAAAGAACAAAATTGCTGAATAAATAACTGAGTCAGCCTTGGCAGGACGGCTTCAGCTTTTGACTGGTCAGACAATGTTAAAGCTATACTAAAGCTGTTTGTTTAAATGAATTATACATTATTTTAACCAATCTGTATGGTAGAGTATGTTAATACAATTTAACTAGTACATCTGTATGGTAGAGTATGTTAAAACTAGTAAGACGCCTCAGGGCGACATGCAACCTCGCCCTAAAGGCCAATTCTTGGCCATCTGGCCAGTGATGTATATCGGACCAGTTACCCATGGAGACCCCTGCATGATAGTCAACAATGTGATGTCAGAACATGCCCACATGGGCATTACCAAATATGGGCCTTCCCAGATATGTGCTTAATATTGATGACATCGGGACAGGAAAACGGACATTCTACCACTTTTTCGAGTCACGTGTTCAAATACTGGATTCTGATTGGCTAAATTCCGGAGGTTATGACAGAACAACTGCCGCAAAGTTGTGTGAGGACTTGTCCGAGATCAATGCGCCTCAGTGTACATCCGGGGACACCTTTCCCCCAACCAACAAATGACCGTGGCAACGGTCCTATGTTTACTAACGTGCATGCTATAGTCGCCGATTTATTTGGATCCAATGCAATCCGCCAACTTTAAAGCCCCTTTTCTCTGAACCTATGCCTTTCTGGAAGCGAACAGCCTCTATTTACGGCCGGAACGGTACTTCTAACTGACGTTAGCTTAGCTGTAAGCTAGACGCATGGATTAGTATGGAGTTGGCGCCATCTGTTGGTGAGTAGAAGATGTTGTTGGTGGAACTATCTGCTGTCTCGCGGAAGTTTTATAGGCAATAATGATTGTAACTTAAGATCCTTGCAAGTTACAACTATGGGTTTTCTTTCATGTATAAGGGAAAAAGTGGTAGAAAAGCTATTTACCACTCGGGGTCGGACATTATGCTCTGATAATGTCCTGTGTGAGGGTGTTATCGGACTCGGCTTCGCCTCGTCCGATAACACCCTCACACAGGACATTATCAGAGCATAATGTCCGACCCCGAGTGGTAAATTGCTTACTCAAGCCAGAGCGTGATGTCAAAGCGGCAAACCCATTCTGTTAAGAGTGGTTCCCCTGACATCACAGTGACATCAGAGCATGATGTCAGAGCGACAAACCCATAGAACCACAGACAAATCCATAGAACCACAGTGTCAGGCGTGACGTACAGACAGACAGACAGACAGACAGAGATGTGCCGGGTTTCATAGTGAACTTGCAACCTCAATTTAACTACATCTGTATGGTACGATACAAATATAACTAATAATGGGCATAGTTTGGAGGTGGTCTCCCTACTCTTCCATTGACACATTTAGACCTTGGTGTCGTGTGCTAGGACACCTACTGATTGACAAGTACTGCCTGAAGCTCACAAGCACTCCCCAGGCCAAGAGTGAATGGTGTCTTGGATGAGAGGGAATTGTTTGTTGGAGATGAATTCCAGACAGATGCCATTCTTATTCCTCAGGCTCAGTCCCACTAAAATCTCTCAGCAGCTTTTGCACTCAGTTGTCATGTGATAAAATGGCATCTTCTATTCTCCATTATGTGGTACTTCAAAGGTATATAAAGCATGCATGGTTTTCAGTGTGAAATGATTAACAGCCCGTGGTGCTATACTAATATTATATGCTATATAATGTAATGTGCCAGATTCAACCATGAGGGACTAAGAAGAGAAGAGCTGAGACCTTGTCCCTCTGGGCTCTATACTAGGTCCAGTAGTATTTCCCTCTTCACCAAATCTCTTAACCAAAGCACAATGTGTTGCTAGGGTTCAAGCGGTTAATTTCAGACAGGGGTGAAAGCTAATCAGTTTGACTGCCATCTCTGTTTCTACAATAAAAACGCCTGTTGTCGTTTTCTTTCCTAGAGAGGGTGTAATCACAACCGCTTTCACAGCTCATGTCACAGTGACACTAATGACAAGACGCTGCTACACACAGCGTTCAATGTGTCATGCACAGCCTACTCCACACAATCATTCACACATCGCACTGATGAGTGAAACCCTAGAAGCAGTGGTGGAACCACATGAGATATGTATGTTTGAGGTAGGACACAGGAAGGTAAGGAGATAGACATGCAACACAACACAGCTCTCCAGCTAGGAATCTGACGGAGGCTGTGGTTACATGGTTGCCGC
The DNA here is from genome assembly GCF_963921795.1 of Nannobrachium achirus. Classification (NCBI taxonomy): domain Eukaryota; kingdom Metazoa; phylum Chordata; class Actinopteri; order Myctophiformes; family Myctophidae; genus Nannobrachium; species Nannobrachium achirus. Next base: position 40,993,990 of record NC_137816.1, on the reverse strand, counting down.
TCTTATAGTCTTGCATAGCCAGGCGGTTGCAGGTTTCTGCCAACCCAAACATCTGCTTCACCAGATGTTTGACAGAACCAAAGCAAATACTTTAGGGTGGGCCTTCATACTGGGACAGTATCAGGATTGCTCTACTCTAAATAAATGAACAGAAAATAGCAGATCGGCCGATAATCACCCTAGAATAAGGAGGCTAGGCTTAATGTAATCTCTCAAGACTAATTCTGCTGTTAGAATTTGTTTTCCCTTTGTTTTACCTAATGGATTCTCAGATTGGGCCTAATGTGGTTAAGGCCCACTTTGTCACCGGAAATGATGACGGATGACAATGGGTGTGACCACATGAGACTAAGATGTATCATGAACAGGCCTTTAACCAGTTAAAATTACACATCATTTATCCCTGATGAAGAGCCCACGGCATACATGGGAGACAAGACAATCGTACAGGGGTCATCAATGCGTCCATACACGGACAAATGTCCGTGTATGGACGCATTGAAAGACCTGTTATGGTCATTCAGGGCTAGTTCTTTACACGTTTCTGGTAATAGTATCGTCCACTTATTTTGTATGTCCGTGGCAAAAATAGAATTTTCACAAAAATGTCCACCACAAGCCAGCATGGTGATGACCCCTGCAACCACACAGTACATAGGAGTAGGGATGGGACGATATGAAAATTTCATATCATGATTATTGTGACCAAAGAAATTGCGATTTACGATATTATCGCGATAATCAAAATATCCCAAACATCCATTATCCTGGGGCGGAACATTTGCCAAAAAATAGCAGCTCTACAAGCTCACAACACGTCGCAATGTAGATCAGCAATTTTTTTGCAAAGAGATTTGGTAGAGTGAAAAAAAAAAAGACTTTATCAAGTATGTATATTATAAGTATGTTTTACAAATAGAGTTTAAATGGTACCAGATATGCAGCTTGGCAAAATAAATAAAATGTGAATTGATCCCAGTGCATGATGGAGGATGATATCACGATAAATTAAATCTCCATGATACGATTATCGTGAGTTTCTTTTTATTGCAATAAACGATAATATAATTTATCGTCCCATCCCTACATAGAAGACAGGACAACCATAAAGTAGGTGGACGGTCAGGTAGGCGAGGGAACAGGACAGGTGTCAGCTTACATCAGCTCAGTCTTGTGGATGTCAGCGATCCGTCGCTCCAGCCTCTCCGAGTGCTTTGGGAAGAACTGGAACTTGGAGCTGTAGCCTTCCGGATGTTTCCCAGGGTCATAGTCACCGATCTCAGCTGACAAAAAGAACATGACAAAATACGACTTAAAGAGTTCTGGAGGACACCGAGTATGAGTACAAGTACTGGGAGTTGATGGCAGGTGTGGCGCTCCACCTCAGCAATCCATCTCCCAGGGGTCTAGCGCATTGTAACGGGGACAGACTCCCGTTGCTGTGTGTTACCGGCTGATACCGACAATAAGCCACTCCCGACCTATTTGTTATAGTAAACCTTTTTTTTCTGTAAACTTTTATTTCACCTACTGGAGAGTACTGGTAAACCTTTTTAACCTTTCTGTAACTCCAAAAGTCCAATGACTTTTTCTGTCCCTTTTGATTGTTAATTAAGTCAAATGTCACAGTTAAACGGCAGTGTAGACACTACATCTGAATATCTCTCTTTCTATACATCTGCATACAAATACATTTTCCATTTTCACAGTAATGAACTCAGAGATGAACTCTTCCACAAACAAAGCTGTGCATGTGGGCATTTACATCTAACAGCATCCCATTCGAAAGTACAGTAACAGACAGTAGTCCCTATGACCCTTTTATGGCCGGACTACACCAAAAAATGCGCGCATACGTGCGTACTGTCCATGAAGACGCTTGCGTATGCGTAAACGCTCCAGGCTACACCAAGGAGGGAGTATATGTGAGGAAGACCAGATAGTCTGTGTACAAAACGCATACGCGTGCTTAAAAAATAGAACCGATCCTATTTTTAGGGAATGCGTATCCTTGGTGTAGCCCGGCCGTAAACATGATGGCCACACTATTGTAACTGATGTTTTTTAAATCAAAAGGCATGACACCTCATGATGACAAAAATGTTGGTTGGCAAAGAAAATTAACGATACATTTCATGAAATAATGTCAGCGCCTTTGAGCTCTTGCTTTTAGTCTGCCAGCAGTGAAGTAAAGGTTTGAGAATGGCCTTTGGTGAAATGTAATTAACTCAACTGAGCTAAATGAGATCTATCAATCTATGTCAGAGCACCATTAAGAAATGTATGAATATATAAATGTTAACTATGTCTGGCCTTTGGTTCCTCACTGAAAATGAGAACGCCACATTAAAGTCTTTCTTTAAACAAAGATTATCAATGACCTGAAACCATGACCTCTTGAGCACGTGAATATCAGTGAGTCAGGTGAGTGAATGAGCAGGTTTGTTATGGTTGGTGTCTTCAGAAATCTACAGATTTCAACCTTTTATGTTTTTTGCATAATGTTTTTGGACGTTTTTAAAGTCTGCCTGAGAATTTTATAAATATTGAACCCATGAAAAGTGTTAACAGGATTCATTACATGGCTTATTACAAGCGAGAAATAAACGATACATTAATCGAAAATCGATCAACACTTGTTTTCCGAGGCGACCGTGATGAGCAGGGCTGACAGCCAGTGCAACACTTATGGAATATTTCATTACTGTAAGCAAGGAATTACGGTGTATTGTTGTTACTTTTTTGTCAATTTATTCATTTATGTATTAAGTAGCCGTGTAATAAGCACAATAATTACCTCTGAGCAGTTTTTGTTGAAAAATAACCCCTGATAGGATGATTAAACAATGGGATAAAGTGACTATATAAAACGTGGGCCAACACTGGATCCATTGGAACACAGGTTCTCTTTTTTTATTTCCTGAAAAGCAATGGCTTTGGACATACAAGGTTTCCACCCGGCAGCGACGATATGCTCTTTGTCCTCAGAGCCACATATCCCCACAGCAAGTAAACTCAGCACACCAGCTGGACATCATTTAAATACTCGCAGTTGTTAAAGGGAATAAAGTCGTGACTGGAAACCAATCTCCCTTTTAAGGAATGGAATGAAATTAAATGGCCTTTAAAGAAGAGACAGAGTTATGTGTGAGGCAGGAACACGCATAAGGAGAGTCTGTCTGTCTGTCTGTCTGTCTGTCTGTCTGTCTGTCTGTCTGTCTGTCTGTCTGTCTGTCTGTCTGTCTGTCTGAGTTGCTGGATAGCTGACTGGCTGGCTGGCTGGCTGGCTGGCTGGCTGGCTGGCTGACTGACTGACTGACTGACTGACTGACTGACTGGCTGGCTGGCTGGCTGGCTGGCTGGCTGGCTGACTGACTGACTGACTGACTGACTGACTGACTGACTGACTGACTGACTGACTGGCTAGCTGGCTGGCTGGCACTCTAGCGTGTTGGCTGACAGACTGGCAGGTTGGCTGGCAGAGTGTGAAACAGCCAGGGGAGCGGCTGGCTGCTTAATGCAGCAGCACCACCTGAATGCCAATGAAGCTGACAGACAGCCAAAGGAACATGGCCGTCAGGAGGATACCTTGTGTTTCCAGCAAGGCACAGAATAATCAGGATGTGATCCTGCAACCATGTCACGATACAATGGCTTTTTAAATGGGTTTCAATGACCATGGGATCCAGAACATGATTCAGGCTTTTGCTAGGAGACAGAGACAGGCAGACAGACAGACAGACAGACAGACAGACAGACAGAATCACAAATAGAAAATGGGGCGTTCCAAGGTTTTCATGTGAAGGGCATGATTCTGCTGCTGCAAGCTGGGATTTCAAACTTGAATACACCAAGGCTGGTACATACACACACAAACACGCGTGCGCACGCACGCACGCACGCACGCACGCACGCACGCACGCACGCACACACACACACACGCCTAAGTGTGTGCATATAGTAAACAACATACACACACGCCCATGCAAGCGCACGCACGCACGCACGCACGCACGCACGCACGCACGCACGCACACGACACACACACAGTGGAGCACAGTGGAGCAGATACCTCAGAGTATGTTTATGAGAGTATTTTGTCAGTCAAGGTCATATGCATCATAAGGTCTGCAGAAAGCTTCTATATTTCTATTTATAGAATTCTCATGAGGATTTATGCATTTGTGCATTATATACACATGTATGTACTATATTTAAAATGGTTGAACAAATATTTGCTGAACTGTTGGACAGTTTCATAGAAAAACACAATATATAAATATGGATTTGGGTCTGGTCGGTCATTAACCACCTGAATTGACAGTAAGAAATATGCACTAGGGCTTTTTGTAGATTTAAAGAAAGCATTTTGTCACAATAGACATGACGTATTGCTACAAAAAATGGAAAGATATGAATATGATATTAGAACTCAAAACTCACAAATCGGCACACATTATCTCTGGAGTTTTCATATTCTATTCTGATTCATTGGCTATGCCTATGAATAAATTCATAGCAATGGTTTACATTATTACATTTTTAGTTTGTTTTGGTAGGGTTAGATCTAGTTCCTAGTTTACCTTGCAGTATGTAGGGTTAGATCTAGTTCCTAGTTTAGCTTGCAGTATGTAGGGTTAGATCTAGTTCCTAGTTTACCTTGCAGTATGTAGGTTAGATCTAGTTCCTTGTTTACCTTGCAGTATGTAGGGTTAGATCTAGTTCCTAGTTTACCTTGCAGTATAGGGTTAGATCTAGTTCCTAGTTTACCTTGCAGTATGTAGGGTTAGATCTAGTTCCTAGTTTACCTTGCAGTATGTAGGGTTAGATCTAGTTCCTAGTTTACCTTGCAGTATGAAGGGTTAGATCTAGTTCCTAGTTTACCTTGCAGTATGTAGGGTTAGATCTAGTTCCTAGTTTACCTTGCAGTACGTAGGGTTAGATCTAGTTCCTAGTTTACCTTGCAGTATAGGGTTAGATCTAGTTCCTAGTTTACCTTGCAGTATGTAGGGTTAGATCTAGTTCCTAGTTTACCTTGCAGTATGTAGGGTTAGATCTAGTTCCTAGTTTACCTTGCAGTATGAAGGGTTAGATCTAGTTCCTAGTTTACCTTGCAGTATGTAGGGTTAGATCTAGTTCCTAGTTTACCTTGCAGTACGTAGGGTTAGATCTAGTTCCTAGTTTACCTTGCAGTATGTAGGGTTAGATCTAGTTCCTAGTTTACCTTGCAGTATGTAGGGTTAGATCTAGTTCCTAGTTTACCTTGCAGTATGTAGGGTTAGATCTATAGTTTACCTTGCAGTATGTAGGGTTAGATCTAGTTCCTAGTTTACCTTGCAGTATGTAGGGTTAGATCTAGTTCCTAGTTTACCTTGCAGTATGTAGGGTTAGATCTAGTTCCTAGTTTACCTTGCAGTATAGGGTTAGATCTAGTTCCTAGTTTACCGTGCAGTATGTAGGGTTAGATCTAGTTCCTAGTTTACCTTGCAGTATGTAGGGTCAGATCTAGTTCCTAGTTTACCTTGCAGTATAGGGTTAGATCTAGTTCCTAGTTTACCTTGCAGTATAGGGTTAGATCTAGTTCCTAGTTTACCTTGCAGTATAGGGTTAGATCTAGTTCCTAGTTTACCTTGCAGTATGTAGGGTTAGATCTTGCAGTATGTAGGGTTAGATCTAGTTCCTAGTTTACCTTGCAGTATGTAGGGTTAGATCTAGTTCCTAGTTTACCTTGCAGTATGTATAGGTTAGATCTAGTTCCTAGTTTACCTTGCAGTATGTAGGGTTAGATCTAGTTCCTAGTTTACCTTGCAGTATGTAGGGTTAGATCTAGTTCCTAGTTTACCTTGCAGTATGTAGGTTAGATCTAGTTCCTAGTTCACCTTGCAGTATGTAGGGTTAGATCTAGTTCCTAGTTTACCTTGCAGTATGTAGGTTAGATCTAGTTCCTAGTTTACCTTGCAGTATGTAGGCGGCTAGCAGAGCAGCGTCAGACGTCTTGCACAGCAGGCGTCCGTGGTACAGATCCCTCTTGATCTGCAGGAAGACTAGATATCTGTGGAGAGAAACACGCGTTCCTCCCATTAGCATATAGATGGAATCCAAACAAACAAGGCCATTGTGACAACTGACAACACATTTACAAAAACTCACATGTCCGTCCTGTCAGAGGTCGGACTCGTTCCGAGTTATGTGTGTCATTTGCAAATCATCGCTGTCCAAAACCGCTACTTTTCAGGGAATGGGTAACCAAAAACGGTTCCAATGGAATCAATGTGGTTATATTATTTAAACACGCATGTGTTGGTTAATACAGTACTTCAATATTTATAAAAACGTGTAGATCGCCTATTACTTTTGTCTGGCACAAGTAGGACCTTATTTTATTTCAAAACAAAACCTACAAAATGAAATCTGGAGATGCCAGGTTTCTGCCTGACAAGATGAAACTCTTTGTCTAAAAGAGAGACGATCTACCAGCCTGAGGCTGTGTGTGTGTGTGTGTGTGTGTGTGTGTGTGTGTGTGTGTGTGTGTGTGTGTGTGTGTGTGTGTGTGTGTGTGTGTGTGTGTGTGTGTGCGCGCGCGCGTGTGTGCAATGTGTCTATGGATGTTCATTCCTTCCTTAAGGAGTGACATTCAGCCAGAACCGCCACAAAATCACAAATCCAGATAGGTAGACTTAAGCCTCTTAAGTCAGACGATCCCTGTTTCCAGCAGCAGTAATGAATCTATTCTGTTCCAACCAGCAAACCCAGACTCTTTGAGGTCACTTGAACTTTCTCAGCTCAGGTGAACTTTCTCAGTCCCCCAACGTCTCCTGTTGCACTTTAACGATGTGTTAACAGGTGAGAAATCTATGCTCCAGCGATTCCAGCGTGTGATTTTGTAAGCGGGCCCCCAAATAATGACCAAAACACTGCGGTTTTAATGATAATATAACATTAATATTAAATGACAAAGGTTGTGTTTTTTATATATACGTAGATATACTGTATTGTGGAGACTGAACCCAAACCCAAGACACAAGAGAGCAAGACAGTGTTGCCAACTCTGGGCATTTATTAACACTTTGCAGGTTTCAACATGGCAGGTAAATACAAAGTAAATATGAATCTTCACAAAAGTCAGGGATAAATCAACTTAGGTCAAAACAGTTCAACAAAGGTTCTTCCCACAGGTAGTAGGTGAGTATAGTTCAGGTAAAGTATTTCTCTCCCACAGGTAACAGGTAAAGTATTTCTCTCCCACAGGGTTTAGGTAAGGCGTTTCTTTCTACATGGTGACAGGTGAGGTGAGGGGCCGCAAAGTCTCAATAAATCCAACTGATTCGCTATCTTCTAAACAAAATAAAGAATGGGGAATAAGGGGCACTTGGCCAGCGAATTGTTGGATACAGGGTAGTTTTAACTCTTATAGTGCCAATCCCGAACTAAATTAGTTTGGGATAGTTTGGACCGTATTAACGTCCAGGGTGCCAATCCCGAACTAGTTCAGGAAAAAAAAAATCGAGCCGGGCCGCCGGCCGTCATCTGTTTACACGGCCCGCGAGAGCGTCGCGCAGCCGATATTTGCCATCCACTCCAATGCAATCCAGGATCTTTAGAGCTCATTTTCTCTGTTCCATGCATATCCATGAGGTGTGCAAGGTTTAATCACGGCTAAATCGCCGAAAATAGGGCTTCTAAAATGCTTGGTAGCCAATAGCTAACTTCAAGCTAACTTCATTCTGTTCCTGTTCATGCACAAAGGAAAGTGTTCAGGCGCATCATGGCTGCGCAGGGCTTGTGCATATACAGCATATGTCTATGGTGGATTCTATGGCCATTGGGCACCCTTTAGTGGTGATTCTGGGCACTGAAAGGGTTAAGAAGGGAGGTGAGTACTACTCAACAAAAATGGGAATTCAAGGGGGCTTCCAGGGTTCAGGTTGGTAAGGTTGCCCTCTCCTTTTCCAAGTCCATTCTCCACAGGTCGCCTGAGTACTCTCTCTCCAGAGGTTAGGTACGCACTCCTCAGTGTAAGTCAGCTCCCCATTCCAGGCTAAAAGTGGTGAGTAGAATGCATATTACTATAATGCGCTTTCAAAGAAATATGCGGTTGAGGGATAAATATGGTGGTTCTTATCGCCTGATTGCCCATATGTTCGGGTTCGCCCGTCGGAGTCCCAGCACAGACTGAAGGGGAGAGCGAGGCTTCTATTTGTGCACCCTGTGTTTGATGAGTAGCACAGGTGCGAATACTTCTGACTGATGAAGCAGGTAAGCAGGCAGCCCTTCAATGACTTGGCCCACACTGTGCGCTGCTCTGCTGGGCCTCGCTCTCCCGTCCAGGGTGCGCTTCTCCGACGTGAAGGGCCTACCGTGCGGGCGGTGTCTGAACGAACCACCACAGTATATCTATATATATATATATATATATATATATATATACATATACTGACAAATAGGAACTTAAAGCCGCAACACAATCGTTTGATTGATCATTATAATAAAAATGTACATGGCAGCGAACACTTCCAAGATTTTCAAGATTTTTCGGATCCAGAAAAGGTTGGCAACCACTGCTCTGAATGAACAGTGCTCTGAATTCTTAATGAATGATATCTGAATTCCTCACAGATCTGTGTCTCAGTGGCTCTCAATTATGCCAAATGTTTTTACTGTGCCCGTATTATTATCTTGCTGTAACAGATCAATCTACTTTAAAAATACACTTTGTAGAGGAAAACCATTAATTTTAAGAGACGGTATATGAAAAAGGACAATGTTTGGATATATTATGTATTCTCAACAGTAAAGTACAGATACTCAAGTACAGTCTACCACTGCATTGTACACACCTCAGCTTGACTCCAAGCAGCAAAGTAATAAATAGTATTGCAGTATGAGGTTTATTAATGTCATGGAAGGCTTGTGCCTTGTGGCCTTTTTTTAATACAGCAGCAGGCCTCCTGCTGTGCTTTTCTATGACACCTTTTAATGTATTTTATATTATACAAGTGTGTGTGTGTGTGTGTGTGTGTGTGTGTGTGTGTGTGTGTGTGTGTGTGTGTGTGTGTGTGTGTGCGTGCGTGCGTGCGTGCGTGCGTGCGTGCGTGCGTGCGTGTGTGTGCATTAATGTAGACCCTATCCAAGGGGAAATTCAGTTTCAGCTTCTCCCAGCTGAAGACTGCAGATGGTCATATTAAGCTCTCAAAGCCAGGGCTGAATCAAACCTGGGAACGTCTGCTTCCCACAGAGCCTCTCTACCAGCTTCAGCCTTTGTCATATAATGAAGTGTATACAGGACATTCATCTATGCCAAAACATAAACACAAACAGATGTAATGTGGACAGGGGGCGTCACAAGGCGGGGGAGAGGGGGGGGAGTGGGACTGAGTTTCTAGGGCCCAAGGTGGAGGGGCCTGGAATTATTGTATACTTTTGCTCTTGAAAAATAGCAGATCTAAAAGCTCGCAGCGCTGTGAGCTTGTATATCGGAAAAGTCGTGAAAATGTGTGCAAATCTTTGAATATATGTATTTTCAAGCGAACATTTGTAACTCAAATTTTGCTTCTGGGGGAGTCCCTGGAACTAAATATTTTGAGATGGGGGTCCATGGCCAAATACATTTTGGGGGTCCTTCACATGAAAAAGTTTGAGCACCACTGACATATAGGAACATAGGTTTTTCAAAAAACCTTAGAAGGATTTGAAATATTCAAAGGCTTGCACAAATGTTCAAGATTTTTCAAAAATAGCAGATCAACAAGCTCGCAGAGCGGCACTCGGTGCCGCGCTGTGAGCTTGAATTTCTGCTATTTTTCAATAGTTAAAGTACCCAGGGCCCAGAATTTGGCACCCCTGAATGTGGAGGTACAAGGTTTCTGCCCGACACGACAATGATGATAATGTGTGTGTGTGTGTGTGTGTGTGTGTGTGTGTGTGTGTGTGTGTGTGTGTGTGCGTGTGTGTGCGTGCGAGTGTGCTTGCGTGCGTGTGCTGGTGTGTGGTGGTTGTCGCAGTCGGAGCAGATGGTGGAGGATGCTGAAATTCCCCCCTCGCAGGAGTACTGAGACACTGTGAGGCGATGGAGCAGGAGGAAGGAGAAGATTTGATTAGGTTTGGTTAGTAGGATGTAAGGATGTAGGAGTTGACTGCTAGAGACACCAGCTTTAGGAGGATGTACTGTAAGGTTGCCAACTACCTGAAATTCAATTAAGGACGTCACTTATTTCTAAGAACTGTAAAGGGCCGTCCTTGAACCACAGCATCCATGTTCTGCTAAGTCTAGGGGTTTCAAGTGATTAATAACCTCTATTATAGTATAGCCTATCTATGTATATGAGCTGTATGAACTTGTAAAATGTGTGTCATTGATCGATTCCCCAAAATATCAAAGTATGTCTCTTAATATTTAAAAATAAGGTACAGTCCTTATTTCAACACCAGGTTTAGGAAGATGTGTGTGTTCTGCTTGCCCCACGCTCTGTCTGACTCTGGCCGCTCCACACAGCAGTTTGTTAGCTTGTCAGGAATGCCACATGCAGGATGGGACTGGTGCAGGGCGACCTGGCATCGCAGCTTAGAGAAAAGGGAATTCTCAAACACCTCCCCAGCAAATCACACTGTCAGGTTGATAGTGGCAGTATATGTAAATCAGCTGCTTTACTTTTTTTGCTTTTTTTGCTGTCAATTCAACATAAACAGTGCATGCCAAACGAGTTTTGTTTTGGCCCCCGTGTGGTCCATGTGAGTGTGTGTCTGTGAATGTCCGTCTGTGAGTAGCTAATCTCGGACACCGCGCTGACCCCGATCACCATGTAACTTTGCATGCACACTTCCTAGGCACTCAAATGTTTCAAATTGGCCTCCTGGTGGCTTAACAGGCTGCTTCACGTTTTGGCCTATAACTCTTGGACCGTACAGTAGGTCGTACAATAACACATTCCTGGATTCCTTGGATTGCATGAACTGTTCAACAATATGGGAGAGCGGAGAGCGGAGAGGTGAGCTGCGAGCGTTGTCAAGTTAACAGCTGCCCGTCGCCCCTCCGCAAGTGATAGAGTACCGATGCAAGTGTCATCATTCATTTCAGAATACTACACCACAAAAAAAGGTCACCTATACGGGAGCGCCGGCCATGACCCCACTACTGACACAGCTCTGGGTAGCACCAGGCCTCGCGGGGATCTGCGCAGGGAGGAGTGCAGTGCAATGCTGGTTCTGGGCATGGCCACTGTCGACACTGCTCTTCCTTCTCCCCCCAAACAGCATTGGGCACGCCTCCAGGACTTAAGTTACAGTAAGTCATAAGACCTGATCTGATCCTGAGCTCTCCCTGTTTCCTGTCTCTCTCTCTCTACTATGTACAATCAATAAAGAAAGAAAAGACCCCAAAATATCTGTAAAAATATTATAATATAATAACGGGTGAGGTGTGTTTTCTAGCGTCTCACCTGGTGATTTCTTCTTTCAGTGCAGCGGGGTCGGGAGGGTAGAACTTGACACGCAGACACATGGTGAATGGAGGCTGGGCTGAGGAGACACAAACCACTAGTTATTATTGTCATGTAGCTTAGTAAGTTAGTATTACATATACGATTTATCGGTTTGGCGTATTAAAAAAGTACTCACATTTCATTTGTTTGGCAATTGACTTTGTAAACTCCAACCAGTGCTATTGGAGAAGAGAGAGAAATATACAAATATTAATCTTCCCAAATAATGGTATACAAATAAACCTTTATAAATAAATAAAACAGAATTTTATTTTGTACGTTTGGGTGCTGGGGAGCCACCAAATTCATCTCGAGCTGAGAAGAACCTCTGTTGTACATTTAATTAATCTACATTTAATTAATCTACATGCTCACTTAATTAATCTACATGCTCACAACGCCTCGCAACGCGAGACGTTGTGAGCATGTAGATCGGCTACTTTCACAATTTCTGCCTCTAATTATTTGACAATTTGGCCAATGTTTAATTTGTCATTTTAGAGGTATTAAAAAGTCCTTAAATTGCCACTTTAGAAATGTGCAGATATACCCTCTATACACTTAAACTTTGTTGGTTTGTTTACTGTTGAGTGAGAAAACAATGTTGCACATTAAGTTAATCATCTGGGGTTCCCGACCCACAGGTTGAGAACCACTGCTGGATCCCTGGCTGGTAAAACCGACAGTGAGGCTCCTGCTCATTGCTCAGCAATTGAACATGATGACACACGCAGCCGGGCTGGAAGCCATTCTAGCCTCTTTCTCACTCCTCCTCCTCTGTGTTGTTTAGTTATTTTGTGAAGGTGAAACTGCTGAGGAGCGTCTCTGTCTGCGAGGTGGATGACGACGCCACCACGGCACAGATGAAGCTGAAGGGATGGGGGAGGGGAGGTGGGGGGAGTAATTGAGAGAAAGGCTGTTCACTGTCAGCTTGTTAGGAGCAGAAACTGTCTACTTCACGCTGACAAAGGCCCGCTGTCTCCATTTGTTGACAGACGGTGTACCGTAGCTGTACAGCAGCTATCTATCAGTCGCGGAAGGTAACTAAGTACAGTACATTTACTCAAGTACTGTATTTAAGTTCATTTCCAAGGTACAGTACTTCTACTTTACATTGAGTATTTGCATTTCTTGATACTTTATTGCGACCGAAGGTCGCAGTATACCATGAGAAATGTCGCAGCTTGTCCGTCCGTACAGGAAGTGTGGTCCATCCGTACAGGAAGTGATGTCAAGTGACATCACGTGACATCACCTAATCAATGTCACTGTGACATCACAGGTGATATCAAAGGTGACATCACCTATGTAAAAGTCCATATATGGGTATGGGTATCCCTTTTATGCCCATATAAGAAGATCCCTGATGTCATCGATATATATCACTGGCCAGATGGCAAAGGCATGGCCCATATCTGTGTGGCTGGTTCAGATAGGGATCTCCATGTATGAGCATAAAATATATTGCATGTATATGGATACATATTATTATTAATAAAGGATAAAATAAAATAAAAAGTCCATAATGGTCATTCCCAGAAACAAAATACCTTTTATGCCCATATATGGAGATTTCTGATGTCATCAATCCCAGGCCCTGTCTGGCCCAAGAGCCTGCTTTACTCTGATTTACACCCTATACCTTCCTCGAAAACGTTAATATTAAGTCCATATGTATATATATTAATAAAGGATAAAATAAATAAAATGTCCATATACAGTATGGGCATTCCCAGATGATGCCCTGTTAGGGTACCCCTTATGCCCATATATGGAGATCCCAGGTATCAAACCCATTGGAATGGGGCATCAAACCCATTGGAATAAATGTGGTCATCAAACCCAGGCCAAGGCCCTGCTTGGCTTTACTAATTAAGATACGTTTTATGCCCATATATGGAGATCCCTGTCCCAATGTCATCAATATTAAGGACATATCTGGGAATGCCCATATTTGGTAATGCCCATATATGGGCATGTTTTGACATAACATTGATGACCATCATGCAGGGGTCTCCATATATGGGTAACTGGTCCGATATACATCACTGGCCAGATGGCGCAACCTTGCCCTTTAGGGCAAGGTTGCATGTCGCCCTGAGGTGTCTTACTAGTAGTTCTTGCACATCTCAGAGGCAAATATCATACTTTTTACTCACAAGGCAGCACGATTTGACACCTTGTTAACTTGTAGATCTGCTATTTTTCTGCTATTTGGAAATTGGCAATTCATCATGAGCACTTTTACTTTAATGTATTTTGATGCCAATACCCTAGCATCTTTACTCAAGTAAAATTTGAATCCAGGACTTTTATTTGTAATAGTATTTTTCAGCAAAAAAAATTAAATAAAAATCAGAGTAGTTCTTACACCTCTGGCCATTGTCTCCATTTGTTGACAGGCAGTACAGTACAGTATTATACACAGGTACGCTTTTTTTTTAGACCACATTTATTCAGGAAAGGTGCATTGTGCTGAGCCTGCAAACCCTTTTTCAGCAAGATCCACCTTTACATTACGTAACGCACGTGTGTGTGTGTGTGTGCAGACACACACACGCACGCACGCACGCGCACACGCACACGCACACGCACACACACACACACACACACACACACACACACACACACACACACACACACACACACAGCGCAGCTATTTAGTGCAAGACAGTTCTACTGTGTTTACCTACACAGATATGGTGAGTCATTCATTATTCCAACTATAGTCTGGGAATTGGAATCAGTGATTTTTCCAGACACAATGAGAGCGTTTACATACTTTAGTAGACCTATTTTCAGTATGTGACATTAACATAAATTCAAGTATAAATTAAGCATAATGTTTTGTTATCTCAGGACACGTTCAGTTGAAATGTATTGCAAATGTTCTCTGACATCCAGTTGATTCCAGTCAGAATAAACAGATCTCTCTGACATGTCAGACATCAGTTAATTTGTTTATTACAGATTCCTTTGGAAACTGTGTTTTTCTCCCCAGCTTTTCTCAAACAGGTCACCGAATGCATTCGAATGATAATTTGGCATCGATTCCCGGGTAAATCATAGTTTTATCAGTCGCAGAACACAGACTATTCACATGTAAATCTCAAACACTTCAGTAGATTAGCAGCGTGCACAGTCAAATCACTGGCGGTGAGGAGTTTAGTGTGCACGGTGGAGCTGATGCAATGTTAGGAAATCATTCTCTCTCTCTCCTCTCTGTAAACACATCCCGTACAGACTTTATGGCTTCCATCGCTTGTGGGTCAGACTTTGACAGGGCTTACAATGAAGCCTAGGGTTAACAGAGCCCTGTCTGCTTGGTCTAATGAATCTTTCTGTTCTACACCTATACCCATGTATGAAACTATTTATTCAACTTTGTTTTGCCCCTCTGTTCTACACTGACATAATTATTTCAAACAGGTTTTAAAACAGTGACAATGTTCAATCTACAAGCTCACAATGTGTCCCAATGCAACGCGTTGTAGATTATCTATTTTCTCGACTTTTGTGCAACACAAAAGTCCCTCCCTCGTAGCTGCATTTGGTTCATGTCCTGAAGGTGTCTACCTAGTACCTACACACCAGAGCTGATGGAAAACTATTCAACCCTTCCCGCTTGCATGCTAAGACGAAGGTGACCAGTGTCCTCCTGAGAGAAATGCCTTTCGCTGATGATGCATCACTAGCATCGCACGCCGAATCTGGGCTCCAGGTACTGATGATCAGTGTTGGGCAATATTACTTAGGAGAGTAATCGTTACTTATTACTTATTACTCCTTGGAAAAAGTAATAATATTATATTACTTATTACTTGGAATCAAGAGTAATATGTAATATATTAACTCATTTAGTGCCACCCTAGTCACCACTAGAGGGCGCCCAGTGGCCATAGAAAATCCCATAGAGATATGCTGGTATATGCAGAAGCCCTGCAGCCATGACTTGCCTGAACACTTTCCTTTGTGCATGTACAGGAAGAGGATGAAGTTAGCTTGAAGTTAGCTATTGGCTACCAAGCATTTTAGAAGCCTTATTTTCGTCAACTTAGCCATGATTAAACCTTGCACACCTCATGCATGGGAAAAAAACAGAGAAGAATGAGCTCTAAAAAATCCAATGCAATCCTGGATTGCATTGGAGTGGATTTGCGCAGTTTGTTCACAGCTTTCAAACAAAAAAATCCGATTGGAAATCCGTTCAGGCATTCTTGAGATAATCGCCATTATGTTTTACATGTTATGTAAACAAACATGGCTGCCCTGAATGTTAGATGGGGTTGTATGGGGGTGGAACATGCAAAATCGCGATTGAAATCATGTTCACTAGATTTGATGGGGTCCAAAAAAAAAATGTAAAAAAAAAATTTTTCAATTTTTTTTTTTTTTTTTTTTTAACACTTATGTTGCAATGATTTTTTCTCTTCAATGTCTCGCGTTGCCATGGTTACCATAGACTTCCATGTAATTGTGCAAGTGTGTAAAAAGTGCACGCCCATGCCTAGATGATGCACCACGTGTGTAGATGCTGTTCACAGCTTTCAAACAAAAACATCCGCTTGGAAATCCGTTCAGGCATTCATGATTTATCAGCCATTATGTATCCTTCAGATGTAAACAAACATGGCTGCCATGTTTGAAAGAATGGGTTGGTATGGGGGTTAAACATGCAATTTCGCGATCGCGATCATGCCTAATACATTTCTGGAGGTCCAAAAAAAAAATTTGAAAAAAAAAAAATTTGAAAAAAAAAAAGTTTTTTTTTTTCAAAAACGGCCCAAACTCGGGAAACTCGGGGTTGGCACAGCACTAGTACCAATACAAACTCGGGAAACTCGGGGTTGGCACCATATGTGTTAATATCCCGAACTAGTTCGGGATAGGCACTCTGGGATGCGATAATATATCCCGAACTAATTCGGGATAGGCACTCAATGAGTTAAGTTATATTACTTTTTTTTTTCCCCTGCAAAATCTGTTTAGCCAGCTCCTTTTAGAACTGAATCCAATTTATTGGAACAATAAGAGTCTCTGGGATGCGATTAAAGAAATTATAATTGCAGGCTTTGTAATTAATTCATCTCAATTAATCACATTTTAATCACACATCAATATTTGACCTGGGAACAGTTAGAAACTTTTTTTAATGGATTTTGGTATAGGCCTACAAGCGAATCAATTAATAATTAAGACATATAATATATAACCCAACAAAACATTGCTTATTTTTTATTACATTTAAAACTCTCAGCTCTGTTGAAGACGCCTGCCTATATTATCCTTAAATAATATGCTACATATTTTCTTTTCTGCCTAAAAAGTGTAGGCTATTTTAGACGTGAGGTGCAGGGGCTCTGGGTGTTCCCACTAAGGAAAGTAGGCTTTCAACTCCCTGAGGGTGCTGAGGCCTGCTTTGCACCCTCATTTTGGCCAGGGAGCACCCCCACCTCAGTAATTCCCGAAATTTACATTATAATACAGTAGATCAGCATTGGCTGGCCACAACTGGTTTGGCACACACTC
Source organism: Nannobrachium achirus (assembly GCF_963921795.1). Classification (NCBI taxonomy): domain Eukaryota; kingdom Metazoa; phylum Chordata; class Actinopteri; order Myctophiformes; family Myctophidae; genus Nannobrachium; species Nannobrachium achirus. The sequence goes on along the minus strand of NC_137816.1, from coordinate 40,976,984 downwards.
CAATTGGTATGCAAATGTAGCCTTTTGTTTTCACCTGGCCGATTTGAGTTGGGTAGCCTTCACTTAAAGCATAGCACCCTCAGCCATTGTGGGCTGCCGCCGGCCCTGACATGAGGCTTATTGAGCACAGACAGTGGAGGCTACGCTAACTGGCTAACAGCAGCAACTCAGTCCGCAGTGGTCCACGGTGGTCCCGCTGAGCTCCGCGGACGGTCCGCGGCGCCCCCGCGACGGACCCCTCCGCGGCGGACCCCGCGGCGGACCCCTCCGCGGCGGACCCCGCGGCGGACCCCTCCGCGGCCGAGAGGAGTGCTTGTAGATTGTAAACGTCCCATCCATGTAAGCGCGTCGCACGCTGTATATGCTCTCTCTGTGACTGTGACAGGCAACGCAGCGCTGACACTGGTCCATGCACTGGTCAGCAACGTCATAACTGTGCGCGCTGCGCAAATGACTGATCTACAAGCTACATCGCATCTCTGTAGATGTATGTTGATGTCTTGTAGATCTGTTCTTTTTCTGCAATCGGCTAAAATGGCTAGTAACGGAGTAGCGAGGCTTTTTTTTGCAGAGTAAAGCGTTATATATTACCTTTTTTTTTTTTTGTAATACCTTACACTACTCGTTACTGGAAAAAGTAATAATATTACAGTAATATATTATTTCGTTACTGCCCAACACTGCTGATGATACACATTAACATGAATCTGTCTTTCCGATACTGTATACTGAAGAAAACACCACGCACGTCACTGTCCAGTGTCCAGTGTGTCTGGTTCCTCTGTATGCACTACAAGGTTATAATAGTTTTGGATGTTTTCATTAGTTTTTATTTTTATTAGTTTTGAGGTTTTGTTTTCCATTACAGTTTAGTTTTAATTAGTTTTTAAAGTGGGGTTGCTAGTTTCGTTTAGTTTTTATTTTTTGAAAATGCTTAGTTTTAGTTTAGTTTTGATTAGTTTTAGTGTTAGTTTTAGTCTTTTACGTAATATGAGGTATTTGTCAGCGGTGAGATTAAAACATCTCTGGAAAAAGTATTGTCTAATAGAAAATCAACAAAACATAATTTGTGGAGAGTGGCAGAAATGTTGAGACATACAACTTCTCTCTTTGACCTGGTGGTTTTTATATACTCTAATAACCAAGCCAGTGATTCTCAAAGTGTGCTCCGAGGACCCCCAGGGGTCCTTGAGGGGGTTGCAGGGGGTCCCCAGCAAAAAGGGCGATAATTTATTTTCACTATCATTCCATGCCTAAGGAACAAAATTACAGAATATATGACTGTTTTGGTCATGGGTTTCTTCTTCTGCTGCCTGGCCGAGGATTGGCATCTGTCTCGGGGGAGGGAGGCTCCCCTGGGGCGGTGTCCTTTACCTTGTCAAGGCACGCTAGGTTAGCCTTCTTATGCGTGCTGTTCAAATGGACTATTAGATTTGTGGGATTTTTCCCCTTGAGTAATGCACCGCATGCCGTATTATCATTTTCTACAAGGCATTTACTCTTATCTGAAACACAGTCATATTCAAAGTAATCCCAAATGGGACGCTTTTTTCCAACTTTCGAAACCACCATGATACCAGGTTCTGTATTTTGGCTCCCCTGGGGCGGTGTCCTTTACCTTGTCAAGGTAGGCTAGGTTAGCCTTCTTATGCGTGCTGTTCAAATGGACTTTTAGATTTGTTATTATCATTTTCTACAAGGCATTTACTCTTATCTGAAACACAGTCATATTCAAAGTAATCCCAAATGAACTTTCAAAACCACCATGATACCAGGTTCTGTATTTTGGCGTGTCCGAGGGGCGTGGTAAACTGGCACAGAGGGAGATAGGGAGAAGAGCCTGGCGACGCGAGGTTAGAGCATAGGATTAGAGGGAGAAGGAGGAAGATAGATATATGAAAATAGATGGTACATCCATCCAAAATAAATTGACAAAGACGAAAACTAAGGAGATTTTCTCTATCATTTTAGTTTATTTTAGTTAGTTTTGTAAACACACAATACCATTTCAGTTAGTTTTAGTCTTTTTTAAAAGCTTAGTTGTTTATTTTTATTTCAGTTAACGACAATGTTTTTCCATTCTAGTTTTTGTTTTTTCGTTAGTTTTAGTTTACTATAATAACCTTGATGCACTACTGAAGAAAACACCATACATATCACTGTCCAGTGTGTCTGGTTCCTCTGTATGCACTACTGAAGAAAACACCACACACATCACTGTCCAGTGTCCAGTGTGTCTGGTTCATACTGTATGCACTACTGAAGAGCATGTAACTGTCCAGTGTCCAGTGTGTCTGGTTCCTACTGTTTGCACTACTGTCTGAGAAGCATTCACCATTCAAGTGTGAACAAAGCCTCCCTTATAAAACAGTATAGGAAACACTTCAAATTAGAGCCAATGCCGATGTTTGCCGATGAAGAGTGCTAGACCACCGATTGCCGATGTTTAACCGATGTTTTGTAATAATATAAAATAATAATAAATAGCCTAAATTTCAAAACCATCTTACCTTCAAAACCTTTTTTCCCTTTTTTTACCAATGGTAAAATGAAACCCAATGGATCCTTACGGGCAACGACAATATATTCTAAGTTTTGGGTCTGAGTGGCTAAATGTCATCAAATGGTGATCTAATATTACTTCGACCGATAGATCGGAGAGATAATGACCGATGTCCGATACCGACATCGGTGTCCAAAAACGACCGATATATCGGTTTGACCGATATATCGGTCGGGCTCTACTTCAAATTCATTTCAGTTCAGTTGTAGCTTCTCTCTAGCCTGACACTCAGCCTGAATTGACATTTCGTTTCACTTCATTATTCAGTCTGAGGTCGCTTCCCCCCAGGGCGATTGCAGGGATGGGCGTTGCCAAAAAGAGGCAGTCTTCAGCGATTGGTTCACCGACCAACACATGACATAGTGTTGTTATGTGTGCCTGGCTGGCTAGTGGCTAGCCTGTTGCTTGCTAGTGCTACTTGCTAAGCAAAAAAACAGTCAGAATAGGAGCACTACGAACTAGTAATCAAACACAACATAACATGCCTGCTACTGGTGTTTCATAGCGAGATCGATACGATCGCATTTTACCACAATTTACCGCATTTTACCGCGACACGATGCACGGTACGGTACGGCGGCGGCGCTGGTGTACTTGGAAACACACATGAGTTCTGGGAAACCCCCACCCACGCTGATCACAAGACGCTGATTCACGACGCTGATTCGCCATACGGATTTTCAACCGAGGCAGGCCTCCTCAATGAGAGTGATTCTAGACCTGAATCGCAGAAACAAAAAAATTAAAGGGGTGTGGCTAGCGATTCAGGGTCTGGAACTAGGCTAGCTTTTCTCAGTCACTAACGAACGCACGCACGCACGCACACACACACACACACACACACACACACGCGCACACGCACACGCGCGCACACACACACACACACACACACACACACACACACACACACACACACACACACACACACACACAAACACACACACAAACATGCGCATACACACATAAACACACACACATGCCAGTACATGTGTGTATGATACTTAGATGTATATATTTGTAATTCTCAGAAGTGCCACCCTAGTCACCACTAGAGGGCGCCCAGTGGCCATAGAAAATCCCATAGAGATATGCTGGTATATGCAGAAGCCCTGCAGCCATGACTTGCCTGTACACTTTCCTTTGTGCATGTACAGGAAGAGGATGAAGTTAGCTTGAAGTTAGCTATTGGCTACCAAGCATTTTAGAAGCCTTATTTTCGTCAACTTAGCCATGATTAAACCTTGCACACCTCATGCATGGGAAAAAAACAGAGAAGAATGAGCTCTAAAAAATCCAATGCAATCCTGGATTGCATTGGAGTGGATTTGTGCAGTTTGTTCACAGCTTTCAAACAAAAAAATCCGATTGGAAATCCGTTCAGGCATTCTTGAGATAATCGCCATTATGTTTTACATGTTATGTAAACAAACATGGCTGCCCTGTATGTTAGATGGGGTTGTATGGGGGTGGAACATGCAAAATCGCGATTGAAATCATGTTCACTAGATTTTATGGGGTCCAAAAAAAAAAAAAAAAAATTCAAAAACAATTTTTCAATTTTTTTTTTTTTTTTTTTTTTTAAAAGCCGAACTAGTTCGGGATCGGCACTCTGCGATACGCTAATAAAGCCGAACTAGTTCGGGATTGGCACTCAATGAGTTAATATACTGTAGCTGACACACACTCCACTCAAGACTCATTGTTGCGTGTATAGCAGACAATCAGAGATCTTCACCCACTGATACGTCTGGGGAAATCAAAATGATTCAATGGGGTTTGACGGCAAACAAAACAGTGCAACAACAAACCGACACCCACTGCTTTGAAAACCAATCCTGTACCGTCCCAATAAGGAGGACCGTCCTGTAGTCTACATCAGGGGTCTTCAACAGGGGGTCCAGGACCCCTAGGGGTCCTACTCTTTTTTGTATTAACTATTTGAACCCTAGTGTCCATATTCTGAGAACCTTAGCCAAAAATAGCAGATCTACAAGCTCATAACGCCTTGTGATGCGAGGCGTTGTGAGCTTGTAGATCGGCTATTTTCAGTGAAGAGGTTTGGTGTAGAGGGAAAAAAGAGCAGACTGAGTAGAGAGTGAAAAGTCGAGTTCAAATTCAAAATACACTGATGATTGTGCTGTCAAACGGTTAAATTATAATCTAAATGCTTAATTTCTTTCTCAACTAAGGGGTCCTTGGCCTGAAAACGTTGAAGACCCCTGGTCTACATTGAATGGGGATGTGTCAGCACACCTATCAGTATAGGCTGATCATCTGCTGGCTACGACACTCTGCTCAAGACAGATTGATAAGGAACACAGACAGAGCAGGGTGAGATGGGAACAAAGTGAAATACAGAGAGAAGAGAGAGGAGATGGTACGATGATAGACGGTTCCTTTATGTTCCAGTTAATGCAATTCATTTTTTTTATCTGAGCCAGGTGTGAAATGAAGACTCACCCTCTGCTTGTCTGGGTCAACATATCTGATGCCAAAGTAATCCTTCTCCAGCAGGTTGAGATGGTGGCAGATCAGGTCAAACAGGTACTGTCCCTTGGCGTCACGCTACAGACAGATAGACAGAGCACAAGGTTTGTGTTACACAATGCATTTCCCAACATTTTAATTTCAAATTACCCCCATTACTCTGAGAACGTAACAGAACTAAATTGAACTAAGGGTCCATTTCGTGGTAACATGGCATTGGTTCGACCTCTCGTTGGTCCGACTACCTAAACCTAACCTTAACCCTAACCCTAACCTCAGTAAAACTAACGCTGGTGAATGCTAACCTGGTGAAATGCTAACCTGCAGACGCTGGTAAATGCTAACCTGGTGAAATACCGGTATATAGACGGGGAACTGAGAAAGAGATATTTCTATAACGGCCACCAGAAAATGTTTTAATATTTCATCAGCCCTCGTGGAAGATATCTGGAGGCTATCAAATATTCATCCTCGGCAGCAGCCATGTGCAAATTCCAGAAGAAATCTGTGGTCCAATAAAATAATCAGTGAAATAGACTCAGAGGAATAGAGTAAGTGAGATAAAGTCAGTAAAATGGAATCAGTGAAATAATACCTCGGTGAAAAAGAGTCAGTGAGATAGAATGTCCAGTGCTGTATGGGTTCAAAATAAAGGCTTAATACATTTTTGATACTTGTCCTGCAGATGTCATGTCATGTTTACTTAATCAAGTAGTTAAGTACTCGTCAAGTTGGCTTAGGCCTACAGCGTTTCAATCCAATGTTTGTTCAGGGATCTGTTGCTTGCTGACTGGGGAACTCTTTGCTAATTAGACAAGTCATTAAGGTTGTAGCACTGCATCAACTATCAGATTGAAGGCTGGCTGGTGCACATACAGTATTGTACAGTAGGTCCTATTGGAGCCAACTTGAAGGTGACCTTCTTGCTGAACCGAAACACAGTGCCTCTCTTTCAATAGAGGATAACCAAGGTCGTTGTTGGAGGGGATGTCATGTTTTCCTGGCTGGGTCTAGTACATGTCAAGCCTGTCACATCCAAAAGTGCCAACGTGCTAGGTTCCATTGCTACAGTATGCAGTACGCTTTTCCCTCCTCCCCCTTTTATACAGTAGGGACCGAACCACTGAGATGTGGAGCTGTGTGTGTGTGCGCGTGTGTGTGTGTGTGTGAGTGTGCGTGCGTGCGTGCGTGCGTGTGTGAGCACAGAGCTACCGGTATGTCTCAATCCACTGCACCAATCAGCACCAGATATGTTGAGCACATTGCCTGTATAGGCCATGGAAGTTTGTCCCAGAATGTTTTTCACAAATGTTTTATTCTTTTTGAAATATTGAACTCAATTTTTGTACTTGAACTCATTGAATCATTAGATCAAACCAATTCAAAAGCACACTCTTTATAGCTCCAAGGACAGTAAAGTGTTTTCTCCTGTTCTGCAGTAGTGAACAACCAACTTCTAACTACCCTCTAAACTCATCAGGTGATATGAATGATTATGCTATTAAACTCATCAAGTGATATGAATGCACACACAGTGCACACACACCATTTCCACACACGCTACCTAAGGGCTACAGTTTCCCATGAAAGTGCTCCCTCTTCCCAGTCTTAAATGTAAGTGCAGTGCAGTTCCAGACAACTGTGATATGAGACAGCTGATTCGAAAGTGACTGCTTTTTGTTCAAACCCAGAGGCGATTTCAATCTTTTTCTGCTGCACATAACAGACACCAGACATTTCCTTACTGTACCATTTAGGACAGAGGAAGAAAAGGCTTCCTTTACTCCCCACACACGTACATTTCTAAAATATCAGAAGAGGTTTCCCTTAAACATGATGTTGCATCGTGGAGGACCTGTTCTGAGGAGCAAATAATAGCAGACAGAAAGTAGCCTGATTTCAGACTCTGCGCTGAGCTTGAGTCTGACATTGTCCCATTGACAAGAGATTTCAAAGTGGAGGGGATTTGAAATTTGAAATTCCCAATCACAAGAGATCTGGTGGGAGGGATTGTGTTTGACTTGTGTGTACACAAAAACATTCCCCCCTCCCCCTCCCCTCTATGACAGGCATCAAACAGGTCGTTGTCTTTGATGCTAACGAGGTGTGCACAACCCCCCTTTGAAGTTCAAAGGGAGCAATTTAGAGCTTTGGCTGAACTCCCCCCCTCCACTGTTTCTGTTGATTTTCAAAAGTTAGACCCACCCCCTCCTCCGTCTTGCATTGATTTCATTGGCTGGTACGCCAAGATACCATATCAAGTTAAGAGTCATATGACAACACCAGACCAAGAGAACCAGTCTGCTCAGAGAGTGGGCGGGTCTATGGGCTGGAGCCAGGCAAGACAGAAAGCCCACAGCAATGCAGAACATAAAGCCCTGTTATTAGGCACGTGCACACATAGACATCAAAGGGGGCTTGAGCCCCATCCCCTTTACCTTTATGTAAAAAGTGCCCTCTCCAGACCATGAATGCAGTTTTCACTATGGCGAAAGAAATGAAAATGCTCCCTTTCCATGCCATCCTGAAGGCAGCATTCAAGAGAATTGCCTTGTCCAAACTCTCCTGAACTTGAACGCAGCATCTTGCCCTCTCTGTGTAGAAATTGCCCTCTCTGTGTCGAAATCCATGCCGTTACGCCACATCTCCAGTATTCAGTTGATTATACTATTAGTTCAGTGTGGTATCAAGTACCGAAAATAGCCGACCTCCAAGCTCACCACGTGTCGCGCTGAGACGCGTTGTGAGCTTGGAGGTCAGCTATTTTCAATATTTTCACCAAAGGCCCTTTTAGAAATGTCAGCCCCTGCCTCTCTAACATTCTCTGCTCGTGCCTGCCTGTTATGGTCTGTGTGGTGAGACCTCCCTCTCAGTAGAAGCAGCCCTCAGGTGACAGCCAGGTGGCTCTAACACTTAACAAGGTTATGGCAGCCCTGGGATGACAGTCATTCTGGTTACAGCCTAACAAACTGTGTGTGGCTGCTGCAGAGAGTTCTCTGGACTGATCTTACCTGCATTTACGTACCACCAGTGACCCAAGGACCTATTGTATTTTAAACTCCAATGCTGCATTCACACTACCAGCAAGAAATCTGCAAAACAGCGGAGCGTGGTCAGCTGAATTGCTGCAGAGTCACTGTTGAAGTGTTGCTCAAGCCAACACTGCATAAACAAAAGAGTAACATTAACCACTTAATACCCCAGGTGCTCTATACTGTACAGTACTAAGTCCCCTCCTGTTTTTGTGAAATCGTGAACATTTGCATTAAAAAAAAACACATGTCAAATGTCAAATGCAGTGAACGCTACACTCCAACTGGCTCTCTACCTACCTACATACTAGTTCCAGAGGTACTCTGGTCAGTTCCTTACTTCCTGGACTAACTGGCCAATAACATTGTGTCCTAGCTGAAAAGGGAATAACAAGTCTCTGAAACTACAGTCCCATCTTTGCCTTTCTGTAACAAGTGAAGAGACACTTATTGGACTATTGGAGAACCCTGTCTGAAAACAAAGATTTCCTGTCCAAATCCAAACAAACTCAAACCGAGTTAAAGCCTTAAAATGCAAATCAGTTGCTGGAAAACTGAAAAATAAACTTTGTGAACTACAGTGAATCATAACATGAGGAACACATTTGTAACCCAGCCCTGAACCCTGTGGCTCTGCATGGTTATGTCCTCTCTGGTAGTGACATTAACATCAAACTGTTTCCATGCATGGGGCTGTGGAGCACAGAAAGGTTTGCTGTCACTGTCTGTCACTCAAACACATACATGCACACACACACACACGCACAAACAAACAAACGCACGCACGCACACACACACACCTCACCAAGTCAGGCCCGCAGGATGGCCATGAAACAAAAATACACAAGACATGTGTACACCGGTGCCATGCAAATACCTGTAAATACCTTCTTTACTCACTTTACATGTACTGTAGGCCTATTACACAACGTTTATTTGTCAAATTCTGCTATGGGGAAATGTAGCCCTATACAGTACAGTATAGAGACAGACTTACAGACAGACAGAACAGAGAGACACACACAACCACGCACGCACGCACGCACGCACGCACGCACGCACGCACGCACACACACACACACACACACACACACACACACACACACACACACACACACACACACACACACACACACACACACACACACACACACACACACACACACACGCTAGAAGAGGGCCATGTGACAAATGAGGGGTGGGGTGTCCGCGTTGCCTTGGCGGACAAATAGGTACCGGCCCCGGCTCTCCCGGACGCTCCTAGCCCGAGTTACGGCATTTTATGTGAGCTGCAGTGGAGGGGGTCCTCCACTGGGGGCGTCACCACTTTTGCATCCGTTCTGGAGCAGCAGGAGTGGGTGGTCCCCGGGAATTCCCCGTGAGCAGCCCCGTTGGGGTGGTCATTTGGTCATTTTTGCCCATTTGGTCATTTTTTACACTTGGGGGTCCCCCAGGGAGCTGGGGGTCCCTGGAGCTCCGGGGGTTGTAGTTTGGCAGGTAAGGAGTGTGTGTGCAAAATGTGGCATGGATGGGGGCAACGGTTGTGGAGATATGAGCAGGGCAAAAGTGTGACGTGTGACACCTGGGGGTCCCCCAGGGACCTGGGGGTCCCTGGAGCTGCGGGGGTCCTTGGAGGTTGTAGTTTGGCAGGTAAGGAGTGTGTGTGCAAAATTTGGCATGGATGGGGGCAACGGTTGTGGAGATATGAGCAGGGCAAAAGTGTGACTGACTGACTCACTCACTCACTCACAGACGGACAGCCGGTGGAGGTTATTTATAAATTATAATAGAACATTACGGTACGGTACTGTACTGTACTTTGTGTGTGTGTGTGTGTGCGTGCGTGCGTGCGTGCGTGCGTGCGTGCGTGCGTGCGTGCGTACGTGCGTGTGTGTGCGAGCGAGCGAGACAGAGACAGAGAGAGAAAGAGAGAGAGAGAGAGGGAGAGAGAGAGAGAGAGAGAGAGAGAGAGAGAGAGAGAGAGAGAAGAGAAAGAGATGTTATTAATGAGCTACCTTTCGACAGTGTACTTGCTAAACAACAACACAGAGTCACAATGATTTATCTGAGCGCAGGGTTTTTGCAATGAAATGAACTGGAATGAAATATCTCATTGGAAGAGGACATTATTTATGAATGCTGAACAATGCACAATGCTCACTGTTAAAGACAAGGCTGCAAGACGTTCACTGTTAAAGACAAGGCTGCAAGACGTTCACTGCCTGTTTTGGCCCTTATATATGCCTCGATATTATGACGTCACCTTTTGCCCCTCTCTGATTGGCTACTGGCCCATGGCCCGTGATTGGCTACGGGCATAAACACACACACACACACACACACACACACACACACACACACACACACACACACACACACACACACACACACACACACACACACACACACACACACACACACACACACACACACACACACAGTACATAGATCTGGCTAATTTATAAAAAGATAGATGGCATGTGCTATAGGTGAGCACATTCATTAAAATGCACTGATGTCAGACACAACCGAAACCATTGCCTCACAACAACGATTTGCACATTTTGACGAAATACAATTTTTAATATGGGACTTTTACTTATAACACATTATATATATTTCTACATGGTGGTATTTTTCTACACTGGTACTTTTACTCAAGTAAAGAAAGCTTCTTCTTCCAGCCTGCTGGTAGGAGCATGTGCTGCATACTGATGAGGTCCAGTGCACCGACATCCATGGCCTCAGTGGAATGGAATCGATCTTAAATTAAGTGTTCTTCAACATCCTTATGGGGATTAAAGCCAAGGCCAATCTGCAGTACAGTGGTGGGTACTTAGAAAGAGAAAATACCTTACCAGTTAATGATATGTTTTTTGTTCTTGGGTATGTTGGCTACAATAAACATATCACGTGATTTGAAGTTGCAAGGTTTTTGTTGGGGTATTGCAATGTGACTTTTTTACTGAAACTACTGTGGAAATTACTGGCTACATGATCCTGTTTGAGATAATTATTTTATTTCCTAAGATGAATGTCCATTTAAGAATAAGACTCTTATTTAGATAGGCATTTTCTTATAATGTACTGGAAGGACTGGGTTTCGACGGTCCTTAAAAGACAGAGGCATTAATCCAAAGGGTCACATACCCACTTACCCAGGGATGGTACGATGATCGTTATTATCGTTTATCGTGATAAAAAACACTCCCGATAATCGTATCGTGGAGATTTAATTTAGCGTGAACTCATCCTACGTCATGTATTGGCAATTTGTGATCAGTTCACCTTTTATTTGCTGAGCTGCATATCCGGTACCACTTAAACACTCTGTAATTGCTAAAACAGACCTGTAAATAACGTACTTGATACGTCTTTTTTTTATTCTCTACCAAATGTCTTTGCCAAAAGAATAGCCGATCTACAAGCTCACAATGCGACGCGTTGTGAGCTGCTATTTTTTGGCAAATGTTCTGCCCCAGGATAATGGATGTTGGGTATATTTTATCATGATAATATCTTACATTGCAAAATGTTTTGGTCACAATAATCGTGACATTGAAATGAAATTATTTCATCCCATCCCTAAACTTACCCAGTGTACAATGAAAACCTAACCCATCACTTCCCCTTCATCTCAATGTGTGCATAGTCTTATTCCAGCTGTTGAGATCTCACTGAGAACAATCTATTAGGGATGCTAGGTTTTCCCTGAGAATGCATGACTATGCTTTTTTCACATCCCATGAAGCCTGTTCAACAGAAAAGGCTATTTATATCTCACTCAATCCTTCAAACAGTTTACCATGCAGGACTACTGCAGTTAAACTCCACTTCATTCATCAAGTGGCCAGTCTCACTTAACAAACACTAAAAACATTCCTCACAGAAACCGTACACTAATTAGGATCGTTAGCTTCCTCTTTAGAAGGTGTCCAATAATAAAGCCAAGTTACTTTGTTTCTATGCTGGAAGAGAGAGAGAGAGAGAGAGAGAGAGAGAGAGAGAGAGAGAGAGAAGAGAGAGAGAGAGAGAGAGAGAGAGAGAGAGGGCGTATGTGTCCCGTGATTAAAGTGTCACCTTCCATTGCCTTCATGGAGACATCATTATAAGCTATTTGATTTCACTCCCTGGTCTGCTTTGCTGTGGTAGAAAGAAACACTTGTCCTGCGACGACTGCTCAGCACACTTTACTTCATGCTTTGTGTGTGTGTATGTGCGTGCATGCATGCTTTGTGTGTGTGCGTGCGTGCATACGTGCGTGTGTGCGTGTGTGTGTGTGTGTGAGGGTTATAGAGTGGTCAAACTGTGACCCATGGGGAGATGGGATTAATGCAGGCCTGTATGCCACTGGGGGGAAATGGTTCTTTTTTAAAGCAGAGGGCTCTTAAAATGCTTTATGGAGAAGCAAGCAGCATGCATGCACGCACGCACGCACGCACGCACGCACGCACGCACGCACGCACGCACGCACGCACGCACGCACGCACGCACGCACGCACGCACACACACACACACACACACACACACACACACACACACACACACACACACACACACACACACACACACACACACACACACACACACACACACACACACACACACACACACACACACACACACACACACACACACACACAATGTTTCATTTTTAAAGCACAGGGCAGTATAAATGTGTTATGGACGGCACACGCTTCATCAGAGCCATAAAAATGATAGAGTGTGAGGCTGCAAACAGCTCACTCTGGGGTCACCATCATGAACATTAGGGTCTCGGGCAGTGGCTATCAAACATTTTCATGTCAAGGACCTCCAAATTGATATGGATTTGGCCACAGGGACCCTCATAAGAGAAGATTCGTGTTAAAACAAAAAATAAAAATTATTCAACATTCTTCAATATTTTTTTTATACGTTTAAAAAATAAGCTGATCTATAAGCTCACATCACAACACGTGAGCTTTATCTCTATTCAGATAAATTATTGAGATGGGTTTCATATCAGCCAGGGAAACACCACATCAATAAATGATGGTGACATTTTAAGCTTTGGAATGGAAGTGACTACATCTGGGCAAAATGCCTGTGAAAGCGTTAACGCAACCAGCTAACTGTAAGCCCAAGGGAAACATACTCTAAGGCTTCAAGTCCACATGCAATGAATCAGTTCTCAAACCTTTTTAGGCCGTGACCCCCAAAATAAACATATTTGAACTAGGGACCAGTGGCGTAAATATGGAGGTGCAGCTGGTACAGCCGCACCAGGGCCCACACACACAGGGGCCCATGAAGGAAGAGGGAAAAAAAAAAGAAAAAAAATCTGTCTGCGCGACCACACTTGGTAATACGGTAATGACGTTCGGCGGTGGAATGCATCTGCGCGGCCGCAACAAGTATTACGGTAATGGGTTTAGGTGCTGAGTAGCTGCCTAGGCTAGGCCCTAGCTGGTGGAGTGCCGAGTGAATGATAATTTGTCCAATCATCCTTTGAGACCTGTCAGCTGTGTGTCAATCAGTCAGGATGGGTCGTGTCTATTTAATGTGCAGCACTGAAAGGCTTGCATTGTAGACCTAGTGTTCTATTTATTTGGTCATGTCAGAGCCCTGGTCATGTTTATAGGCCTATTTAAAAAAAAGGTGCGCACCAAGCAACATATCCAGGTCCTCCCCTGAAGCCCCAAAGACACCCGAAAATGACTTAATAAAGGTAACCCGTTTTAGTTGACTTTATACCCAAAAATACCCATTTTGGCCGACCTTATAACCGGAAATACACAATTTTTCGCGGCACCGCTGTGCGGCGCCAAATGTCTCCTAGCTTTGTGCTCCCCCTAGTGGGGACAGAGTTAGGCGCCAGTGCTTACTGCAATGATATTGTTTATGTCCTTTGTACATTCTTGTACTTCTGCTTATGTGGACATAAATAAACATTTCAAATGTCACTTGCGCTTGTGTATATAGGGGTGGGTGGGTTGGGTTGGGGGGCCCACAACAAATATCTGCACCAGGGCCTATCACAATGTTGTTACGCCACTGCTAGGGACCCCCACCCTGACAAGCACTTGGAATTGTACGTATTACATTTAATGTAACTCGGTTCCACAGATAAATATTGTGAAAATATAGCAGATCTACATGCTGTGCGAGGCATTGTGAACATGTAGATCGGCTATTTCCACAATGTTCGCCTACCTCTTTCTTACTTAATATTTGACAGTTTGGTATTGAAAGTCCTTAAATTGTCACATTATAAATGTGCAGATACCCTGTAGCCTATACACTTATACTGTGTGTTGGTTTGTTTACTGTTGAGTGAGAAAAAAATTACATTAAGCTAGTCATCTGGGGACCCCACAAAATAATTTGGGGACCCCATGGGGTCCCGACCCCAAGTTTGAGAACCACTGCTCTAAGGATTCAATACTGCATAGAAATTCACAGTCTTTTACACTGAGAATTTTACAGTCTTAAGATTTTTACCCACCAGGGGCAGGACGAATACATTATACAAAAAGAAGTTGATGTCTCATTCATACCGGTTGATGCCTTTATTTGTGGTAATATATTACAGTTAGCTTCTTCCAACTGGGGTATCCTGAGTTGTTCGCAAAAATACATGCACGCGCACACACATAATTATATAGATGCACACTTGCACGCACACAAAAATACATGCACCCAGGTGAGCCTAGATTAAACACCTTAGCTCATGTTTAACCAAATGGAAGGAAGGAACCATCTCAGAATGTAATCTACTGCTATGAGACTTTTATTATAAGCAATAGACACACACACACACACACACACACACACACACACACACACACACACACACACACACACACACACACACACACACACACACACACACACACACACACACACACACACACACACACACACACACACACACACACACACACACACCACTGAAAATCTCTATGGAGATTTCACTGTACTTGTCTCCAAGGCAGTAAAATGTTTAAAGAATGACCATAATGCTATGAGGTGATGTGTCCACTCTTAGCCCTCTGCAGAAGGACATGCTCCTAACCACCTCCTCTCCCAGCCACTAAAGTACTGTCAGTCATTTGCCACTCTGCAGTCCTGGTATGCTCTGCTGAGGTGGTCAAATACGTACCCGGGGGATGGTTGGAAGGAAGGAATAACAATAGGATATTGTAATACAGTATGTCCTGGACACTCAGCAAAGATAGTGTCAAAATGAGTTTGGGAGAGACAGAGATATCACAGTGCAGAGGGTGAGCTAAACTCAGTGCTGGGACAAGTACGTTGTTTTACTTAAGTAAAAGTAGCAATACCACAATGTAAAAAAAATACCCCGTAACAAGTAAAAAGTTCTGTATTCAAAAATGTACTTCAGTGAAAGTACTTAACTATTGACATCAAAATAAGTAAAAGTACTAATATTTTCTAAAATTGTCAATCTAAAAGCTCCCAATGTGTCGCATCGCAAGGTGTTGAGATGTATGTTTTGAAATAGTCTACATTTACAAAGTAACTACTTACTAAAGCTGTTAAATAAATATAGTGGAGTAAATCAATATTTGCTTCTGAGATGTAGACGTATAAAGTAAAGTACTCAAGTAAGTACAGAACTTACAAGTTAGGCTACTTTACACCACTGGAAGAGACTACCATAGAGTTCAGAGAGGGTGAGGTAAAGTGAATATGTACAGAAGTGAAGCTATTATTTTACATGTTCTGATGAGTTTCTGACAGTCAGAACAGTGATTCTCAACCGTTTTAATTTCAAGGACACAGTTTGAAATGCACCTGCTTCTCAGAAATGTTCAGTGCATTGACTTTGGGAGTTGACATTTTGATCTAATGTTATCTGGGTGGAAACCTAAAGGTAAAATTCAGATTTTTGATCAACTTAGGGATAAACACACTCACATTGGGCAGTGGTACTCAAAATTAGTGATGCGATGCATTATGAGCTTTTGATATTTTTTATTTCTTCTCTTCTGGGGTCACTATGGTCTAGACTCTCTAGAGTCGACTTTGATAATAACAAGATTTTTCCTGATAATACATCTTGCTTCTGTACATGTATGCAGAGGAAGTGCAGCTGTGACTAATGACCCTTCATTTTTGCCTTATGTTGTTCAGATTTCTCCTTATGATATGATCTACAATTTTGCATTTTATAAGAGCCAAGACCCCCAGGCCTGGTATCAAGTGTTTTGGATACAGATTGGTCCTTATGACATAAGCAGCAGCTCTCTTATAGTGAGTATCACTATAGTCTCCTTTACTCACTTCATTTTCTACCTTTTATGTGTTTCCGTAAATCAATGCCATATTTCATCATACAAGAGTGTCACACAAAAGTAGTGAAGATAGCACATCTACAAGCTCAAGCTTGTAGATCGGCCTTTCTTCACTGTTTTTTTTTTTTTATAATATTAAAAAGGGAGCGGTTTTGGGAAGAGACGGTTTCCACCCGACAGCAACAATATTATGTTTTGTTTCATTGCGTTCAGCACTTTGTTCAATTCCAATTGTTTTAAATGTGCTATATAAATAAAGATTGATTTGATTTGATTTTGATATATTCTGATCCCTTCTGTCCGTGGCAGAACTGTGACCTGTGTGTCAAATGTACTTCTCCCCATGATATCAGGTCATAAAAGCACAATCACCACCACCTTGAAAAGAAGTGTTGCCAACTCCTATTGCCTCTTCAATTTCTGATTGATCCAGAATTCCTCCACTGTGAGGCATGGGTGTCTTTTATTTAGTTGTAATGGCATGCGTCTTGCGTCACTCATTATATTCCCCAATAAACTGTCCTTCAAGCCTCTTTTAGCTAAACACAAGCACTCCTCCAGACACAAGCACACACAACAACAAACCAACACAGAATACACACGCACACGCACACGCACGACAACAAACCAGTGCCAAGCCAGCCCTCAAGACAAAAAAGTGCATTCACCGGGTCTGACATGTGTCTGCAATGGAACACGCCTCAATGCGTTTCCATGCTGATGCGTATAATACAGTACTATATGCATGTCCTTAGTAACCCTCTTTTGTCTGCCAGCAGTGGTGGAAGAAGTACTATTTTTTACTTCCTTACTTCCTTAAGTAGTAGCAATACCACAATCTAGGAATACCCTGTTACAAGTAAAAGTCCT
The DNA here is from genome assembly GCF_963921795.1 of Nannobrachium achirus. Lineage (NCBI taxonomy): Eukaryota > Metazoa > Chordata > Actinopteri > Myctophiformes > Myctophidae > Nannobrachium > Nannobrachium achirus. The sequence continues at coordinate 40,959,732 of NC_137816.1, read as the reverse complement.
GTATTCAAAATTTAACTTGAGAATTGGCATCAAAATATACTATTACAGTACCAACGTAAAGCTACAAACCTTTTTCCAAATGTGTCAAACTTAGTCAGAAATAGCAGATCTACAAGCTCAAAACACAACACATCGCGACACGTTATCTTTGAATAGCCTTAGTATAAAATAGGGCTTAAGTAGTGAGATAAAAAGTCTAAATCTGCAATGAAACTAGTAACCATAATTGTACGGAAGTAAAGAGTAAAATATTGCACAAACAAAATTGTAAAGTACTTGAGTAAATGTTCTTAGTTACTTTCCACAACTGCCTGCCAGCAGGAAATACAGCGATGCTACTAAAGGGGCTTTTGCCCTCATCAGGCTGACGGTCTGCAGTCCTGTTGGCCTTGAAGTGGCACAGTGGGAGTGAGCTCTGCTGGGGGTGAGTTCACAAGCACTGCTGGGTTGATGGGTAAAATCATCTCTCCAGTGGAGAGTGGCACACTAGCCCTGTATTGGGGTGGGGGGGACTCCGGTATATCAATGTAACAATAGGGGGGTGCACTGCAGACACTGATCGCAGGAAAGCCACCATCCACCCATCCATCCATCCATGTCTTCGGGAGCACCAAAGGGGTGGGTCTATGAGTAAAAGATCTCTCTGTAGTGAGGTAATGGTAGGAGGAGAAGTAAAATGGGCCACGGTAGACCATGTGTACTGTATATGACCGCCATCAAATACACATACTGTATATGGAGTCAGACGCACATATAATTAATGAAGCATAGCATTAGTTCATGCAGGGCACAGCCACAGCATGCACTTAGCTGTAATCAGCTGTCGCTCTGCTGATTGATTAACAATCACACCTCCACAAGGAAGTCTGTTTAAATACGGCTTCCTCCTACTAGATCTCTGCTTTTCCATTGCTGCCACAGTGTGTGGCACTGCTGCTGTTGCAAACAGGCCTCCACCTCATATTTCACAGTCTTGCATTACTCAAGTGTTTAAACTGAATGTTGAACTGTAATTCATGTGTGCATGGCTCTAAAGTGAATTCAAAGTTCTATGGCTTTGATGTCTCCTCTCCTCTCCTCTCCTCTCCTCTCCTCTCCTCTCCTCTCCTCAGTGCACCATCCATCAGTCTCTCTGTGGGAATCCATTGAGGAAGTGTTCTGTGTGCCCTTCTTATCTGCCTCTTCCAGCAGCTCTACTTCATCTTATGGTAATTCTTCCTGGAAGAGTACACCGATGGCAGAGCAGAACAGTTAACCAGACTCGGCCGGACGGCCATCTTTCGGTGCAGACATGAGGCAGGACAGCTGATGGGTGAGTTGTCAGTTTTCCTCGGCACAATGGCAAGTTTCTTTGCCCCTGAACAGGGGAAAGGGTCGTAGTAGTTTGGATTTACGCTGGAAGAAAATGTATTGGGCATCACCAGAATCTGAATGTTTTATCAACACGTTTTTGATCCAGCCAGAAGTTTTCGAGATGTCTTATTCTTGTTTGTGACCAAAGTGTTGGATGGACCGACAAAGTGACCCACAATATCCTATCCATATCATCCTTAAGCCTGATTTATACTTGGTTGTAAAATAGCAGAACTAAAAGCTCACAATGATGGAGCCATGCTACAACGTATTGTTAGCGACATACACAACTAAGTATAAATCACCCTTTTCAGCGAATGCCACTAGCGACTCGGCATACAAAGAGTTCTGCGAATTCAAAGAATGTAAACTGGACGGTATATCTACACAGTACCAAAGTAATTTTATGTTTTCAAAATGTGTTAATCCTTTTACAACCTGTTGCATCATGACGTGGTGTGAGCTTGTAGATCGGCATTTTTCCACCACTGGTGTAAAGTACTCATAATAGCAACGCATGACTCACCATATGAACACAAAGGTGCAAGCTACACCTTCCAACAATCTGTGACCATGAAGTGTGAAAGAATAAATCTATGATGCAAATATGACCATTCAAAGCAGGTTGTTGTGTAATACAAACAAAGTGCGGCAGTGACTCAGGAGGTACAGCGGCAGCAGGTTCCCGGTCTGAAGGTCTGAAGGCACGGCGCGAACCATCCGAAAGGGGCGGCGCGAACGGTCGCCTCGTATCTTCACCCCACTTGGAAAAATTCAGACTGAAGCGACCTTCGCTTCACCCCCACTCCACCCATCGCGCCAATCGGCGTTGATGTTGTCCGGAGACACTGAAATGTTTTTGATGTTTGGTGTTGGGACTTCCTTTTTCCGGGTGTTTCGCCATGATTCCAACGGGACATGATTTTTTATCAACGCGGACCTGCGCAATAGTCTACTTGCCAGCCCATAGAGCCCCATTGTGAACCCGGACATGTTGAGTACACCAATGTTTTATGTTAGAAATGTTGAGTAAGGGTCCCCAGCATTAGGAAACTGCCGGATGCTAACTTGCATATATTGAGCAATTTTCATAATTTGCATAATTAGCTTTAATTTGCATAATCACCTATAATAATGGAAAATATGTCAAAAACTGATTGGACGACTTGAACAATATCGGAGTGGTTTTGGGGGTTATTGAGGACGCAGAATCCATTTCTGACATTTTCTGAGTGTGTGTGTGTGTGTGCAGGCGGTGGGGAGGGGGGGGGGGGGGGGGTTCTGGCCCTGTTACAGATGTTGTCCAAAAATCATGCAGATCGGTACACAGTATCTCTGTAGCCGTTAAATGGAACGGGTATTTCTTACATTGATGCTCCTACATATTATGATGCAAGCACCAGTTAAAGTTACTTTCCATCCCTCATATACTGTGTGCACAGTGCACATCCCATAACCCACACACTGCACATCATTTCGGAGCTCATATCTTTGAACGGGTAAGGGCTAGTTAAAGCTAATTATGCAAATTATGAAAATTGCTCAACATATGCAAGTTAGCATCCGGCAGTTTCTACATGCTGGGGACCCTTACTCAACATTTCTAACATAAAACCTTGGTGTACTCAATATGTCCGGGTTCACATTCTGGCAAGTGGACTACAACCAGAGTGAAGCGATAGAAGCGACTAGAATCGAAGAAATAGCTTCAGGTTTGGACGCAGCTTTATACGGTAGAATGGTGCAGTGAAAACCAGTGCCGCCGGCAGGACTCAATGAGCTCCGTGAGCTTAAGGTTGCTACCACTATGCAAATTAGTCTTTCGCCTTTGTTTTCGAGTATTTGCCGGATTCACTGATGGGGCCGGGGGGTCTGCGTGATGGGAACGGGCCTGGTGAAAACTGGTTGATATTATTTTTATTGTGTATTTGGCCCTCAATTTATGGCGCTCAGACTTCTCTACTTTGAATTGAACAGTCAATTGATTGTGGTGTAATGAAAAGGAAAATGTCCAGTGATGTGACATTTCTACTTACTGCCAACGAAACCACCTAGGTTAGCAGCAGAATGTGCACGTTTTTTTTTAAGTATTTACAACAAAACATGAAATCACTTTAATTGAGACAAGGCAGGCGGCATGTGCAGACTGCCGTGCCTGAGGAGCCTCAAGGTCTCGCGCATTGACAAGTGTGCCTTTCAAGTGGGCAAGCCATGGTGGACAGAATAGGCTGTCACACATATCTATATCTCTATCCACGATTTTCCTACGCCCCATAGTGCATTGCGCAGACGTTTGCACCGATCTTCCGCCGCCGATTTACAAGCTCACAACGGGTTGCATCTGCGACGCGACGTGAGCTTGTATGTCTGCTGTTAAACCCGGAAGTTTGGTCCTGATAGTCTCCAGTAAACCCCCGGGGAAAATTGTGGATATATCTCTATATATTGTGGCATCTCGCCCAAACACCACCAGCTGGGTAGGTCCAGCGCCCTGTAGAAACGCACCTATGCAGGGAGAGCGAGGCCTAGAGCTGGGGGGAGGAAGTGTGGGCAGGTAATCGAGGGGAAGTATTGGCCAATCTACCTGCTCGATCAGACTGATGCCACCACACCTGCGTAGAACCACGCCCTCCTCCCAAACACAAAATGCCACCACTCGCTCTCCCTCATTCAGTGCTAGGACCTCCAGGGTGCTGTGTGTGCGGGCAAGGACGGTAAGAGATGCCACTATTCCTAAACCTCCCCGCACATTTATTCATCGTTGTACAATATGTGTGCTCTGCTCCACTAATAGGCTTGTATGGGGAACAGTTACCTAAACTAGAGAGAGGAACAGTTCTCACCTGAACGGACCTGTGGAAGGAAGAGAAAACATTACTATACTTACCAGGAACCAGCGAAGGAAAGAACCAATACTCACCTGAAATACCTGTAAAAAAGGAAAATGCAATAGGCCTACCTATACTAAGTAAGAGACTTTATTGACCGGCACCTAGGAAAGGGGAGAGAAGCCAACAGAGTCGGAGCGATGCCCTGCTTGGGAAGAATTGAAGCTGTATTATTTATTTTGATAACGCTATTGTTTGATTCATTCCCCCCTCCCTCTGATTGTGAAACGTATCCCCAAATAAATGCCTTTGTTGGTTTAAACTGCTCTTGCCTTGTGTTGTGGTTTGGTTCAGTCTCTACAATATCTATACCTACATTATATCCAGTAGTGAGTACTTTAACAAAAGTTTAGCTGATCTTCACCCATCTGAACACAACTTCCTGTACTGCGGAACAGTATGTGGTTTCAGAGGCTCCACATATAGCGCACCAGCGAAGCTTGATACAGGCTGTAGACAGAACAGAACAGGGACAAATCTACCAGGCTGATAAAGGAAATCGGGTGGATCACATTTCCTGGGCTTGTTTCTGTATCACTTGCACAGTCAGCAGGATTTGAGTCAGAGTGTTGCACTTTTTGGACTGAGATTCCTGCTACTCCTGATCTGCTGAACCGAGAGCAGACAGCCTAAACAAGGACACAACATGACAATGCTTATTTTATACTGCGTTGCATTCCGGTGTCGCGTGGCTAAAATAGCACGACTACAAGCTCACAATGTGTCGCAGCGCAGACTCTTGGCAGACCCCAGTCAACATTATAGCATATAGGGTTTAAGTGGTTAAGGGTAATGAAACACCCTGAATGGGATGAATGTTCCTCAGTAGCGAATGTAATATTATCGTCTGTTTGGTGGAAACCTCATATGTGCCAAGCAGTTACATTTCAGGTTTCAAATTTAAACAAGCGGAAGTAGCAGCTCAAAATGCACCACTTCACTGATAGCTTGTAGATCTTCTGATACTTTGTGTGATGCTGTAGTATGATCAAGCAGTGCATTACTTTATGGGAAAACACAAAAAGTTAAAATGTGGAGATACGTTTCTGCCCGACAGTAACGATATGACAGTTCAGTAGTGATTTGTGGTGTCTTTTCCCATTTTCTCCCATCTCTACGTCTATGCAGTATGTACTGGATTATACTATTATGTCAGAATACAGTCAGTGAGCCTGACTAGTCTGCCTGGACCCCCTGCTGTACTTAAACATGGCCTTAGATGATATCAGCAGATGCACCAAAGGGCAGATCAAAGACTTTTGAATACATCAGAACTGCAATGAACAGAGTCCATCTAAGATGTCTGCAATGATGCGGCCTTCATGGAAATAAGCGTTGTTTCATGTGTATCATTGTGTAGACATTTGAAAGTGTCAGGAGGAGCAGGGGTTGAGTAATGCACTGCTCTGAGCAGTGTATTAGGTTAGGTTGGTGCCTTGCATGGTTTTCTCCGACATCGATATGTGAATGAGTGTCCGACCGTGCGCGTGTAATGTGTGTGTGTGAATGAATGAATGAATGAATGAATGTGAAGTACACTGTGCAGAGCTTTGGAGAAGGGCACTACACAGTAGAAATGCAGGAAGGAAGAGCAGCACAGTTTAACCTTGAAGAATGCCATTCCTATCCTGCCTAATCCTCAAAGGGCATGCATCATATCATGAAGGATATTATATGCTATACTACCAGCGAATGTAATGTAATGTAATGTAATGTAATAAAGACAGTAATGAATATGAGATCTCTAATGTCAGTAGAATAGGTAATGGAAACCAATAGTCCATGTAATTGAATCAAGATCAATATGATGCCAATGACATGGTGGGCACATTTAACAACTGAGTACAGAAACAGTCCCATGTATGTTACGGACCAGATGTCATGTTCACGTCACATCCATGCAAATCCAATCATGTGGATCTCAGGGTCCCCATGGGAACAGTGTGGCTCCAATGTGGATCTCAGAGTCAGACTTCATGTGCCCTCTCAGTCATCTGTGGCATCAGTCATCTACAGTATGACATATCTATGACAGCATATTTGGCCAGGGTTTCAGTCTGATCACACAAGACATCTGTTGCTGATCGGTTAGCATTGGATAAACACACGCACGCACGCACGCACGCGCACGCGCGCGCCCAAAGACACGCAGACCAACCCTTGCAGGGACGTGCAGAGCATGTTAGAGAGGCAGGGGCTGGAATTTCCAAAGGGGCCTTTTGGTGGAAGCACCAAAAATAGCAGACCTCCAAGCTCACAACGCGTTGTGAGTGTGGAGGTCGGCTATTTTCGGTGTGTGAAACCACACTGAACTAAGCATAACCGAGTTTTGACAAGGCAATTCTATTGAATGCTGCCTTCAGGTATGGCATGGAAAGAGGACATTTGCGTTTCTTTGACCATAGTAAAAATTGCATTTATGGTCTGGAAAGGGCAGTTTTTACAAACAGATAAAAGGGCAGGGGCTCAAGCCCCCTTTGATGTCTATGTGTGCACATGCCTGAACCCTCCTATAGAGGGTACTGTATGCGTGTGACATCATCATACCCGGAAGTTATGCGGGAACACCTACTGAGTGGCAAAAAACTGACTTTCTGGCCTTGACAGCCCATACATCCGAACAGAAAAGTCGTATCTGATTGCATTAAACAACGTTAAACAACATTAAACTCACGTTGCCACTCACTTTACCACTCGATTTGCCATTCACTTTATACATGCGCATACCCTCTATATGGCTAGCTATCCTGCAGGGCATATCCTGCAGGGCATAGAAGATCACGTTTAACCGCCTCAAGGTTGGAGTAACTTTTAATAGTCTCACATCACGTCTGACTATTACCACACTGAACTATTTAAAGGAATGAAAGGTCACACTAAATTGGATCCATTCAAAGACATTAAACTGTGACAAAAATGTGGAACATTGTGTCTAATCACAAGAGACTTTCTGCAAATAGAAACAGTGTCCTCTGAAACCTCAATTAGAGCCGTTTAAGGTTCAAGCTCTGAGAGCCCTTTTAGAATTATAATTAGGTTAACCACTTAGAACCCTATTTTATACTTTGTTGTACGATGGTGTGAAATAGCAGATCTATAGACCCATTTATCAGAGTGGCAACCATGACTGCGGTGTCAAGCGGCACCGCTTTGTACGCGACACCACAGCTACACGGCAGCGGAAAAAAGGTCTATAGCTGAAAATAGCCGATCGCAACGTGTCGATGCGTGAGCTTTGTAGATCTGCTATTTTCCTTGTATCCTTGTAAATTCTTTTTTTCAGTAGTGTCACGCAAAAGTAGCAAACAGCTTGTAGATTGTGACAGTCTCTCTGCAGGTTTCATACATTTTAAATCAATGAAGAGAAGAGCTTGTGACTAAGTTATAGCTGGATCCTCTGGAACACACAGGTTATATTCTTCATTTTCAGAACATTAACAGTTTTGGACATGCAGTACAAGGTTTCCACCTCATAGTGTTTTAGGTTTTAGTATTATGTTTAGCTAAACCAATCAACAATATATTTTTAGGAATTGGCTTAGGATAATGGGCCCTATTTTCGTCCATGCCTTACCCCTTATCTCTAAACTCCTTTGCCATTTTTTACTATTTTGAAAAACATTTTTAAATGTTTCAAATAGCTGATCTACTGTAGTGTACATGCTCACAATGTGCCGATGTATTGCCGGCTATTTGAAGTATTTTAAAATGCAATAGTAAATATCGGTAAAAAAAAGGTAAAGAAGTTTAGGGATAAGGCGTAAGGCATGGACGAAAATATAGCTCATAATGTTCACCACACTAAACAAGTTATTTCTCTACTAAAAAGAAATGGGAAACTGACATTTGGCTCAAAACCAAATCTTAGAAGTTAGAAACAATAAAACAGATCAAGAACCAGTAGAATCCAGAACCCTTAACCACAAACCACCTTTGACTTGAAAGTTAAAGGGCCATTTCACCTCTGGGACAACCCGATCTTATTTTATTGTTGTTTGGGACACGATCAACACAATCCTGAGTTATTTTTTTGTGTTCAACCTGTGTTTTTAGATATTTTAGTATTTCAGCATGTACTAGTGATGCGTTTTGCATCATAAATTATGCGTTTTGCATCACCAGTACATGCTGAATTACTAAAATATCTCAAAACATAGATTGAACACAAAATATTACTCAGGATTGTGTTGATCGTGTCCCAAACAACAATAAAATAAGATCGGGTTGTCCCAGAGGTGAAATGGCCCTTTAAGAAAACCAAGGAAATATAATGATTTCAGAAAAAAAAAACATCTACAGTAGATGTACTCATATGCACTTCAGTGATGCGGTCAGGAACAAGGCACAGCCGAGTTAAGCAAATTCCGATATTTGTAAGAATATGGTAAAGCACACAATCTTGTGTGGTATTGCTTAATTATTTTAATGCAAAGTGTATTCCCTCATGAATGAATACTATAGCATGAGGCTATTAGGGCTTGCATGTATACAGTATAACTTACATAGTTTAATGACAGGAATATATGATGTACATTAGTTACATGAATAAATCTCTCAATTAGCAGTGACATCGTTCAAAATGTCTGAATTCAAAGAGGATTATCAAACTTATTGTTGAAAATGTATTTTCTAACACTCATTTTTATACAGTACGACATGGTATAAGTTTTAGCTGCTCTCTAGGCCCACATTCTGACTTGGATGAGATGAATCTAAATGTCTGCCACGTAGATAGGAGACATAACAAGTTGGGCCTTGAAAGTAAATCACTATCTAACTATTGAACAGAAATGATATGACTGGAAACAAGGACAGAAGTGATATTGAAAATCCTGGCAGCAGCCATGCAGCTAAAATACAAAGATAAAACATCCTGGAGACAGAGATCATCAGATACAAACACACACACACACACACACACGCACACGCACACGCACACACACGCACACACGCACACGCACACGCACACACACGCACAGTAATGCGCTTGACCTTGAGACAGTGAATCTAAACGAGAAGTCATGAATAACATAATGTGAAGGATATAAAATACCTTATTTTCAAGATCCTTTAACTAGAGAAAGCAGCACTGAACAACTCTTATTCACGTCACGTCAACGTTTCTTTCTGCTGAAAACTTTAAGACAAACAGGCTCACCACAAAGTATTAATGGATCAATCCCGGAGGCTGCGCCCCCACCGGAGGCCGCGCCCCCACCGGAGGCCGCGCCCCCACCTCTCCGCCCTCGCTACTGTTGCTACGTTCGTCAAGCTTTGATGCTGGACTTCTGTCACAGCCCGTCACTCAGTCATCTACTGTCAGCATGGGGGATGGATGTCAACACCTATAGAGCCGTTTTAACTGATCGATTTAAATATGAATACACTGTATTGGCCAAAACGCCCAATGACTATAACACACAACACCTTATTTGTTATGTTAAATAGCCACCAATCTGGCTAGCCATCGTCAAGGAAAAGTTCGGTCGCTCGTTAGTACTCATTCATGCCATTATAATGATTAGTGTTATTGACCTGGGCATGTGAGTTTCATCAAGTCTTATCATATGAACTGAGAAAATATGTGTATGACTCATTTTATACCTACTGTACACATTCTACAGTATTTGTTTATCAAGAAGCACCAAGGAATAGGCTACTTCATCTAATATAAGCCAATTTATCACTTGACAGTTAACACAAGGTAAGAAAGACAACAAATAGCAGCACTTAATGAATATACCTACAAGTGAATTTAACGCCTAAACGGTGTGTTAATGTATTTATTTGATCTGTGATGATGGTGTGTTTAAACAGCCTATATAACGACAAATAGAGGTAGGCTATTCTCTCCATTACACAACAACCAGAATCATGCCGATTGCTTATAAATCTATAACATTTGATATCTCTGGCGTGAAATGGTCTTGATTCCCTAAAAGTTTTAGTTGCTGAGACGCAGATCTAGCCAAGGGTGTCGTCGCACCAAATTCTGGGCCCCGGGTACAAGGATTCACTGCGGGCCCACATGAATGTTCTTCATCGAGGGATTTAAAAAATAGCAGATCTACAAGCTCGCAGCGTGGCACTCGGTGCCCCCCCCACTTGTGACGCCCCTGCCCATAGCCTCCACTGCAGCCTACCCAAGCAGAGCTGAAACACTTCGCGTTTTAGGCTACCCCTGTTCATTCAGCCTACATTAGGCTATACTCAGTAGCTATTTAACATAACAAATAAGGTATTTGTAGTCATGGTTCATGGCGTTTTAGCCAACACAGTGTATTCATATCCAAATCGATCGGAGTCGGTGCAAACGCCCGGTTAAAGGTTCCCCAGCCAGCGCGATTTCCTCATTCCTCTCTGTTGTGTTGCGTCCTTATATTCCTTTGTCGTTTTGTTTGAAGGCCTACATATTTTTCCAATGCATATCCAGGCCTTTTTGACGGATTGGAAGATATTTCGAAGCTCTGGGTCCAAAACAGAATGAATATTTAACGTGTAAAAATCTGCGGTATTTACATGGAAGTGAATGATGCGGCTGTGATACTAGTCGGAGGTCGAGGCGGAGACAGCACTTTTGGAGGGGCGGAGTTGCGATCGGTTTATTAAGCTTCCCCCTTTTTTATTTTCATCTGTATCTGTTTGGAGTGAATGAAGTGCCAGTGGTGGAAGAAAGAAATACTCAACTCACACTTTTACTCAAGTGAAACTAGCAACACCACAATGTAGAAATACAAGAAGGAACACTGCTCTAGAACTTTTATATTTTTGGGAGGGTAAATACATCTCCATGGGGTGCAGAATGCATCTAGCATACCTACTGACCGGACCACACTATCTAACAATTGTTTATTATTGATGCTCCAACACTGCAAGGCCTGGCTGGGACATACAGTACTCCTGTTATGTATTATTAACAACGTAAGCCCGATTTTACACTTAATTGTACAACGGTGTCGTGCAGTAAGAAAATAACCGATCCAAAAGTTGTGAGCTTGCAGATTTTCAAACAGACAAAGAATAAAATAGGTGGTTAAGTGGTTAATGATCCATAATTTAATAGTCCAATAACATTATTCTGAAATGGGCATTCTGCATCTTCTTCTTCTTTTCGTGTCTTTGAAGAAGTTATATGACAGTTTCCCATTTCTTTACACAGTCCTTTGCTTTGCTATTGAACTATTGATCTCTTAAGCTGCACTGGTTGGGTAGAAGGGGGCAGACAAGGCAGTGCTGCTGCATCGTATGGTCCTCTTCAAGGACGTGCAGAGAATGTCAGATAGGCAGGGGCTGAAATCTGCGACGCGTTGTGAGCTTGGAGGTCTGCTATTTTCGATATTTTCACCAAAATGCCCCTTTGGAGATTGGTGAAAATATCGAAAATAGCAGACCTCCAAGCTCACAACGCGTCGCACTGCAACGACGTGTTGTGAGCTTGGAGGTCAACTATTTTCGGTGCTTAATTTCTACACAGAGAGGGCAATTCTTTCAACAAAAGATGCTGCATTCAAGTTCAATAGAGTTTGGACAAGGCAATTATTATATATAATAGTTTATGCCGCCTTCAGGTATGGCATGGAAAGAGGGCATTTGCATTTCATTCACCATAGTAAAAACTGCATTTATGATTTAGAAAAGGCACTATTTGCAGACGGATAAAAGAGCAGGGGCTCAAGCCCCCTTTGATGTCTACTGTATGTGTGCACATGCCTGGTCCTCTTCTCCACATTCACAGATGGTTGGGCCGGTTTTGTAGCCCCATCTGGCCATAACAGCTTTTGATCGCCCTGTTCTCAGGCAGTTTGAGTGTCTTCTGAGACACTCAATCAATGAGTAGCCTACACTCATGAGTCCTTTTACCTTACTTACTAATTCTAGAAGATATTGTAGATCTGTGATTTTTGAAAAAGTTTGAAACATATTGAAACATTTGAATGTTTGATTGTAGTTGATTCTGTCAGTATATTTTGATGCAAGTAAACATTGTAATACAGGACTTTTACTTGTAACATTATTTCTACATTGTAGTACTGTTACTTTTACTTAAAGGGATATTTTACTTTCCAAAAAACTTTAGGAAATGTTATCGTCTAATCAGACTTTTATGAACACACTGAACAGTTTTTAACTTGCTTCATTCAATATTTAGATATTTGATGTAAATGCCATCAGTCCTCCTCCTCCAGAAGGAGGGCCCCTACACACCCATTGTAACTTCAAACTCCATTTTAACCAAAAATCACAGACCCTCACAGTACAATCAGTATTCTGTTTCCAAGTGAAGGGCTCTGCTGTTTTGTGAAGCATCATAAGTCATGTAGTCCTATGGGACAACGACTTGCCTGGGAACAGTAACAGAAGACTAACTGAAATCAATAATGCAGCGCTTCCATTTTGTCCCATGGTTTAAATCTTCAGACGAAACTAAAAACATTACTAGAGAAAATAAAATAAAAAATCTATTTCAATAGCATTCAATATTAATAATAAGTGGAATGGTGGGGTCAATACTTCTGCACAATCTATCAATTATTAAACTAAAGTGTGGATAAGCAAGGGAGTAGTGATACCGACTGTACACTATACTAGTTCACTGGCTCTCAAAGTGGGGTCCCCTAGGAGTCCTCGAGGCGCAGTGGTGGAAAAGGTACTCCATTTATTTACTTAAGTAAAAGTATCAATACTGCAATACAGAAATACCCTGTTAGGGTGCCCTCAGACCAAAATACCTATGAGAGTGGAATCCGCGTTCCGCCAATGCATTTCAATGAGAATGGAGGATTTCTGCAAAAAACAAAAACAAAAAAAAAACGCTCCATTCTCATTGAAATGCATTGGCGGATACCTCTCTAGGTATTTTGGTGTGAGGGCACCCTTAGGCTGCACCGACATCAAAGTATGAGAGTGGATACCCCATTCCGCCAATGTATGTCAATGGGAATGGAGCGTTTTTTTTTTTTTTTTTTCTACTGGCATGAAACCGCTCCATTCTCATTGAAATACTTTGGCGGAATGGGGAATCCACTCTCATAGGTACTTTGGTGTGGGTGTAGCCTTACAAGTAAAAGTCCGGAATTCAAAACATACTTGAGTAAAAGTATGAAAGCATTGGCATCAGAATGTACTTAAAGTACCAAAAGTAAAAGTACTGAAATGTTTGAAAATAGTAGATCTTACAAGCTCACAATGGGTCGCGATAAGAGATGCTGTGAGCATGTAGATCTGCTATTTTCAAATAGCCTATGTATAAAATAGGGCTAAAGTGGTTAATGTATGTTTTATAATATTGTAATGTATACCTGCCAAGTAACTAGTAACTAAAGTTTTCAAATGAATGCAGTAAAAGACGTATTTGGTTTTTGTCACATTCCTAAGACAAAAATTGTATTCGAGTAAATTTACCCCCATTGATTCCGGATGGGGACCCGTTTTGAAACGGGTCCCCATCCGGAACGAATGTGGGTACATTTATTGTTATCAAACTTTTGTCTTAGGAATGCGACAAAAAACTAAAAATATTATTGAACTCAAGTCTCCATGGCGTGACTAATCAATAGAAAAAAAGTCATTTTGGGGGTGAACTACTCCTTTAAATACATTACTTAAGTAAATGTACTTAGTTACTTTACACCCTTGCGAGAGGGCAGTGTGTTTCTACAGGTATAAGCACCACCACACCACTCAGTGGATGATAACCGTTGGATTACAATTCATTGCAGTGTAAAATGATCCAAAACTGGACATGAACTGTCAATATAATTCAAAAGCAAAATACATGTATGTGGTATAATTAATTATCTACAATCTCACAATGTATCATGAGCTTGTAGAGGGCTATTTTCGCTACTTTTGTGCACACCTTTGTATGAAGAAATGGGGCATTTATGGTCTAAAAACATCTTTTTAGTTGACCTTTTAAGTTATTTCATTTAAATGTTACTAAATCTTAATGTTAATAATGAATTGTGTGCCTTGCCTTATCACAGCAGTTACTGCATATACAAGTGTGCTTTTAGAATTACATACACGTAGACAATCTCGGACAGGGACTGGGTCAGAATTCTCGGGAATCTTAAAAAGATGTCAAGAGAACTACGTACTAGACTGATTCAATTTAAAATATTCAATAGGGTTTACTGGACTCCTTCGAGACTGTTTAGAGTGGGCCTCTCTGAAAGTCCTGAATGTTGGAGGTGTAAGGATGGGGACGGTACCTAGTGCACATGCTCTGGAGCTGCGCTAAGGTCCAAGACTATTGGCGGGGCATTCATGAGAGGCTGCAGAGGATAACCGGCCTGACTATCCCATTCAATCCCAGTCTGTTTATTCTGGGAGACCCCAACACACTGTCTGTTATTTCCCCCCTTCTGGCCGAATGGATTCAGACCGCTATCATTGCGACCGTAGGTCGCACTTACTATCAAAACCTGCACAAACTGTGAGTGAGTCCGTCAGTCAGTCAGTCAGTCAGTCTGTCCGTCTGTCTGTCACACCTCACACGTCACACTATTGCCCTGCTCATATCTCCGCAACCGTTGCCCCGATCCATGCCAAATTTTGCACACACACTCCTTGCCTGCCAAACTACAACCTCCAAGGACCCACCGAGCTCCAGGGACCCCCAGGTCCCTGGGGGACCCCCAGATGTAAAAAATGACCAAATGTGCAAAAATGACCAAATGACCACCCCAACGGGGCTGCTCACGGGGAATTCCCGGGGACCACCGACTCCTGGTGCTCCAGAACGGATGCCAAAGTGGTGGCGCCCCCAGTGGAGGACCCCCTCCACTGCAGCTCACATAAAATGCCGTAACTCGGGCTAGGAGCGTCCGGGAGAGCCGGGGCCGGTACCTATTCGTCCGCCAAGGCAACGCGGAGACCCCACCCCTCATTTCTCACATGGCCCTCTTCTAGCGCCACCATGAGGCCGATTCTTGCAAAACACATTTTTGGACACTGCTCCTACAGATTTTGCCCTAAAATCACGCACATCGGTACACAGTATGTCTACACATTGCCCACACAACTAGGAACCAATGGCAGTTACAGCCCTCTTTGTGTATAAATGTGACCTACGGTCGCTTATCTCCCGATTAGGGAGTCTTACTGGTGTTAGGCAGGAGGCTTCTGGTCAAGGATTGGAAAGCACCAACAGTGCCTACTTTTTCTCAGTGGTGGGCATCTCTAGGTCAAGTTGCCTCCTATGAGAGACTGTCCTATAGATTGCTCAATAATACGGACAAATACGATCTTAAATGGGGACACTACCTGTTGAAGGACTTGGGACTGGGCGGCGTTCCGGGCTCGTGAGCGAGCCTGTACTCACTGGTGAACGTGAACAATAACCTTTTTATAGGGGGTTTGACTGTGGATGTCCGTTGTTCCTGTGCGCGCTTGAAAACTGTTTATATTGTATTTTTGTATTTTTATTTTTTGTATTTGTATGTTGTATTGTCATTATTGTCTTGTTAAAAAAAAAAGGAAAACTTAATAAAGTACCAATCATAAAAAAAAGAATTACATACACGTAATCATCATTATGTACTGACTGTGCTTTTCTTGGTCTTCAAAGTTATTTTGTTTATACAGAGAGAAAAGAAAATAGCAAATGGATTATGGGTGGATAATGGCAAAATGTCACATTGCCTCAACAATCACATTGTGTTCTGGGTCCTGTAATGAAACTCATAAGATATTAAGTGAAGGAAGGCCGCTAATAGCTGCTCATTACTTGGCTGAGTTCACCATCAAATGTTAGGTCACGTGATAGATTTGGTGTGGCAGAAGATGCAATAACGGATAATGGACCTTATTTATCACACATCAGCATAGCGGTGTGAAGATGTGAGCAGGGGATGCAGTGCAGTGCGATGCATTGTGTTAAGTCTACAGGTATATCATTGCAAAAATGTATCATCAAGCCTGTAATCAAACTGTAGGCTATAGATCCTCCACTTACAAACGCAAGAGCGTGTCGCGGGTTCGAGTCCCGATCCCGACTACCTTTGCTGCGTGTCACTCCCCATCTCTCTCCCCATTTCCTGTCAGTCTATACAAAATACATTTGTTTTGGTAAAGCTTATCTTGTTATTGTACAGCTCGTCCCAGACGCCTTGAAGCCACACAGTATAACTATTGTGTCTCACAATGACTCGGGGCAGAACTACATTACCACTGTCCAGAGTGTTAAACTGTACTTCTGTCCATGATATCATGTTTACATAAACTTGACCACCACCACCTAATACATTGTCTTGTCTCCTCTATTTCTCATTGATTATTGATTGATTTGAATTCCACCACAGAAGGCAATGTGTGTTTCAAGATCTCTGACTCAACGTTCTGCACGGAAAGACCACCGACCCAGGCCAGTCCTCCATGAGGCTACTGTACTGGAGGTACAGTAGCAGTCAGATATCCCACCACTTAAACCCTCTAGACCAGGGGTCTTCAACAGGGGGTCCGGGACCCCTAGGGGGTCCTCAGAGTTACTACAGGGGGTCCTCCAAAACTTCCAATCCTTTTTATATTAACAACTTGAACCCTAGTGTCCTTATTCTGAGAACTGTAGCCAGAAATAGCAGATCTACAAGCTCACAACGATGATCTCTCAACTAAGGGGTCCTTGGCCTGAAAACATTGAAGACCCCTGCTCTAGACTTGGTAAACTGGACACGAGTTGGCTCTGTACTTAGACCACCTTCTCTGTCTACACAACATCTCTTCGTCAAAAATAGCCGATACAGGCTCACAACGTGTTTGGGGGTAATGTGACTGTCCCCCCAGAATATATCCATATTCTAGAAGGCAGCAGAAATCCCACCGTATACCCCCTCCATAAGGGCTATAGAGGGTACTCTCTCTGTGACACCCAAGAATGCGTTCTCCTCTGCTGAAAAGTGCAAACATCCAATAATGTTGTCCTTACTGAGTATAGTCAGCAGGTCAAACATGTTACTGATCAGTGTGTGTGTGCGTGCGTGCGTGCGTGCGTGCGTGCGTGCGTGCGTGCGTGCGTGCGTGCGTGCGCGTGTGCGTGTGTGTGTGTGCGTTGTATCTGCTGTGCTTGCATCCAGACAGGGAGTCAGAAGGACAAAGGCACAAAGCTCAGCCACTACAGGACATCTGACCTTAAGGCTCCGCTATCGAATCACTATGAGTTGTACTCACAGACGCACAAGCACACACTTTCTGTCACTATACAGTATATGTTTCTTCCGCATACCTTTGTTCTCTTTACTATTTTATATTTTGACTGTGTTGTGTGAAAATAGTCTACCTACAAGTTGTACAAGCGTATAGATTTCATCTACAATGGCATGACCAAAACAGGGATGCCAAGATGAAAGAGGATAATGTATGTTAAGTACAGTATGTGCTAATTAAAGTATGTGCTTTTTAACTGCTTCATTTTATTGATATGTTCCTTAAATCACGCCCTTTATCTTTACATCTGCTGTTATTGTAAGTGCTTCATTCCACAGTCCATTTACATGAGAATGCTACAAATGGCACTTGATGTCACTGAGGAGGACCACCATCAGAAAGGTGGAACTCTACGGGGGCTTGCTGCAGATCACAGACAAGGTGAGAGAGAGGTGGATGAGGCTGGCAGGGCAAAGTGTCAGACACCCGGAACTGAAGGCGAGAAAACTGACAATGTGGGACTCAGCGGGGGCCAACCTGATGCACAGCTAGGACGGAAAGACGCGTACACGACTTACGTAGACACACTGCGGCACGACAGCTGAGCTAACGGCACTGCAGAGCTGAAGACCCTGATGCTGGATAGGACTTACAGTGGAAGGCAACGATTTGGGCTCCTGAGTTAGCGTCAGCTAGTCTCACATTGCATCTTGCATCGCATGCCACTGCTACAGCATTTTAACCATGTACTATAACTCTTTGAGCGCCTATGACAAGCCTGTTCGTCATTTTAAGCAAGGCTCACAGCGCTCGTCAAATCCTTATTCGGGCATGGAAGCATAGAGGGCGTTTGTCTGTAGTCTGTGAATGATAGCAGCAGCACACTCACCTTCAATCAACTGCCAGTTCTGTTAGGGTCATGTTTTTTGATTTTTCTAGTGCCTTCAACACTGTACAGCCACATATCCTAGCTAATAAATTGAGGCAGTATGAACTGCATAATTCAACCATTACCTGGTGCATGAAGTATCTAGTGCCTCGACCTCAGTTTGTTAAGCTAGATGATGCTGTATCAGATGTTATCTGGACAAAAACTGGAGCCCCTCAGGGAACTGTTTTAGCTCCTTTTTTATTTGTCCTTTATACCGCAGATTGTAGGCATAGTGAGGCAAAGTGTCACATGCAGAAATTCTCTGATGACACTGTTCTAATTGGTCTCATCAACAAGGATGACGATCGGGCCTATAAAAAGGAAATCGATCTATTTGTTCGCTGGTGCGATGATAACTTTCTACTGCTTAATGTAGAAAAGACCAAAGAGCTTGTTGTTAACTTTTGTAAAAAGAAGGTGCCTATCTCACCTGTCATCATCAAAGGGCAAGAGGTAGAAATAGTTCAGTCCTATAAGTATCTTGGTGTCCACTTGGACAGGAAACTGGACTGGAAGATGAACACAGACTCTGTGTTCAAGAAAGCTCAGTCTAGACTTTTCCACTTGAGAAAGCTCAGATCTTTTGAGATCAGTAGGCCACTCCTTCATGTATTCAACCAAGGTATCCTTGCTAGTGTCCTCTTTTATGCTGTGCTCTGCTGGGGGGGCAGCATCACGGCCGATGATGAAAACCGAATCAATAAATTGATTAAAAAGGCTGGCTCAGTGATTGGCCTCCCTCAGGATACTTTGGATATCACTATAGCCAAGCGAATGAGGACCAAATTGAACACTATTCTTTCCTTTGAAGGCCATCCTCTCTATAAGGTATTTAAGGACCTGCGTAGCAAGTTTAGCAACAGGTTTTTGATGCCGATAATATCTACTGAGCGAATGAAGAAATCCTTTGTTCCTGCTGCTGTTAGATTCCTTAACGTTAACGTACATCGCTAGCTTGGTTTTTGGGAGGGTGTCATGTAATTTGTAAAGTCTGTTATTGTTATTAGTTGTGTATTGATTTGTATGTTTGTTATATGTTGTCATTGATTTTGTGTATTTGTATTCGCTCTGGTGGCAAAACATGTTTCCCTTTGGGGACTAAGCAATAAACCCATACCAAATCCCAAGGGGAGCTGAGCTTGGAGTTCATGCATGCGGCCTTAGGCCGCGCGCCGAAAATTAAAGATTTTTATCCGGTTTTGGGTTATTTTTTTACGATTTCAATGAGCCTACAGACAGTTTCTAGTTCTCAAATAAATAGACTTTGGTGTGCCATCAAAGCAGGATTTATTTTAAAACAAAATTTAAATTCGACTTCCCTTCTGACCGGAGGTGGCAAGGTGACCATCTGATTAGGTGACCATGTGATAATCAAACACCTTTTTTATACATATTTTATTCCCTAAAGTCAAATACTGTATTGTTGCGACCGTAAGGTCGCAGTTTAGTATCAAAACCTCCACTGGCCGTCCGTCACGTCCGTCACGTCCGTCACGTCACACACGTCACACCTTTGCCCTGCTCATATCTCCGCATCAGTATGACATCACACTGCTGACATCAGTATGACATCACACCGTACACAAATGACCCTTATATAAGACCGGCATTATCTACCGACAGCTGCTATAAGCCAACCCTGGCGATAAGGTCTGAGTCGAAGAAATGCTTCTTTCCTGGCAAGAATTGCCCCTTTATACTGTAGGGCTCGTTTGTGTATTGTATGACATCACGCCACATCATCGGCTGAGGACTGTGTGATGTCATCATATCTCCATATATGGAGACATAAGTTGCTCATGCCCAAATATGGGCTGGTGAGGTCAGACTTAGTGTGATGCGTAGGTTATCTCCATATATGGAGATTCAACTTCAATGAGTAACCATGGCAAACTGTCAACTGCCCGTATGTCTTGATAATCGATAAGGTCTGAGTCGAAGAAATGCTTCTTTCCTGGCAAGAATTGCCCCTTTATACTGTAGAGCTCGTTTGTGTATTGTATGACATCAAGCCACATCATCGGCTGAGGACTGTGTGATGTCATCATATCTCCATATATGGATACATAAGTTGCTCATGCCCAAATATGGACTGGTGAGGTCAGACTTAGTGTGATGCGTAGGTTATCTCCATATATGGAGATTCAACTTCAATGAGTAACCATGGCAAACTGTCAACTGCCCGTATGTCTTGATAATTGGTAAAACAAACTTTTGGCCTATTTGTGGAGATAAGCGACCAACGGTCGCTTATCTCCCGATTAGGGAGTCTTACTGGTTTTAATATAGCTCTCTGTGTGTGTATATATAGGCCTATATCAAAAAAGAAAAAAGAAAAAGAAAAAAGAAAATTGTATTTTTCTCAATCAAAAAAAATATTTTTCTCCTCCCCACCACCAGGGGAGCTGCAGCTCCCTCAGCACCCCACTTCCAGCGCCCCTGCGCACACACATTTGACTATGGCAAAACGCTGAGGAAAAAGGCTACGGACACACGCACAACCACGTATAGGAGCGGTTTGCACCGAAAAAAAGCACTTTAGCCCCATATTGTGTGTGTGTGTGTGTGTGTGTGTGTGTGTGTGTGTGTGTGTGTGTGTGTGTGTGTGTGTGTGTGTGTGACCTCAGGGTCACATTGTCCAAGCTTTACAGCACCGCTCACTTCACACCCAAGGTTTTTTTCCCCTCTGTTTATCCTTGCTAATTCCTCTCTTTTGTCGTCCGAGAAGGTCCTCCATGTTGCCAGTTGTAGCCGCCAGTTCCCACCTAATGTTGTGTGGGAGTCCAGACTGCTCCAGACCGTACTGAATAACTGATATCCTGCACAACGTCTTCAGACTAGGACTCAAGTCTAAGATAAACAGGTCATCAGGTGTCTTTTCTCCCCCGAAGAGGATGACACGATCTCCCAACATGCAACAGGACATGCTATACATGTTCTGCATGTCCTGTTGCATGTTGGGAGATCGTGTCATTGGACCCGGTCCTCTCCCTTTGGGCTCAACCTTCTTCCAGCGGAAGGTCTCTGGACTGAATTTCCACAGATCATTGAGATCCTGGTGTTCATTGTTCCGTCCACCAAATATGTACAGCGCTCCGTTGTAGGTAAAGGCTGAATCACAGCGTTCTGAATCACAGCGTTCTGCTTGACGTTCTGCTTGATCATATACTAAAGGTCTTTTCATCCAGCTGTTGGTCTCTGTGTCAAACACAGAGACCAACAGCTTAGGCCTACTCCAGATATATCCTTCGCTTCCAACTACAAACATCTTTGTCCCGATGATGGTGGCAGAGTGATCGATTTCGATATCATCCTCGTATGGTCGAGTTCCTCTAGTGTTAATTAAAGACCAGACCATTGTGGTGGTTTCCAACTTGTAGATGTCATCAGGGTGTCCTCCAGTAGGTTCTCCTCCATAAATATAAATTGCCTTCGCCAAGACACAGGCTGAGTGCTTAGATCTCTTCCCTGGAAGGGTCCCAGAGACCCTGGGTTTGAACCATCTGTGGGCGTCAAGATCAAATGTATAAAGCCATTTGCAGTAAGGAAACCCTCCCCAGACATAGACAATATCTTCAATCAGCACAGCTGTGTGGCCCCTGCGCCTGGATGGAACCTCAAGGTGACGTTCTCTTCCTGATGTCACCGGGGTGAGCTTCCTCCAGCGCAGAGACTCTGTGTTGAAAACGTGCACATCAATCTGGTTGCCTTCATAGGGCCCTCCGAAGCAGTACACCTCGTTCTCTACTGCTACGGTTGGAAAACCACCTGGTTGTCGTCCTCTCTTCACATGTACGGTCCAACAGAACATCTCCCACGCTTAATCCTCTAGATGTGCTAAACCCTGCTCTGAGAAACAACTGAGTCCTGATTTGGGAGTCATCGCTTATATTGGTTCAGAGGCAAAAACGTCACACAAAGGGTTGGCCAATCATGGAGGCTGACGGCAATGACTTGATCGTCCTTATATGGCAGGGGTCTTCAACGTTTTCAGGCCAAGGACCTCTTGGTTGAGAGAGAGATGAAGCAGGGACCCCCACAATCTGTTCATAGATTCCATATAGTTTCATCGTTTGACTGCACAATCATCAGTGTATTTTCATTCATGTCAATTTGTGTTTTCAGATATTTAACCACTTAAACCGTCAATACTTAATACACTTGACCTGTCACTTTGTACTTAGTCTCTTTTCCCCCTCTACAGTCTTTGGAAGATCTACAAGCTCACAACCGACTTCAGCAGCTGATAACACCAATTTAGCTGTGTCTCAGAAAGGGTTATTGATAGGTATTTTGTTATGGTTCATATCATCTTTTTGAAGCGGTGAAAACCGCTTCCTATGAGTGGCTTTGTGTGTCCACGCCCATATATGGTCATTTTAGTCCAGAATGAACAGGCTTTTTCAAAAACAGAATGTCCGTTTAATTACCATATATGGTGATCTCAGTCCAGAATGAACAGGGTTTTTCAAAAACACAATGTATGTCACCTCATGTCTATATATGGTCACTACAGGCCAGAATGAACAGGTTTTTTCTGTCCCGTACGTGCAGAATATCAGTCCAGAATGAATAGGCTTTTTCAAAAAGCAAAATGTGTGTCCCATGTCCATATATGGTCATTTCAGAAACATGCAATAGGTCTCACCTATTGCAGCAATGACAAATAGCCGCATAAGAGCAAAAGCAAAGGCACAATAAGAATATACAGATGCTAACAGAATGCAAAAGGAGCATTAAGGCAGACAAGAGTAAATACATTGAAAATCTAGCAGAAGTTGAAAAATGTAGTAGGCCACAAAGATCTGCTATTTTTCAATAGTTAGAGCATAAAATAATGATACACAATAATGTGTACCTGAGACATGGCCAAAGCTCTCTAGTTTATAGACTTGTTTGAATCATCATGATACGCGTTTAGTAAATCCATCCGCGGGGACCTGAAGCATATACGCTGACATTTTGCACCATATACGCTTGGAAATTTTAAAAGCTGGTTTGCATAGAGATTACTTTGAATTACCAAGCCAACCATTAGCTTGGCTTTTCTGTATGTGAATGAGACATTAAGACTCATTGGAATCACATCTCTACTTTTGGTGCTGTTTTTAATTCAGTTCATCTCATTATTTTGTTGAATTTCCCCCCAAGATTACACAAAGCCAATGAAAAAAAAGTAAACGGAAGGGGGACAAAAAAACTAATATTTAAATAACTAATCAAGCAACTTAAAGGACAACTATAGTGTTTTACAACAAGGGTATTTAAAGAATATAAAAGAAGAGTGTTAAAATTATTTCACTTCTTTCGATTGTTTTAGAGATTCTTATTTCAGTGGTTGGGGGCATGCGTACAAGTGTAATAATTATAGAGGGATGCAGTTGACAAACAACTAAGAGACCAGCAAGCAGGATTTTTTATATATATTTTTAAAACCTATTATACCGGCTGTCATACCGGCTCTCCAGACAATTCTATACTAAGATTCACCGCTTCACTTTGAACCGAGGTTTGATTTTTATCAATACATATTGATGACCAACGGACCACCTGACCCTAAAGCACAGTGACTGTGTCTGCCATAATGTCATGTGCAGCATTTACAAGGCCAGACTTCTGTCTGGTAGAACTGAGGCCTTATCTACTGCCATGGAGCCTGTAACTAAAACAATGAGAATTGTTTTGGGTTATAAGGCTCAGCCTGGGACATCTGGTGTCATCCAGACGGCAATAACATCTCTTCACCCAGGAATATGGACTCTTTGTCTTGTGATTTGTGGACAAGGAACATACTATGAACTGTTGAAACGTCATCCATTGACTGACCAAATTACCATACATAAACTCATGTCAAAACATAATTTGTCAGAGAGAGTACGAACCATTGATTATTCTGTTGTACCTTTGTCTTGAATACTCTCTTTCCAGGAAACATTCTATTCTCACTCTGAATCACTCTCCTGTCTTATTTCTTTGTGATGGATTATTGTATCTCATAGGGGAATAAGAAGGTGGTGTTGTTTACAAATAATATTTCTATCAGTTATCATACCAAAATATAATCTACAGAGCTATTCAAAAATGCATAGTAACCTTTGCCACCTTTCGGAGAGCAACATCTTGTATGGCCCATGGACTATAGTCCCTAGTGCCCACCCAGAAGGCTAGCTGGGAAAGAGGTCTTTAGTGCCCACTGCCCACCTAACCTGACCAGCACTGGTAGGGGGCATGGCCATATTTGCCTGTCATACACGACGCCCCAAATGACGCCTCTGCTGACACAGCACTGTGTGTATGTAGGGCATAAAAGGGACACAGACAGACAGACAGACAGACAGACAGACAGACAGAAGGATGTGTGGTGGAATTCAGATCAATCAATAATCATGAGAAAATGAGGAGACAAGACAATTATATTAGGTGGTGGTGTGGTCAAGTTTATATAACATGATATCATGGACAGAAGTACAATTAACACTCTGGACAGTGGTAAAAGAGTTCTGCGAAGAAGAATGGTCAAACACTAGAATTATACTGTGGCTTCAAGGCCTCTGGAACGAGCTGTACCATAACAAGATAGGCTTTACCAAAACAATAACTACTCAGTCCTAGGTAGACATCTAGACTCTTACAAGCTGGACAGTATCAATGATGTGTCATTAGGCTAGATATTAATATAATCAATGAACACTTTATCTACTCTATAACGTCACAAATAATCAATCATGATAAACTCTAATCTACTGCAGATGTGTACAGTGGGTACGTATACAATGGATATTGCATAACTGGGTGGGGCATTTCCAACTCAAAGTCTTTCCATAATAATAATAATTATTATTATTATTCACATACTGTACATTACATTTGTCCTCTGCATGTACCCATCCTATTAGGAGCAGTGGGGTAGTACCTTTAAAACGAGAGTAGGGACATCAAGTAGAACATTAACACTAACATGCTACCACCAAGTATATCTAAACCTTGTCATTTTGAGGCTGTGAGTGGGCACAGAGCCAGACCATATCAACCAAGTCATGATGAGCCAGTTCCCTTGCAGTTAGGGTCAAACACCAGCGTGGGCAGAGATCATGAGCAAAAGACTATTGGAGAAAACAGAAGCCTTCATGCCAGAAATTTCTCTTGAACTTGAACTGTTTTCTGAGCAATGAGGTCAACTTTATGAAGCATGCTCGTTGCCAAGATGTGTGGCCTGTAGCTTATCTGAGTGTGTGTGGAGTGGACGCACACACGAGTGCAAATGCGTGTGTGTCTTTGATTGATTCATTGAAAACAGAGTTTGTCTCCATTGTGGTCCTGCGTGTGCCTGTTCCTTAAAGGAGTAGTCCACTCCCCAAATTACTTTTCTTTCTATTGATTACTCACGCCATGGAGACTTGCGTTCAATAATATTTTGTTGTATTTGTCGCATTCCTAAGACAAAATAAGGATTAAAGTAAATGTACTTCCATTGATTTGGGTCCCCATCCGGAATCAATGGGGGTAAATGTATTAGAATCAAAGTATTGCTTTAGGAATGCGACACAAACCCAAAAAATATTATTGAACGCAAGTCTCCATGGCGTAAGTAATCAATAGGGGTGAACTACTCCTTTAATGTGCATGCATGTGCAGTTGCCATACGCCTACAAAAAAAATCTCATTGCAGTGACAGAAAATTACGAAATTCTGGGACGAAAACTTCCATTTAGTTAGACAAAACACATGAGCTGAGGAGTTTAATCCATAATATCATGTCTGGAACAAATTCCCGTATTTTACATCTCGGGAAAGAGGGTTCTGTGGTGGGAAAGGAATACGTTTTAGCAAATTACTATAGAGGGTATGCGCGTGACATCACTGTTGCTGGAAGTTATGTGGGAACGCCTACTGAGTGGCAAAAAACACATTTCTGCCATTGACAGCCCATACATCCAAACAGAAAAGTCCTATCTGATTGTATTAAACAAAGTTAACTCACCAACATTGCGGCTGTACTGAAAGCTTGAATTTATCCTCTTTCTATCTGCAAAGTTTTTGTTTCATAAAAATCCACCATAGGCATGTTATGAGCTACTTTCTGTCAAGACATTCTGTGCAGGTTTTTATTTTTCCAAGTGTCAGAGTTTTGAAGCACTCGTTTTCAACAACACAACATCCTGCTGCCTCCTGCATTATGTGCAAATTAGAAATAGGTGGTATGCAGGGCCGTTGAGTGATTTGCAACTAGCACATCCAAACTCCAATGCTCCATTCTGCTCAATGTTTTGCCACTCAGTCTAGATTAGGGGGCGGGTCCCAGTGGACGTGCATACCCTCTACTGTATTGTACATTCCATCTTGTTTTATATGCACAGGAACATTTATATTTGTGCAAAGTTTTAGCCTTATCAGAGTAAGGTTGACATCAATTACGAAATATATATTCTTTTATATTTCAAACATGAAAAACTGTATTTCATAAATAAAATAATAAAAAATAATAAATAAATAAAATAAAATAAAGAAATTAAATAATTTCCATAAATAACAAAGCTTCGCGCCACGTTCTGAGCTTGTAGATCTGCTATTTTCACTAGCCTACTTTTTTTCATGAAATTCTTTCGAAAAATGTTGGAATTGTTTTTAATTGATGAAAAGTTTTTTGTTTAAACTTTAAAATCTTTTGAAATAATATTCGATTTTTCAAATAGGAAACAAAAAAAGGGGGTGAATATTTACTTATGACCCACAGAATTTGGACCGCGACCCAAACGTGGGTCACATGCATCCCACTGTTTGGGAAACAGTGAGCTACGGCTCCATAATGGAGCCTTACGGGTCCACTCTCAGAGTTACATACCTGGAAGAGTAAAACATTGCTTCCTAAAAATCAATCATTTAGCTGGGGACTATGGAGTTATTATTGTAACAATAAGTTGAGAAGAGATTTCTGATGTTGAGCAGTTGTATATTAAGAGTTGTGCAGTCGTACCTCTGAATTTGCAGACTTGTATGATGGAATCTGAACGTGAAAAGGAAAAAACAACCTCCAACACCTCTCAAATCGTCTTTTACAACCTCAAAACCCTTTCTACACTTGCTCAGATTAGTTGAAACTGCTGCTCTCTAAATTGCAACATATTCCTCGATATGTGGATGCAATATTTGGCAAAAGCGAGCAGGCGACACTGAAAAAATGCGAGCATCTGCACATGATGATTCGAGAGGTTGCAAACTGACATCTGTACGTGTAGAGAGTGTTTTTTTCCCCCTGCTCACGCACACATGTACTTTTACAACCTCAACTGCCTTTCTACGCGCTCACAAATCGTCTTTTGCGACCTTAAATCCCTTCTACACTTGCTCAAATTAGTAAAAACTGTTGCTCTCTAAATTGAAACATATTCCTCGATATGTCGATGCAATATTTGGCCAAAGCGAGCAGGGGACACTGAAAACATGCGAGCGCTTCTAATCTTGATTTGAGAAAGTGTACATGGCGATTTGCGAGCGTGTACAGACGAATCTGAGCGCAAGCAGAGGCAAATTCGTGCGAGCAGAGGTCTGATGCGAGGGAGCGCGAGCACAGTACATGGCGATTTGCGAGCGTGTACAGACGAATCTGAGCGAGCAGAGGTCTGATGCGAACGAGCGCGAGCACAGTGTCTGTGAAACAAACTCCATTTCCCAACATGCAGCGCGCAATGACGTCACCCGGACGCGCCGTCGGCCTCGTTGACTTCCTGTCTAGCGGCTGCACAAAAGTGGTGTTTTCTCCAGATTCTCTTCCTTTTTTCATTTTTTTCTCAAAACGGTGGCCTCTTCTACCGGCCATCACACAAACAATGTGGCTCAGAATTGATAAAAAACGGTCCTGACTGAAAGAGAAGATTTTCGCGAAATAAACAGGACATACTCCGATTACATTTACTCGGATTACTTTTCTCGCCAGTACTCTCGCCGGTAGGTAAAATGACGCGTTGCCATGGGCACCAGCAAACACACACACGTCATACATCCGGGCACCCGATGTGTTTTTAAAACGTAATAAATAAAACGTGGTACATGTGTACAGTTTTAGGCTATGAATATGATTTTCTGGAACAGCGTTGGACTGCCCAGAAGTGCAAGATCTCATACTCTCATTACTCCGACCTTAGGCATTGTTTGATTGATTGATTGATTGAAGACATTATTAGAAGATCATATTGACAGATTCATTCTGTTGCAACTTCAGAAATGTGCATGCATACTGTATTTATATGCTTAGTGTGATCCACATTGGACATTGTGCATTCATGTGTGTTCGGTGTCCCCTAGTGGACGGTTTAATTAGTGCATTATGTAACGCGCTCCCGTATCGGTGAAGTTTTCATTTAGACCACCATACTGTAGTTGTAATACATGATAATAGATTATATTGTGTCATAACCACTTTTATAATCTATTATAGTGTATTATAATTATCATAGTAATACATTAATACTTTATAGTGTATTATAATCACTGTTATAATCCATTATAGTGTATTATAATTTAGGATAGTTGTAATACAAATTTATATTGTATTATAATGATTATAATCACAGGTTTTCAAATGAGTAAAAATTTAGAAAAATCATTTGAAAATAGCTGATCTACAAGCTCACAATGCATGGGGAACAGATTTACAGTTGGAGGGGGTAGCCTACACCAGGGGTCTTCAAAAGGGGTCCGGGACACCTAGGGGGTCCTCAGAATTACTAAAGGGGGTCCTCTTATGGTATGGATGTGTATCACATCAGGATCTTGATCCAGCTGTGGGACCAGCAGCTGCAGGACCATGAGCGGGAGAGGAAAACATGCAGGAAGATTTTGTTTGAATGGTAAGCAATTGCCAGGGTCTATTTTCCTAGCATCTATTCTATCAAATCTGATCATCATAACCCCATTGATGTAACATTTGTTATTATCCTCTTTTTTGTGACTGAAGAAACAGAAGCAGTTGGTGCCATTGTGGTTGGGCTGTCTGTTTGGCCTGGGAGCTGCTGTGCGAGACGGAGCAACAGCCATCTGCTCCTTCTCAAAAAAAAAAAAAAAAAGTGGACTTTGAGTTATTTGTAGGGAATCGCTGGACTTGTACCCATTTTGACATTAAACCTGTTACAACTTATCTTTTTCAAGCTGTCATGTGTCTGTCATGTTAATAGTTGCTGTTCTAAAATCACATCACAAAACTAGCTGGCAAGTCAGTCTTCATTTTGAGAGTGAAGCATACCACTGTACAAAATAAATTCTTTCTTTATCAAAAGTTCATCAGGAATATGTGTGAGCTGACTTTATAGTTCAATATAAAGTCATGGGGGTACCAAAGTGTACTCCAACAAAGTACAATAAGGTTGTGTAAAGAGTAAATCCCTAAGCTGATATTGAAAGGAAAACTTAAAGCATGCTGAGCATTAGTTTAGGATTAGTAACCCACCTGGATTTATTCTAATGTATCTGGAATTTATATAGGCCTAGTGCTTTTCTGAGTAACCAAAGTTGCTCTAGAAGTGTGTATGTGTGTCTTAACATTTTTTTTAAGACGTAGGATGACAGGTGAGACCCCACATTTGTAAAACATGTTTAGTTTTGAATCTGTAAATTCTTTTAAGTGAGTTTGGAACACATCACATCATGTTTCATAAAGGAAAAATACAACAATTGTGATATGACTGATTCCCTGTCACAATACTATTTTGGAATTGACAGTTGTTGCCTACTGAAGGTGCCATTTATATTGGATTTATGGATAAAGGCAAACTATAATCTCAGTATCTCACGAATGACAATTGTTGGGTTAAGTCCTAATGAGACTTGTGAAAATGTGTGATAGGAGGATCGATAAAATAAATAGATTAGTCTTGATCCAAAGCTAAGTATTTCTCCTCATAAAATGGATAAAGCTCAAACGCAAATGTCATACTGGAGTAGACCAAATAAATAAACAGTGACACCTACTGGTTAAAGATAACCTTTTATTTATTAACGGTGTTTATAGGCCTACAGCATACAGCAAAACCATGATTCAGCCCTAAGATAAAGCCTCTTTGAGAAAATTGTGTCAAATGAATGTGTCAAGTTATATACTCATCTCCGCATAGAACGTTATGCAGTGTATAGTGCATATATGCATAAACAATACTGTTAACTCTGAACCGGAAGTAATAGGCGATCTTGAGATGGGGAGACATTGAAAACAGCTCCGCGGGTGGTAAAGAAAAATCATTGCAGTTTCTACGAGGCGTAGCAGGGCTAATCCCTCACTCACATCACAGACTCTCTGCTCGCGCGCAAATTAGCTTTTTCACGCTCGCAGATCCTCCCTCAGACACGCACGAATTTGCCTCTGCTCGCGCTCAGTTATGTCTGTACACGTTCGCAAATCGTCTTTTGCGACCTCGAATCCTTTTCTACACATGCTCACATTAGTTGAGACATTGCTCTCTAAATTGAAACATATTCCTCGATATGTGGATGCAATATTTGGCAAAAGCGAGCAGGCGACACTGAAAAAATGCGAGCATCTGCACATGATGATTCGAGAGGTTGCAAACTGACATCTGTACGTGTAGAGAGTGTTTTTTTTCCCAGATTCCATTATACACGTGTGCGCTCTGCCCATTCACGCACACATTTACTTTTACGACCTCAACTGCCTTTCTACGCGCTCGCAAATCCTCATTTTTACATGCTCGCGATATTGCAACATAATCATCGATATGTCCCTTTCAAAATCTGGCAAAACCGTGAAGGTCACGATTTGCGAGCGTGAAGACCGGAATTTGCAGTTGCAGAGAGAAAAGCGTGCGAGTGTTTGAGGTTTTTTTCCTTTTCACGTTCAGATTCCATCATACAAGTCTGCAAATTCAGAGGTACGACTGCACAACTCTTAATATACAACTGTTCAACATCAGAAATCTCTTCTCAACTTATTGTTACAATAATAACTCCATAGGGACCCCCTGGAACATGCAACCTCAAGGTGTTTTATCCCTTTTTCTCCCAGATTTAATGGGTATGCCCATCAATTCCTCCCCACACACACTGCTGTTGTATTCTACTGACTCAGGGGTAATCCCACCACTGTGTTAACTGCCTACCATTCCTGTTATTATATTTTCAAAACATCACCTCTAACGGATCAGAATTAAGTACCTTGCATCTTGGATGGTTTCAGATATTTTCTTGTCTACTTATCTTTATGATATCCAAATGGCATCCATGTGATCAATGGGTTTTATCAGCATAATTGCTTTGATCCTATTACCTATTACAGCATTGCAATCGTTTACTGTTAAGCACTAACAGCCCAGGAGCATTATACGCTGCTGTTGGGCACAAATCTCTTATCTCCATATTTTAACTTTTTATGATTCATACAAAGTCTACATGATCATACAGCGTCACACAAAAGCATTAAAAGTAGCTGATGTACAAGCTTAATTGTCGATCTGTTTCTTTTGATGTTTTTGAATTAGAATCCTTAAAAGTAACAGTTTTGGACATAATATGAGGTTTCCCCCTGACAGAGACGATTTATATCAGTAATACGCTGTCAGTTTGCTAATAGGTAATGTCGCATTTTACAGTACCACAAACCAGGGGAAAAAAATAATAATGGTGAATGTATCACTTCTCTCTCCACAGCTTTACTCTGTTTCTAGTTAAAGGCTCATTTTTCTCAGACTCCACTTTCCTTTTTGAAACCTGCAGCTAAAGGAGAACACACACCTGACACAGAGGCGTCAAAACATACGGCCCCATTATTTTCAATGAATTAACCCACACCGGCGGCGTCAGACGCGGGTCTGCTGCCTCACCTGCTGCGCTAATAGGACGCGTTGCCGCACGGTGAACATGTTCTCCCATGGTTCTCCCCACCGGGGGAAATGGATGTGCTGTGTGGCAGTGCGCCGCGTCCAGTTGGGGTTACCGCGTGGCACTTCACTTGCGTCGATACCCCAACGTGACGCTGCGCAGCCGCCCGCTTCCAGTGCCCCTTTAGTATGGGAATCCACCATAACTGCGCAAGTACAGTAGGGTGAGGTCGCGCTGAGGGATCTCCAAATATGAGCATAAAAGGGACAGAGGACGGAATTCATTTCAAGTGTGACCCGCATCGCGGCAACCACACTGGTTATCACAAGACTGGGGGGCGGCATAGCTCAGGGGTAGAGAAACTGGTATTAGAGCACGAAGGGTATAAATCCTGTAGGGTTCCCAGTTCGAATCCGGGCTCCCCCTGAGTTAATGTCGAAGGGTCCTTGGGCAAGACTCTGAACCCCTAATAGACCGTTTGTCAGCCTTCTGATTGGTCCCTGAGACTCCCTGACTGGCCAACCAGAAAAAAACATTCACTTTTTGCTATCGGGGGTGGAGTTTGTGCAGTGGAGAATGTTAAATGTGGCTTTCAAAACTGTCCGCAGTGCGCGACACGGCGATCGCCCGGTACGGCCGCGATCTCGGCCGTGATCTCGCTCATCATAATGAATAAGCTTCAACAAACTAGTTCACATGGACCATACCATATGTCTAAGAGTCACGATTGGGTACATATATTTTAAATGGGCAGAATTACGAAAAGCCAGCCTATTATGTGAGGTTAGGATTATAGTTCTGTCCTCTTCCTACCCAGGATGCAATGCGCGGTCTATTCTCTTTCTGATCCAGAGGATTAAACTAATTAAAACATTTATTTTCGGGGGGAAAACTACTGTTTTGCTATGTAATTACTGTACCTTTTTCTTCCCTTTTTATTAATATCACGTAGATGTGTTTTTGTGGTACTTTATATAGCTGTAATGAGGCTATGAAGGGAAAAAAAATCCCATCCACTACCACTATAAAAGAATCTGCAAAGAGGATTCTGTCCCACTGGGATTAAACAAATTAAAACATATATTTTCGGGTAAACCCCCTGTTTTGCAATGTAACTACTGTACCTTTGTCTTCCCTTTTTATTAATATCACCTAGATGTTTTTCCTTTGGTACTTTATATAGCTGTAATGAGGCAATGAAGGGAAAAGAAATCCCATTCACTGCCACTATAAAAACAATCTGCCCAGGGTTAATGTCCCATCATAGTAACAGGACAGAATGGGGCGGGATTTGCAAAAGGGCTTATTGCCTCCGGTGAGTAGGTTGGTGCCTTGCATGGCTTCCTCCGCCACCGGTGTATGAATGTGTGTGTGAATGGGTGAATGTAATGCACAATCTATGTAAAGCGCTTTGGATTAAAAGCGCTATATAAATGCACCATTTACCATTTAAGACTGATACAATATGCGCATATACTGTATAGGCATTCCCAGATATGGGCTAATATTGATGACATCAGGGATATGGGCATAAAAGGGACAAGGACAGAATTCATTTGCAAGTGTGGTTGCTGACCCGTGATGCGAGTCACACAATTAATTCTGTCTTACCATTTGAATTCTCTCCATTCAAGTCAATGGGAAAAATGTATTAAAAAATAATGGCCATATATGGAGCGTAACATGAGGCATGACTGACTGACTCAATGACATGATGGCGGAGGTTTTGATACTAACTGCTCCCTATGGTCGCAATCAATCAATCAATCATTGTCATTAGGTGAAAAGTTGCAAAAAAATATAAAAATTAAAATAGACGATCTACAAGCTCATAACATGATGTCGCAATGCCATGCGTTGTGAACTTGTAGATCAGCTACTGTATATTCACAGTTTTTGCACGACACTGCGACTACGTATACTATAAAATAAAGATAATCATAAGTTGATGTAACATAAAACGCACTTCGCAAATTCATCAGAAAAATGATCGACAGAATAATCATAATAATTCATAGTTGCAGCCCTACACATTATAGTATATACGTGCGCGCACACACACACACACACACACACACACACACACACACACACACACACACACACACACACACACACACACACACACACACACACACACACACACACACACACACACACACACACACACACACACACACACACACACACACAGAGAGAGAGTTGTTGTTTTTACTCACCACCCATAAAAATAGGTCTACCACCCACAAATAGGCCCCACAGCAGAGACACAGTTCTCCCCTGTTTTTATCTCAGCCTCATCACCTCTGCCCATGAACAGTAATACCCACCCACACAGGACCTCTCCCACTGCTATAGGCTCACATCTGAGGCAAAGCACAGCTCATAAATGTGTCATGCAATATCTGTGACTGAGATCCAGAATGCTGAGTGCTGAAATAACTCTTTCTGTGGGCTATTATACAAACAGCATATCGTCGTTGTCGGGTGGAAACCTTGTATGTCCAAGACCGTTCGTTTTGTATTCATCATTTTAAAAATGAACTGAACTAGTGAAAACAGCCGATCTACAAGCACACAACGCCTCGCACCGCGAGGCGTTGTGTGCTTGTAGATCGGCTGTTTTCACTACTTTTGTGCGACAGCCTTGTATGATGAAGCAGGGCTTTACTTGGTGAAAAAACGTACAAACTTGAAACTTGGAGATATGAGGTTTCTCCCCGACAGTGACGATATAACCTCTTCCATCTAGGAGTTTTTACATTTTGTACAGACGGTGTTCAGAGCGTGCTGTTGCCAACGCCTGCACCTCTGATGGAAAGTGGACTGAACAGGTGTCTTCTTATATGTCTACTATGAAGGAGTGTGCCCATACATTTAAGTGGGCATGGATACTACGTTAGTTTCACTGATCCGAGCCAGAACACAATCGATTGATTGAACATTCACTGGACATGAGTCATGACACTAGCATGTCTCAGGGACTTACCCACAATAAGACCCTTGATGCTACAGTGCGAAGCAGGGAGGCATTGGGTCCCCTTTTTATATTCTTTGGTATGACCCGGCCAGGGATTGAACCCTGACGCAGGGTGGACACTATCCCATAGACTTTATAAAAGATATGGACAAAGCGAAGCCATTGGTTTCTATGCAGCGCAAATGACACAATATGGGTCCTTCCTTGACATGGGTGTTGCCATCATAGATTGTAAAGGCACCAGAGGATGCTATTGGCTGCCAACGGTCAAGTGCAACCGCAGAGATACATGGGAGAATGTGGTCGGAGCCTCCCGAAATACAGCACACGAAGAAGAACACAGCCGGCTGGTATTAGTTTAGTTGGCCACGCCCCCCGCAAATTTATCATCAATTTTAACATAAATGGGACCTTATTTTCACAAAACGCATATAATCGTGATTGAAAGGCAATTTTTAACTAGTGATAGGAACCATAAAGTATGTATGAAAGTGTTAATTAAGGTTAGAAAACGAAAGGGGAAAATAAATGGGGTCCAATGGAGAACAATTCTTTTTGTGATCGGCCGGGGGGGAAAACAGCGCAACTAGCGGCCAATCATAGGAAGTTTTAGTTCCGTATCTGAGTCATTTTAAATCGGCGCTATCCACAAGACCACTGAGTTGGTACTCCAGGCTACAGACACATGCAGGGCCCTATTTACAGTACATCCATGTCTTACCCCTTATCCATAAACTTCTTTGCCTTTTTTTTTTTTTTACTATTTTGAAAAAAAAAAAAACATTTTTAAATATTTCAAATAGCTGAGTCAATTTGAAGTATTTTAAAATGTTTTTAGTTTTTTTTAAATAGTGAAAAAAGGCAAAGAAGTTTAGGGAAGTTTAGCTAAAATATAGCTCACGGTCCTTTTATCTCAAATACGTCGAAATCCCTTGCACACATCATCGTCATCTGCGTGAGAGGGCAGGCCTGACTTCATTATCAGCAGACAGCTTCATTGGCACATTTTCATGTATATTATACAAACTTATTGATGGCACATTTCCACTTATAAAGCAGTTAATGGGGCGACTGCCTGGCTATTTAAATTGCCTTTTTAATTGGAAAACGACTTCCTATAAGCTCTGTGCTGCCAGAACCTGACACTTTTTAGCTTCCCTCATCCATCCATAGAATTTAGGAGGATATTTTTCTTTTTTTAATGCACCATGGTCCTGGAATCATCTCCAAGACATTAAAATGGAGTACTTAATCACAATAGGTGATTTTAAAAGTTTACTTCAGCCGTGTTACATGAGATAGAATAAATGTGTAATTTGTGTTTTTACTTTTGTTTGGTATTTTACGTTGTATTCTCTGCTTGTTGTAATATAAGATTTAAACCACTACGCATGAACACATCCAGTGTAATTCCTTTCTACTTCACACCCTCATTACTCAAGTGTCCTAGAGTCAACTCTGAACTCTCTGAATCCTTTTCATCTGCACTTAGAAGACTTTTGTCCTAGTTTTTTTCCCTACATTTGACTCCTCTTGGAGGCATGGCAGTGACTATTACAGATCATTAGATGAGAGCAGAACTTAACACAAGAGTGTTCTTTTCACGTTGTGCCACTGCGGCTTCTCTGTATTTAATCAAAACCTGAGCTGGCTGTGTGATGTCACCAGTGAACTTATCATGGTCCAATATGCAAATTGGCCACTTGCTGCAACCTGAAACCACTTTGCTTAGAGCAGCGGTTGTGGGAGCCTATCTTTATTTGCATATTTGAATATTCATACATGTATCATTTCTCAATGAGGGTGAAAGAGCTTTTTTTCCCCTTTTTTTTGTGGGAAAACCATGTAATAATATGTGTTATTTTCTTTGTATGAAACATATCCTTTGTGTTATGGTTTCATCATATTGGGTATAGTCTAGTCTACAGTGTAGACAGCTATTATCTATTGTCAAGCTGGAGTCTTCCCATTTACATCTAAAAGAGACACATAAAAGCAGGTGGTGGGCGAAAGGAAAATGACACGCAGAGGAAAGCGTGGACAGAGTGTGAAAAGCCCTGCAGCGTCCTGCTATGGGTACGGATATGTCTGGGGAATCTGAGTGAAGACAGGGCAGTGCACCAGGGTGAGTGCACAAAAAAGCAAGTGTAGTGCTCCTGCTCGGCCTGCCCTAAAGCAGAGGTTCTCAAAGTGGGGGGTCCGGGGAACCCCCAGGGGTCCTTGAGGAGGTTCCAGGGGGTCCCCAGCAAAATGTGTTAACACAGCATCAATTTGGCTAGCCTTCGTCAAAGAAAAGGGGAAAAACAGCGCCCTCTCTGTTTTGTTCCTTGTTCTTGAGAGATTAACATATGCATCAACATTAGTTCGACCAAGTTCACCAGAGTATAGCCTCGGAAACCCAGGCTTCTTTTGGCAATAGGAAGAAAAAGAAGCCTGGGCGATCGCGTTATGATCACTGTTGGAGGAAGTGTAGAATGTCCCTAACCAATCAGAGTGCAGAGAGCGTTGCACCGAATGTGTTGACGTCATGACGCAGCAGCGTTCTCTGCGCTGAGCAGAGGAGCAGAGGGGGGTGGGGGGAGGAGAACACATGCTATTGGCCAGAGACTCGCGGAGAGATTCGCCGCGCCCGCCCATCTGCCTACACAAACTGGCCCGCGTTAGGTTAGAGTGACCAGAGTATAGTGTATATTGGATAGTTGAAAATACTAGATCTCACAATGCATCGGTGCGACGCGTTGTGAGCTTGTAGATCTACTACTTTTTTTTTTAAATCTTGGAACCACCGCTCTAAAGAAAAGCCGCATGAAAGGCACTTTAATTCCTTTAGAAGAAGAGACATTAGCGTGGTTTTCCTCTGAACCATCCCTGCAGGAGACATCCTCATCATCATCCCTTTTATCCAACACCTCTGGGACGCAATTACTTCCTCTGAGCCACACCAGACACACTTCCCATAAAGCCTGGTAAAAGAGTCACTTCAACCCTTTTTTCAGCTGCCTCGATACGCTGGCAGACAACACAGAGGCAAGTTCATTTGCTAAGTGTAGCAATACAATGCAGTAAATCCACCGCATAATTCTGCCTTTGTTCTGGCATGAGATGATGACTTTAACTGTCACTTTTTTCTTTAGTTTTTTCTTTGCCACTAGCCTCTGTCCCATCATCCACACAGTGCCAAATACCCAACACCATGACAAGACTTCCAGCAGTGGAAGAAGTACTCTGATGTACTGCAATGTAGTAATACTCTGTTAAGTAAAAGTCCTGTATTAAAAATGTCAAGATCGACAAGCTCTGCTATTTTCATTAATTTATTTTAAGTATATAATATGGGAACGAAAGGGCATGACAGCGATATGTACATTAATAGAGAATGGGCAGATGCAGAGTTTTGATGATTTACGGACAACATATGATCTGGACAAGCATGAGTTTTCCCGATATTTTCAGATAAGGGACTACTATGTAAAAGAGATTAAAAATGCTTCAATTAACCGACTAATCAAGATAATGGTTCAGGCCTACAATAATAAAAAATGTAGAGTAATATCAGTACTTTATCAGGTGACAAATAAGAAGACCTCTACCTTATATGTCAAAGAGAATGGGAAGCAGGACTTGTGGTGCAGATTGCCGAGGAGGACTGGTATAATATTTGTAAGACACACAAACTCTAGAGTGTGGAGGGAATTTGCTGGAAGAACGCTATTAGATATTTCATAACTCCAAATATCAGAGGAAAAGTCACAGCAGAGAAACAACCATGCTGGAGATTATGTGGATACATGGACGCAGACGCTGGCCACGAGCATATATTTTGGAATTGTCCAAAAATTGACAAGTATTGGGATGATGTGTGGTCAGTGATAAAGAAGATATTGAAATACGAAATACCGAAGACAAGTGTGGTGCTGTATCTAGGAAACCTGACGCAGGAAAACACACATGGAGATGACATGTATATCTGGTCAAGGTGCTGCTGGCAGCCAGCAAAAAAGCAATAACAAGATTGTGGTATAAAAGTGACCCTCCAACTTGTGAGCAATGGCTGTGCATTGTGGAGTAAATATGTGATGGAGAGATTTACACACAAACTCAGGATACAGGAAGAACTGTTCCTTGAGAAATGGGAGAAATGGACTGAATATAAAACCCAACAAAATGACACCACAAATGTCTGACTGGACTAAAATGTGATAACTAAAATGATGTAATAATGTTGATCCTGTGAATGTTTTGTGCATGTAACGAATTGCAAATAAAAATTGCGTTAAAAAGTATACAATAGTGCTTAAGTGCAAAACATTATGTTTTGTATAAATAATCTAAATCTACAAAGTAAATTGTAACTATGTTTGCAAATAATTGCAGTGGAGTACAAAGTACAGCATTTCCCTCAGAGTAGTGGAGTAGAAGAACCAGTAAGACTCCCTAATCTCCACAAATAGGCCAAAAGTTTGTTTTACCAATTATCAAGACATACGGGCAGTTGACAGTTTGCCATGGTTACTCATTGAAGTTGAATCTCCATATATGGAGATAACCTACGCATCACACTAAGTCTGACCTCACCAGCCCATATTTGGGCATGAGCAACTTATGTCTCCATATATGGAGATATGATGACATCACACAGTCCTCAGCCGATGATGTGGCGTGATGTCATACAATACACAAACGAGCCCTACAGTATAAAGGGGCAATTCTTGCCAGGAAAGAAGCATTTCTTCGACTCAGACCTTATCGCCAGGGTTGGCTTATAGCAGCTGTCGGTAGGACCATATATGGATTCTGTTAGTGTGGATCTCCTAACAGGGCATCATCTGGGATACAATCCCTTTTATGCCCATATATGGAGATCCCTAACAGAATCCCTTTCATGCCCATATATGGAGATCCCTAACAGAATCCCTTTTATGCCCATATATGGAGATCCCTAACAGCATCCCTTTTAAGCCCATATATGGAGATCACTAACAGCTAACAGAATCCCTTTTATGCCCATATATGGAGATCCCTAACAGAATCCCTTTTATGCCCATATATGGAGATCCCTAACAGAATCCCTTTTATGCCCATATATGGAGATCCCTAACAGAATCCCTTTTATGCCCATATATGGAGATCCCTAACAGAATCCCTTTTATGCCCATATATGGAGATCCCTAACAGAATCCCTTGTATGCCCATATATGGAGATCCCTAACAGAATCCCTTTTATGCCCATATATGGAGATCCCTAACAGAATCCCTTTTATGCCCATATATTATGGAGAAATCCCTGCTCTGAGTATCTGACATCAGTGTGATGTCACCTGTTTATGCCCATATATGGAGATCCCTGCTCTGCGTATCTGGTTGCTATGGTAAACAGTTGGTTGCTAGGGTAAAAAAACATGGTTGCTATGGTAAACAGTTGGTTGCTAGGGTAAACAGTTGGTTGCTAGGGTAAAACCATGGTTGCTAAGGTGGTTGCTAACGTACACTAACAGACCAGCAACAACAGACTGTTGCCACAGCAACGTACACAAAGGTTTGTGTACACATGTGGTGTGATGTCATACTGATGCGGAGATATGAGCAGGGCAAAGGTGTGACGTGTGACGGACGGACGGACGGACGGACGGCCGGTGGAGGTTTTCATAGTAAACTGCTCCCTGACGGTCGCAATAAAGTATTCAAAAAATTAAATACTCAAGTAAAGTGAATAAATGTACTTGATTACATTTCACCACTGGCACTGTCGCATCCCATCCACAGCATCAGTGCCAAATATCTACCACGATGACAAGACCTCCTGCAAACCAATGCATGTACACGAACGTCTGTCCAAATCATGTCAATAAAACGCAGTCTGCAGAATCGCATTAGTGAAGCCGGCTGTGATGAGTGCTCGCTAGGCCTGCGGTGAATGAAACAGGAATTAGCATCATTTCAGCAGCCCCCAAAAAACCTTGCTGAAAAGCTGCTGTGGGGTGGGCTGCAGTCTCATGAAAACAGAGTCTGATGCAGAAATATCCCTGAGGTTGTTCCACACATATAGTATAGATCAGGGTTCCCCAATTAGTTTTCCCCACGGGCCGAATTATGTCTAGGGTACCACGCTGAGGGCCACAACATTGCAGGGGGCGACGGTGGCGTTCCCGCTACTCCAGCGACAGTTCAGATATCGTCGTTGTCGGGGGAAAATCTTGTATGTCAAAAACCGTTCGTTTTGCATTTATCATTTTAAAAATGATTTAAGCTAGTGAAAACAGCCGATCTACAAGCACACAACGCCTCGCACCGCGAGGCGTTGTCTGCTTGTAGATCTGCTGTTTTCACTACTTTTGTGCGACGGCCTTGTATGATTTGGGAAAGAGCGTACAAATTTGGAGATACGAGATTTCCACCCGCCAACGACGATATACTAGTAGTGTTGCTGCTCTTATACCACCATTATTACTGGGGTTGGTGTGGGCCAGACAGTAGCCCCCCGCGGGCCGCAAATGGCCCACGGGCCGCCTATTGGGGAACCCTGGTATAGATGCTCAACTTCCTTTAACCACGTAAACCATACACTTCACTGACCGGGGATCCACAGGGCTATATACCAGGCCCCCTCCTTTCCTCCCGCTACACAAAATCTCTTTGCCAAAAACAGACGATCTACAACCACAGTAACACTGGGGTGTTCAAAAAAATTAAATAAAAACTGAATCAATTCAATTGTCTCTGCCAAAGACGAGAAATGCATGTTATGCCCTAACCACTCCAAAATGTGCACACATTGTTCCTACCTCACCTGCATTTCCTATCTGCTAGAGCCGCTCCGAAAATAAATAATCTACAAGCACACAACGTGTCACACCATAGTTGTGAGCTTCTAGATCAGATATTTTTAGGCAGCAGAGGGGGCAAAGTGCTGCATAGAGAGAGAGAGAGAGAGAGAGAGAACACTCCATGGCCGCACTTCTACAGGCAAGAAGACAGCAGTAAACATTTATTTTATTTTAATGGATTCATGAAGGAATAAATCTTCCACCTTTATTGTGAGTGATCACATTCCCGTAATCCCATGGATTACGGATTACGGATTGAGCAGGGCTAGCTGCCTATCTTGCATGCATGAGCAATGTGCGCCCAACATTTCCATTTCCATGTCTCACTCTTAAAGGAGTAGTTTTTATTTCTATTGATCACTCAGGCCATGGAGACTTGAGTTCAATAATATTTTTAGTTTTTTGTCGCATTCCTAAAACAATTTGCTTTCAATAAATTTACCCCCCTGGTACCCACCCAAGGACCCCTGGGGGTCCCCGGACCCCACTTTGGGAACCAATGCTCTACAACAGTCTACACTATTTGCCTGAATAAAACAAGACAGAGTATAATAACGGCATGGCCTCCCTGTCCAATGTTGAATGAATGGGTCGGTTGTGCAACAAAGTACAGTATAAATTGAGCCTGTCATTCTTTAGCAGGGTTGACAACAGTGTAGCTGCTGCTGCGCTCCCTCTCACATTAATCTCCTCTCGTAAAGCCTCCAACAGTGGCTGTACTAAACATCCACACACAGGCCCAGTCGTGGGAGAAGAACTCTGCTTTAGTAGTAATGTTTTGTTTTTGAGCGGTGGTCACACCGTCTCCTATACGTGGCCGTGTGTGTGGGTATGCGTGCGTGTCTGTCTGTCTGTATGTACCGTAGCCTGAGTCCACACATGACCACACATGTTAAGGGAGGGGTGCTGTTGTTCAGGCCAGGCACACTCACATTCACACACACACACACACACACACACACACACACACTAATGCACACACGCACACACACGCGCACGCACACACACACGCAGCCTCCACCGCTCAGTTCACACGAGTGTGATTTTTTAAAGTAAATGTAGCAATGCCATAATGTAGAAAGTAAAAATGTATTAAACATTTTACTTAAAGGGGGCGTGACACGGCCAAAACAGCTAATTATGGCTATCAAATTAGCCAATTTTTTTAATGATGTCATGTACCCCCATGTTAAATTACCCAATCAAATTAATTTATTGTAGTTACTGTACTGAAAGTAGTACTTTCTGTACAGTAACGGCAATACATTAATTTGATTGGGCTAATATGGGGGGAGGGGCGGAGACTCGCGGAGTCGAGTATCCATATCATTATCTTTTGAAACTGCCCCAAAAAAAGCTGACCGAGGTGTGTTTCCGACTTTCTAAACCAACTTTAAAACTATCAGTTCTAGGGGTAAAAATTATATAGCATTCGCTATAAAATCAATGGTTAGACCGATAAAAAAGTACATGTCTTCTTCAAAAAAGGTGTCAAAAAAGGTGTACGAGGGTCAACACGCTTCTCCCCGTCTATGAGACGGTTTTGTCGGCCATACCCTGCTGTCTCTTTCCCTAACCTGACTGGAGCACCAGAGTAGACCGACCGGAGCAAGCCATGTCCTGCTGTCTCACCGGAGCACAGCGAGCGGCCGGACTGAGGTCCGTGCTCCGTGGCTCATACACTCTGTGTGTGTGTAGCCTGTGTGTGTGTGCTTTAGCGCGCGCGTGTGTGTGTGTGTGTGTGTGTGTGTGTCACAATAGCTCTCGCAAACATCTATGCTCGCAAATAGCCGTGCGGTGCAGCGTTAGCCGGGCTACACGCTAACAACAAGCCAAGCCATCACGTTGTGCACGGCACCGCACGACGGACGAAGTATACATTGTGCGGCACCGCACGACGGACGAAGTATAGGCTACATTCACTACTAACTGATACGGCCCCGCCTCCTTTTCAGACTGTTTGAAGAAACACCACGTGACCTACTGTATCATAATGTTAATTTTCGGCCGGTGTCGCCACTCCTTTAAGTAAAAGTACAAAAGTATTGGCATCAACATAAAACTTAAAGTAAAAGTACACAAAATAAAAACATTTAAAAAAAGTGAACACTCACAACACGTCGCAAATGTGACACCTTTGAGAAAACAGGGCTTAGTTAAAGGAGTAGTTCACCAC
Organism: Nannobrachium achirus; assembly: GCF_963921795.1. Taxonomy (NCBI): domain Eukaryota; kingdom Metazoa; phylum Chordata; class Actinopteri; order Myctophiformes; family Myctophidae; genus Nannobrachium; species Nannobrachium achirus. Next base: position 40,915,610 of record NC_137816.1, on the reverse strand, counting down.
TTTGTGTATGTTTTATATTCAAATCAAAATCTGAAACTAACTAGTAACGTAGGGCTGTCAAATAACTAGTTGAGTAAAAAATTATGTTTGCCTCTGGGATCTAGTGGAGTAGAACTAGACGTATCAACAATGGAAATACTCAAGTTAAGTGCAGTGGTTCCTTCCCACCAGTGCTCAGGCCTCTCCATAGTGTCTGACAGGCACAGCTCAGTGGGGTGCAGGGGTACCCCCTGGAGACTGTGTAAACAAGCACTTCAAATACATTTTGTCCTCTCAGTACAGTACACATCCAGTCAGAAGAGACTGTACCGTCAAGGGGGACGCCAAACAAGCCAGAAAATGCAAAACAAGCAGTAAAAATGTTTTTTTTCTTGGTGAGTCATTGAAATGCGAATCAATGGAAGAATAGCTAGTGTGTGTCAGAAAAGGAAAGCTGACACATTTGCGACAGTAGGCTCCAAGCAATGCAATCACAAATGAAGAATAGACAAAACAGTACTGTCAATTCACCACCTTATTTTAGGCTTAAAGAAGAGGAATGAGATTATTACTATAGCGTCAAAAAATACAATTAGTACATTATTTAACTGTAAAAAATAGGGAGATTGTAAATGCTTATTTATTTCCTACACATTGTGCCCCAAATCTACATTTAGAAAAATGTATCCATTCAATAACATGAGCGAACAAGTGGAATCAGCAACCACCACAAGGTCATACAATACCAAGAAATAAAAGCCCCTTGAGAATTTAAACTTTACATTACAGGGTTAGCAGCTGTAGTGTGTGCGATGGTTGTACATTGTGCATGTACAATGCATTTAACTGTGGAGTGGACCCCACCTCTTTATTAACCAGGTTTCACACCAGAGGGTTTGGTTCACATAAGGTATGTGTGTGCTGAAGGAGAGGGAGGACATTGCACATGTGCAGAGGAGGGATGAGAGAAGGACGCTGCGATGGAGCTACAAGGCAAGAGGCAGGGGTGTCGGACACAATTCTGGGCCCTGGGTACAAGGATTCACTGCGGGCCCCCCATGAATGTTCTTCATAGGGGGAGGGGGTTTAACCCATTTAGACTGGGAACACATTATTTATTACGCATTATTTTGTGCTTTAACTATTGAAAACTAGCAGATATAAAAGCTCACAGCGTGGCACCGAGTGCCGCGCTGCGAGCTTGTAGATCTGCTATTGTTGAAAAATCTTGAAAATGTGTGCAAGTCTTTGAATATTTAAAATCCTTCTAAGGTTTTTGAAAAACCTATATTTCTATGTCAGTGGTGCTCAAACCTTTTCATGTGAAGGACCCTAATATGTCAATGTATTGATATTGTACTACTATTGTATCCCTATGGGGGGTTTTGCTTAAAGTTCCCTGATTTTGCTTAGCAGGCATGCACGCATATTCAAAATACAGGGAACATCTCTGAACCCGGAGCCCTTAAATGCCAAGTTTAACTGTATTCCATTTGTTGCAATAAACGGTTAAATCTACTTTGACGTGAGTGTTCCTGACTAAAGATGCAGAAAACTGAAGCAGATGGAAACAGAGGATCTGCTGAGGCGACCCCTGATGGGAACTAGCCGAAAGAAGAAGAAGAAAAGAAGAAAATGCTTTGGAGTAAATTACCGTGCAAGTAGGCTGAGGAGATCCCCAGTGGAAGGACATTGTGTTATGATGAGGCCCCCTGGGAATGGATGAAACATGTGATACAGCATAATACATCAAATGTATAATGAGAGCTGAACTCACACACCTGCAGGAACCTACACTTACACATGCTCATTAAATACCATTATGTATTGTATATAAACAACCGCACACACACACACACAAGCACCCAAGCAATGACACACATGCATACAGTACATACATTACACACACTCTTGAATTGCTATCCACACGGGGATGTCAAAAGCAATCTTTAAAATGACATTTCTTTTAAACAATTTTACCCCAACCCCATTCCCTGGCCCTAAACCTAACCCCTAAATCCCAAATTCTCACTCTGACCCCAGCCGGAATGAATCCTTTACTATTTCCTGAAAATAAGTGTCACTTTTGTCAGGTTTTACCATATATTGCCCCTATAGTAATATACAAGTAATATACAGACACGCACGCACGCACGCACACAGGCACGCAGGCACACACGCACTCTCTCTCACACACACACACACACACACACACACACACACACACACACACACACACACACACACACACACACACGCACACATGCACAATCTCTCTCTTTAAGCACTCTCTCCATCACAGCATTTACCCAGCAGACAGACAGGAGCAGAAATAAAGTTCTGTGGCTGGGCTGCAGACGGACAGACAGAAAGACAGACAGACAGACAGACAGACAGACAGACAGACAGACAGACAGACAGACAGACAGACAGACAGACAGGAGGAGACAGACAGTTCTGCGGCCGGGCTGCAGTCACATGGTCCCTGCAGTGTTCCTGAGTAGGAAGCCAACAGTGCCTCTTCTTATTCCTGTCACACAGCATGATGCGTGACAGAGCACCAAACCCCTCCAGACTGGAGGAGCCTTATACACTATCTACTGTACCTGTACACTCTGTCAAACAGACAGGTCAATGTGGGACACTACATACAGCACACAGTAAAACCCTCAGTGTTGCAGCATACTGTACTCCAAACCAACTGGACATTGCTTCGGCTAGGCAAGGCAATAAGATTCGGTTTGACAGGTCTTACACCTCCAAGACCTCCAGAAGTAGCCAAACACCTCCGCTATGCAAGAACGTTTTTCCCACTGGAGCTGCGAGCAGAGGCCACGCCCAACGTGGAAGTGCTTCTCTCGCCGTTTTGGCCGATACATTATTAGTGTAGCCTGTTACGAAGGTCGCTTGAGCCGACTCAGTGCTGTTCGAGTTGTGAACCGAGACAGAATAGTAAATACTGCAATGTTTAGGTGAGAGCGTTTGGTTGCTGGCCAATCACAGTGTGTCCTTGCAAAAGCCCCCCCCCCCCCCCCCCCCTCCTCTCCTCAGTTCCGGTAGGAATAACACACTCGCCTCCGCTACTACCCGAACATCAAGTGTGATTGGTCAGACAATCAATATGCGGGTGATTTACATTGTTTTATTTCTGCAATCTGTCAGTAAAGCGTCGTGGACAGTTTGGAAGAAAAGTTGGCTGAGGATGTTGGCAGTTACAAACATCTAGAATCCCAAAGTTCTCTATTGTTGAATCAGATTATCTGTCAGTCTGTCTGTCTGTCTGTCTATCTGTCTATCTTTCTGTTATCAGTGTTTTTTTCTAAAGCAAAAGGCTCAAAGCCCCCATTTGAAAGGATTAGATTTAGTGCCCAATTCTACAACTGTCTATCTATACTGTAAGTGGAGAGGAAAAAGAACATCAAAACCTATGATCTGCATATTCATTATGCATTCTCTCATTAATAGGGAAATCAAACTGTTCCTTGTTTAGCTGGGGACCCCCTGGAACCCCCTAAAGGACCCCTGGGGGTCAGCTGACCCAGTTTCGAAAACCACCTCTGCTGTTCTTGCTACTGACAGCCAAACTAAAGTGATGTGAGCATTCACACTGAAGAACCATAACGTTCTATAGATAGACATGATGAAAGTGAAATCCTGTACATTTGGAAGGATGTTTGAGTGATTGTCAGTTTCTAATTCTCCTCAAATAACTCTGAAAGCAATCCCAATGATATTGTTCCCTACTGTCATTGTCAGAGCTGTGGTGTCAACTCCTCCATCCACTTCATTTAGAACATTTTATAAATGACATTTACAGTTATCATTATAGTAATCGTTCTAGGCATACAATGGCTAATGGGCCTTAAGCACTTCACCCATTTTCTACCTTATCTTCATGTAATTGGTCCTCCTCATTATAAGATGGCACCCTTCCTGTCTAGTCTGTGTCTGTGTATGGACCGTTCAGAAACCTGCCTACCAATGACATCATCCATGGGTATTCCAAGCTAATAGAAACTACAGGAAAAGTAAGCATGTTGAAAAGGTTGTTGCGGGGCGCCCGCTGGCCTAAAACATCTTTAGAAACATCCATGACAAAAAGTCTCAAAGTCAGAATGGAGTTCAGTCCCAAGGATGCAAGGAGCCTGGGGCCAGCTGTGAATCAACTTAATAATGAAGTGTGAATCTGTTTGACTTTGACCACTGTCTGAAGATACACACGTCCACCCACAGGGTCTGACTGGCCCAGTTAGTAGGCTACAGGTTGTGCTGTCCTGCTCTCTCCCCACCATGTGCAATGTCAATGTGACCGTGTCCTCTTCTCTACGGGAACAAAGTGACACACTGCCACACTGTGTGCTCTGCTCTACAGGGACGGACCCAGTGTCACACTTCACCTTCTGGTGCCTTTTAAGTAAAACAGGACACCTGAACGGTGGGGAATCTGTGCCAGAACAGACCAGTCTCCAACAAGGTGGAAGACCTACTCAGACGTTTTACTTGAGTAATACTAGCAATTCCACGATGTAGAAATACTCTTGTTACAAATAAAAATCATCAAAAATCAAAACATTTCCTTCAGGTCCAGGCACATACCGGTACCACATAGGCTCAGTGTAGCCTGACAGTGTGTCGCTGGTCCGATATTATAGCGCCACCAGGAGGCCCATTTTTTTCCTATATTGCTCCGACAGATTTTGTCCAAACATCACGCAAATCAGTACACATTCTCTATGGTCATGTGATCAAGAAGGATAGGTCAGATTTTTCATATTCCATCCTAGCCTCGCGTAGCCAGGCTTACTCATCTGCGAAGAGAAAAGCCTGGTCAAGATATGAGGCAGAGACCGTTCTAGGAGGTGGGGCTGAATTTTCCGGGAAGTTGTATTTTTTTCACAGTGGTGTGTCCCTGCAAACGTATTCCCCGCTGGAAAGAAAATCTGGTCTACGTCTCCTGCTCCGTCGGTTGCGCTCGCAATAAACAATATACCAATCTGAGTTCCCAGAGGTTCTTTTTTTAACAATATACAAACAAAAACATTGATTCAGGCGATTACACCTATTAAGAACAAGTTAAGAGCTACTATAATCTATTTTAGTTTTTTCACTTGGGAATGTAAACAGACATGCACCGCATGACGTAACATCCGTTAAACGCAGCACTTCCGCTAGAAATCTTGGAACCAAGCTTGGAACCAAGCCTACCTGACCTGGCAGAGACCTGCGCTCAGAGGAGCACTAGTCTAAAATTATTATTTATAGTTTTTTGGGAAATAAAGTATTTGATAATATCAATATTGGTTAGCACAACACAAGTCATAAAACTCTCTACTGCTGCAGCTGGACATGTTGTGTCATAGGCCACCACCACAACAACAAGGATAACTCAGTTCAAAGGAGCCATGGGTTTCCATGGGTTTCTAGGAAACAGCAGGTATTGATTGTTTGAGTTGATAATCCTCTTCCTTAATACACTTCCATAATCACTGTCTTCAGTCAAGACTCGAGGGTTGAGGGTAGCTTATCTCTAGGGCTGCAACTAGCCATTATTTTCTTAGCAAGTATCTATTAAATTACTTTTTTGATTCATTGAATAATTAAAGACATTGTTTTGTTTGTTTGTTTTTTGGTCTGCAATTGGGCATCCCTATTTTTCAAAAACACCAATCTTCAAGCTCACTTTAAATATAGCTCAAGTGTATATATATATATATATATATATATATATATATATATATATATATATATATATATATATATATATATATATATACATTTTGCCACCCACTAGTTTCTTTTCTGAAATGACGCCTCTGCAGTGGACTGAATTGAGCTGCAGGTGCCTGTGTCTGTGGAGAGTTCAGGTATCAAACGCAGATAGAATGTCAGGGACTAATCACCTCACCTAAGCAGTGTCCTTGGGCACCAGAGCTACATTTCACCCATAAGCACTTTCATGGTCATTGGGCCCCATGAGAACAAATCAATTATCCAACCCACACTGTAGGCACAGTCTCAACCAGAGGGGGTGAACACACTTTGCATAGTCAGCTAAACGGGACAAGTGGTGGAAAGTAATTAAGTACAATTACTCAAGTACTGCAGTTAAGGGAGTAGTTCACCCCCAAAATGACTTTTTTTCTATTGATTACTCATGCCATGGAGACTTGAGTTCAATAATATTTTTTTGGATTTGTCCCATTCCTAAGACAAAAATGTCATTATAGTGCATTTACCCTCATTGTTTCCGGATGGAGACCCAAATGCATTTGGGTCCCCATCCAGAATCAATGAGGGTACATTTATTGTAATCGCATTTTTGTATTAGGAATGCGACAAAACCCCAAAAATATTATTGAACTCAAGTCTCCATGGCATGAGTAATCAATAGAAAAAAAGTCATTTTGGGGGTGAACTACTCCTTTAAGTAAAATTTTGAGGTATTCTTACTTTACTTGAGTAGGGCAATTTTTACAATACTTTAAATACTTCTACGCCACTGCATCTGAGAGGCAGGTATTGTATTTTTTTACTCCACTACAATTATTTGATAAACTTTAACTTAAGTTACATTTTAGATTTATATCAACAAAACCCACTAAAGCCCTATTGCGGTCTGTTCTAAAATAGGCAATCTACAAGCTCACAACGCATCGGAACGCGCTGATCGGCTATTTTTTAGTTTTTCTGGGGTAAAACCTATAAGTACTTTCACTTTGGGAACAAAATTTGGAAGTATATTTCAATGTAAATATTTTTGCACTTTTACTCAAGTAAAATTCTGAATACATGCCTTTTACTAGTAACAGTGTTTTATATTGTTTTGGTATTGCTACTTTTACTTAAATACAAAATTGGACTACTTCTTCCACCACTGTCCACTGCACTTTGCAGTGTCAGCTGGACGCGACTACTTGGCACAAGGCAACTCCTGGTTGTGAGCTTAGCTCGCCTCACTGACTAATTAATTAAGCCCTGCTGAAACCTTATTATTTATACACTGAGATTAATGTTTAGAAACAGATGAAGTGCTTTAGAACAATAACTTACACCAAGCCAACCGACGCATTCTAAATACAATACAGCTGGCAGACATGAGGAACAGGTTTTTTTTTTTTCATTCCCTGAAAAGAGACAGTTTTGGACTTACAAGCTTTACACCCAGGGGCGTCACAAGGGGGGGGGGGGTAATTATTTTATTACTTTAGGTATCGAAACATATCAGATATACAAGCTCACATCACAGCTGCGAGCTTGTAGATCTGCTATTTTTGACCTTGTCCTTCACATGAAAAGGTGTGAGTACCACTGACAGAACTTTCATGGGGGGCCCGCAGTGAATCCTTGTTATGTACCCAGGGCCCAGAATTTGGTGCAACACCCCTGCTGCAGCTCATTTTATGGACTGCATGTCACTAGCTTGAATGCACATGAACGGATGACAACTTAAAGGAAAAGCCAACACAAAGCGCCACCAGCCACACCAGAACACCATTCTAATCTGCTGTCTACAGCTTTCCCTGTGTAATGTATAATGTAATGTACTGTTTCTATATGTTTTTCTAAATCCGGTATATTTACGTTGCATTGTTATGTAATGTTGTTCACTAATATGCAGTGTCCCGTCTAAATAAAGTAAGTAAAACATACTAACTAAACATTCCCGCATTCATTGTTTTGATAGAGATGAATGCGTTGTATAACACATCAGTCCTAAATCTCCTGCAGGTGTTCAATTGGGATGAGATCCATCTGGTGACTGTGAGGGCCATAAAATGTGTTTCACCTCATTTTCTTTTTCCTTATTTTTTTTACCCATTTACACAGGGTTGGTATGCTGAGCACGAATGCTCTTCTTCAGCAACGCCCTGCTTCACATTTACAAAGACACACATTAAAAGCTGGGAGCTGACCAGTACGGCTACAGTTTGAGCAGCTCCTCTGGAGCAGTTGGAGGTTCAAAGGCACTTCAACGGTGTTGGGGGAGGGTGTTGGTCATTCACTTCCACATACAGATTGTTCAGTCTGGTCCGGCGGATCGAACCAGAACACCTTTCGATCCTCTAACCCAGTGTTTCTCAAATGGGGGTACGTGTACCCCTAGGGGTACGCGGGGGTACTTCTGGGGGTACAGGAGAAATGGGAATAGAGGGTATGCGCGTGACATCATCAACATACCCGGAAGTTATGTGGGAACGCCTACTGAGTGGCAGCCCATACATCCAAACAGAAAAGTCCTATCTGATTGAATAACATAAAACATAAAATAGTCTGACAGTATGTAAACAATCACTCTGAACTCTTCTGTGCAGACTCGCACGCAACCGTCAGTCAAACACAACCCCTCCCACCAATCCCCTCCCCTTTGAAATCTCTTGTCAATGGGACAATGTCAGACTCAAGCTCCAGCGCTGAGTCTGAAATCAGGCTATCATAGCGCGCCACTTTGTGATGTTGCACAATATATTTTTTTTTAAATTTCTAACTCAAATCTTTGCTTCTGGGGGGGTCCCTGGTAGAAAATAGGTTTAGATGGGGGTCCGTGGCTCCAAATACATACAGTAATTTTGGAGGTCCTTGACAAAAGTTTGAGAACCACTGATATACGCTTTTCAGAAAACTGTTTAGACAAAACTGATTTAGAAGACATGTTTTGAATCGGCATTGGGTCTTAATGATGTCTTTCCCATAGACGGAAATTCTTCCACTCGCACTCTCTTCATTCTGTGACGCTTTCTTGATAATTTATTCATTGAATTGAACCTCAACGAAGGCAGTTTCATGGTGATGGGTTTGAACGTGATGGCCTGTAACTTTGGATGGATTCAGATTGCAAACAGAGTGTGCGTGCATTCCTGAACCCATCTAGAAAAGGTGAATCTTACTATTTAATGAGCTCTTAAAATAGCAGGGACTGCACCGGACATAACAACATGCAGGTTTTAGCTGGTCTAAAGCACAATCCCACTTTCTGACTTCTTAAGACAGTGGTTCATGTCACGGACCCCACTTTGAGAACCACTGCCCCATGGGATGGCAATGTGCTAACAATTTGCTGGACCACGTACTGTTCATTTTAAGACGCAGATTTGCCAGAGGTGGAAAGTAACTACAGTAGATACATGTATGCTTCTACTTAAGCTTTGCAGAGCCATGTGGCCCATACGGTAGGAGCAATAAGTGAGTATGTCAAATTTAAAAAACTCTATAATTCTACTCTACATCATCTCAGAGGCAAGTATTGCACCAATTATTTTAAAATTTTGAAAACACATTAACCAATCAATGCCTATTTTATACTTCAGCTGTTCTAACAAGTATCAGATCATCATGGAGATCAACCTTGCTGTATTGATACGTTTGCTTAAGGACATCTTCCACCACTGCATACATGTGGCTGCAGCTAGCTGTGTCCGATGTCAACTGAAATGTTAGGTCATTTGTATGTAGAAATGAAACTGGTTGTTACAGAAGACATCTACACGTATAGTGTCCTGGGATTTAATAGCAGCTCATGGTTGGGTTATGGTTCATTAGAGCTGGAGTCCATGCAGGCTAATTGCAACACCCTCTCATTAAAGTACATCCAAGACCTTCTCATTGTGAATTACACATCACGTAACAACATTCCATTAGGGGCATCATTATTGAGACAGGGACCTACGCTAGCTTGTCTTTTTAATGTTGATTCCCCTGTAATGTGGCTTACACAATCAAAAGATCAAAAAAAGACCAAACAAAAGAATCTTGCGTCATGCGTAATTGGCTTCCATGTTGAATCATTTTTAAACAATAGCACATTATGCACATAGCTTTAGCTCACTGTTCCAGTAAATGCTGATGGTCTGGCTTATTAATGTGCAGAACATTTAAATTCACATAACTGTACAGAGTGTAAGCTTACTCTTGTCTGTTCTTATCTTTAAATCCATATTGATCGTCTATCTATCTTTTCCACTTGGAATCCATATAATTTTGCTGGATAACAAATATGTGGTAAATGCAGTGGCTTGTCATTCACACACTAGCCTCTTGTGTGGAGAATATATACAGTATGAGGTTCAGGTCCAGCGTTACTTTTGTGCCTAATAAACAATGAGACATACAGAAATTATATCTTCAAATGTTCAATGCCAAAGACACAATTAAACCATTAATTGCAAATACTTCTCTCTCTTTCAAACAGGCACGTGCGCGCGCACACGCACACACACACACACACACACACACACACACACACACACACACACACACACACACACACACACACACACACACACACACACACACACACACACACACACACACACAGTCTACACAGTATCTCTTTATCCCTCTCCAGTGTGAATAGAGAGGCTAATAAAAAGGCTGACCTTTGTTTCCTCTATTATTGATTCCACCTCAGTGTTGGCTGCTAGAGAAAGGCTCTGCTTATTAAAATTAATGTTTGCCAATGATATTACAACATGTTGTCAGCATCTACACACAATGCATCGCAATGCGTCTCTATATCATATGTGCCTATTATGCCAAAAATAGGGACACCAGTTTGAAATCAGGACACATCGGCTGCATACCTAATGTCGCCAAAAACGTTAAATAATGGCCAATATTTCGTCCAAATCGATATGTAGGTCGGGCTCTCAGTTAGCCAGAAGGTCCAGAAGGTCCGGGGTAGAGTCCACCTCAACACGGCCAGCTGGCTAAGATTTGGTCGAATGATGAAATTAAGACATTGCTGATAAACTATGAATCAATACTGTTTCTATCCTCACCTCAAATGTTATCAGAAACATATTTAAATGATCTTTTTAGCTTTTTAGCTTCGACTTGGCTACCATGACTCCATGACATAGCAAAACAAAACAAAACAAAAGCTGGTTTATGAATGCATGTCTTTTTATGTTTGTTTGTGTATACCTGCAATAAAGACAAAGTAAAAAGCTCCAAGAGTAAAAAAAAGGTCATGAATAAAATAATCTGTTTTTCTCAGACACTCACTTCCTGCAGGACCCAGAGAGAGGGCTATACAGTGCATACCTGAGAGCTGACCTCTCGTTCTGCTGCATTATCCTTCTACTGCAGACGATTTATACATTTTTAATCCAGCCCACCACCATCACCACCACCATGTCTTTACTGCAGACAGGGACGTGCTGGCCATTGGGAAAAGCGGGACAATTCCCGAACGGCCGGTTCATTCCCGGCCGGTCCAGGCCGGCCATTAGGAAAAAATGTAAAAGAAAATGTCGGCCTTTGTTCCATTTTGGGGGCTGGGCGGCCAACAAAGTAAATCGTCACTGTCGGGCAGAAACCTTGTATCTCCAAGTTTTTTTTCGCAAAGCAAAGCCCTGCTTCATCATACAAGGCCATCGCACAAAAGTAGTGAAAACAGCAGATCTACAAGCACACAAAGCCTCACACCGCGAGGCGTTGTGTGCTTGTAGATCGGCTGTTTTCACTAGTTTAAATCATTTTTAAAATGATAAATACAAAACAAATAGAGAGAGATCTCTCTCTATAGCGTGCAATGAGGGGCTCTACAACTCTTTTTCCCGGGCCGAATCAGGGGCCCAGCACGTCCCTGACTGCAGATGTGCTTGCTGACACTGACAGCACTGCTCTGTTTTTAGATTTACGCTAAAACATAAAGATGTGAGTTATGTGAGAAGAGGATGAGCAGGCAAGAAGAGCGACTGGTGAATCAGACGGTAGGATGGCAAGCTGACACCCAATCTGGGAACCCGTTCGGTCAAAAAAAAAGAAAGAAGAAAATATATTTTCTGTTGAAGATTAGCTGACACCAGACACCACAGCTTCACGTGATCATGTGCTATTCATTAAATAAACACTGAGTTTATACTGTAACCTCTTTCAACCCTATTTTGGCAATGTCATTATAGGTGTCTTTTTTTAGCGCACACACAGATGGAGACATACCGTAGAGGTTACACTTTATTGCTGATTGAACATATGTCACTAGAAACCTTGCTACCTCCACCAGTAAGCTTGCCAACCACAACACAATGGTTCAATTCCCAGAAAGGGAACACTGTGGCTGCTCTCCTGTCTCATCGCTGAATACAAAATAAATCACATTTTGCCATGATAAATCACTACACATAATCACAATGTCCCCAGTCTGATTCCAGATTTGACCCTGGTGTCAGGTAAGACACCTACTGGTTGGCAAGTGGTGTTCCATGAAACTCAAAAGGAAATAGCTTGCCTTACCAAACATGCTGTAGCCTAGCGTATAGCTCAACTGTAAACGTTTTGGGAAATCGTGCTGTTGACGCATGTTCAATGGGTGGAAGAATGAAAGTTATGGATTGCAGCTTTACGTGCTTCTGCAAGGCCACTGGCTTTGAAAGTGGGGACCCCCAGGAAACAGAAGGGGGGGGGGGGGGTTCCCAGCTAAATGATTGGCATTTATTTTTCATTTGAACACCCTCAGAGTTAAATAAACAGTGTGGAGTTCACTGCATGGTCCCAGTCTCAGAAATGATAATCATATGAAATGGGAGGGTCCGTGGCCTAATGCATATCAAACTGTCCGTCCTTGAAATGAACAAGGCTGAGAATGACTGGCCAGACGTGATGAGATGAGAACAGAGTGAGTTCATTCAAGCAGCAAGGTCATTGTGACCTCTAGTGAGGCAGGGAGAACAAGAGGCCTTCTGGGAAACGGTGTCCTGTCTCTGTGGCGGACATGGAGGATTGATGAACGACGGGGCACAGGAACACTGTGGACTTTAAAACCTTCTTGATCTTGAACCCATGCCTGGAAGTGACACACATTCAAAACAGGAAGCAGCTGCAGTGGCGTTAGGCGAATGAGAGTGACAGAGAGCTGTGGAAGGTTTTTTCAAACTACCTGATCTTAACATTGAGTCCCTATTCTGCAAAAATGTCCAATCCATAAGCTCACAAAGCATTGCAAGAAGAGATTCGGTGTACAGGGAAAACAGGAGGGGGCTAAGTTAACAACTTAAACCCTGTATACTTAGGGAACTTCACCTGAGTTGGCTCTGTACTTGGTACACTCTTTTTCTCCCCTCCCATCTCTTCGTCAAAAATAGCAGATCTAAATGATCTCACAGCTTATAGATTGTCTATAGTCAGCTAATGTTGCCCCAGAATAGTGAAGTTAGGGTTCAAGAGGAACAGCTTGGTTATGAAGGACATTATTTTCAAACCATAAAAAAGAAGTGCAAAAAAGAAAAGCTAAACATCTCGGCCTGCCGAAGGAGAAGTACAGTACCTCTCTCCTGAACGCATCTATCACACAGGCCTCCAGGGAGCTCACCCGCCGGAAATATGGGCTAAAGACACAATGTTAACCCCATTAAAACACTACTAAACATTTAAAGGACTAAGCTTCCCCTAGGCAAATGGCAAACTGGAGTAAAGGAGGCTAGAGTGGAGCACAGGATATGGAAGTCTCAGCAAAGCTGTCATACTCAACTCACTGTTCTGGGCCAGTGGACAGCGTAATGCTACACTGGGCCCACTGGGCCCAGTGGTCAATTATTTCAATGAAAGTACTGTACATAAACATGAATTAGCATTTTTACGCTGTGGCTCCTAAGGGCTGAGCCGCCTAAAAGAGGGTCTTTTAAGTCTGTGTGAATGTGTGCTCACGTGGTACAGTAAGATATTAAAGCTAAAAAGATAACTAGTTTCCAAGGAAATATTCCCTAAAAAGGTTTCACAAACCGTATTGTGATTGTTTTTCTTTTTAACTTTTTAGAACTTTAATTTTATACTAGAAGTCAGTGAAGTTCGTATTGGAACCCTTTTGTGCCCATATATATAATGATTTCAAAAAGACTTATTACCTGGGCACTTCAAAAATGACTACCCAGATGAAAAAAGATGGAGCTCTCAGCTGGTCTGCACGTTCATTTATTGTCGCTACAATAAATGAACGTGCAGAACAGTTGAGTGCTCCATCTTTTATAGTTTGTCCTTGTTGAGCACCGACGAGTCCTACTACCAATCTGCTGGCTGAAGCGCGCAGACATCTCCTACATATATAATGATTTGTTTGCGCCTGATCATGCCATGACACAGGAGGTAGACAACGCACTCCACATTTGGGCATAGCTGCATTGGGAACTCCTTATATGAGCGTGAGGATGTGGTTCACCACCATTAGCCAATTCTAATAGAGGATTGAGCTGCGAACCCCAAAAGAAGAGAACAATTGTGTAGTTAATCTTTTTTCACTGTCTTTCAAGATTTCTCAAAAATGTGCAAAGAAAACCGCATGGTGCTCACTTCGCATGGTTTCAAACAAGACACACGTCATGCATATCTCCTTGTATGGGCTGTTCTGTCCGTGCATCAGCTGTGGCGATGTCGGTTTCTGCGTACTGTCTATGACGTTAGTCTCATGTGATGTCACAGACATAGGGACACACAAAGCCAGACGTAGGATATATGACTGATGTCATAGACTGGTCTCATGATTTCTGATTCAAAAAAGGGTAGACAGAGTCTGTTACACCAAAACAGGTACGAAAGCGTCTTTATTTAGCAGACAACGTTTCGATCTGTTATGGATCCTTCAGGTCATATGACCTGAAGAAGACCCACACCAAAGCAGTATCTGGTTTTATTTGCGGGCTTTACCTTTAAAGCCTCTTTAGCCCAGCACCCACCAGTGCATTACCTAAGTTCCCTTTCACATGATGTCTGATGTCATGATGTTCGCGGTTCGAAGGCTTGCCTATTTTTCACAAGTTGCTTCAAGTAGATCGACCCTGCTCCCCCGCCTCCCCATTCGGAAATCTTCCAAACTAGAGAGAATAAAGTGAATGAAATGGAAAGAAAATAACACCACGTTCACAGAGGCGCAATGATCGCTTCAGCACACACAAAACACACACAAAGAGAGAGAAGAAAATGAATGAAATGGAAAGAAAATAACACCACACTCACAGAGGCAAGAAATGCCTCTGTGAGTGTGGTGTTATTTTCTTGTGAGTGGGAAAAGGGCACAACTATTTGTAAATGGACATCCTCTTCATTTGCCCACTTTGTCTATTATTTCTTCAACAACTGGACCTTGTAGTGAATTATCCTGTGTTGTACATTATGCAAAATGTTTAAATACATATTCTGTGGCATTCCGTAATTAAAATGAAAACTTGTTACTAGCACTATCTTCATCAAATACAACACACATTTTAATTACCTTCCAAGTCCACAGCTTATCCAATCAGTGAACTGAAGCTATAAGGGGTTCTAAAATATGCAGGATGCCCCAAATCATTAAATCGTTTGTTTTAATCCAGGTTGATTTTTTTAAACTCTTTGGCACACATTAACCCTGCTTTAATATCTGCATTCTGCATTTTACACATCTATGGGCAGTATGCCACCCAGCCTGGTGGAGATAAGTACACCTTGTAAAGTTACATGACTTAATACTGTTGTGATGCTGTTACACTGACAAAATGTGTCCATAGACAGACAGACGGACAGAAATATAAACAGACACCTGGTAAAGTAATTAAACCACTAACACGGGCTGAGCACATTATGCCATGGTCACTCACACTCTCACACACACACACACACACACACACACACACACACACACACACACACACACACACACACACACACACAGGCACACGCACACGCACACGCACACACACACACACACACACACACACACACACACACACACACACACAACAATACCAGTCACTCTGTCATGGCTGGTAACAAATCCAGAAAACGTAGTCAACTGTGCAAGGTCAGAGGTGTGTATAAGTGAGCACTGGCATGTGTAGCAGCTGTGTGTGTGTGTGTGTGTGTGTGTGTGTGTGTGTGTGTGTGTGTGTGTGTGTGTGTGTGTGTGTGTGTGTGTGTGTGTGTGTGTGTGTGTGTGCACGCGCGCGCGTGCCTTGCATGCCTTGCGACTGCTGGGCGTCTGCGGAGCCTTGGCAAATACCAGCTTGATGAAGCAGCTGGAGCGTGGTGATGCAATAAGCTTGTTGCCATGGTGACTCATGGATCCCTATAGCGTCACCAAAAACCCAAGGACGGTGGAATGTCACCGTCACTGGCTGGGCCGTGCCGGCTGGGCTGGCAGTGCTACCGTGACAAAATAAACAATCACTAACAAGCACACATTGTCATCTCTAGATGTGGGGTCCCTTCCTGTGTCACATGAAAGATTATTTCTCCAGGTAACAACCCAATAGATGGGGAAATAGAGCTCCCCCATCTGTTGGGAAACAAACATTATTCTGTGTCATACACAAAATGAATTTGCACCTTGTGAGCGAGCGTTAGAATCATCACAATATTTCTTTACGTGACTTCTGACAAATCCAATCCTGTATTTGTGAATGTGAACCACACATAGTTGAGCCACTAAATTGAACACAAAGTCGTTTGGAAGAAGGCAAGTGGACATGTCCTTGATCTTTTGCTACTCTGTCAAAATGTGCTAGTTGGGATTAGTGAAATCCTCAGCCAGCGATGCAGTCACTGAACAAATGTTCAATCAAACTGCTTCTCAGAGCTCTGTGATGTATATGTACTGTTACAGTACATACCGGTATACATCACGGAGCTCTGAGAAGCAGTAGCAGCAGGCCGGTGTGGTGCATCGAAAATAGCCAATTTAGAATCTCAGAATGCACCATGACACAGTGCGTTGTGAGCAGTGGTGGAAAAAGTACTCACATATTTTACTTAAGTAAAAGTATCAATACTGTAATGTAGAAATACTCCGTGCCCTCACACCAAAATACCTATGAGAGTGGAATCCGCGTTCCGCCAATGCATTTCAATGATAAGGGAGCATTTTTGGCAGAAATCCTCTGCTGGCATGAAACCGCTTCACTCTCATTGAAATGCATTGGCGGAACGCGGATTCCACTCTCATAGGTATTTTGGTGTGAGGGCACCCTTACAAGTAAAAGTCCGGAATACAATTTCACTTGAGTAAAAGTACAAAAGTTTCTGCATCAAAATGTACTTAAAGTACCAAAAGTAAAAGTACAAAACAAGCTCACGATACGATGCGACGCGTTGTGAGCTTGTAGATTGGCTATTTTCAAATAGCCACGGTATAAAATAAGGCTAAAGTGGTTTATGTATGTTATATAATATATCTGTAAAGTAGTAACTAAAGTTTTCAAATAAATGTAGTGGAGTAAATGTACAATATTTGGATCCAAGATGTAGTGGAGTAGAAGTAAAAGTAATGGAAATTGGAAATACTCAAGTAAAGTACAGATACCTCAAAATTGTACGTAAGTACATTACTTAAGTAAATGTACTACTTTACACCACTGGTTGTGAGCTTGT